>NC_091459.1:34843623-35206898 GCF_027789765.1 Dendropsophus ebraccatus
ACCTCCCGTTCATACTTGACAGTAAATCTGGTGTATTTTAGAGGGGGGTCTGGTATGGTGGTGTTATCCAGTCACAGTATGGTGGTATTGTTTAGGTCTGGTATGGTGGTATTAAATGGGATGCCTGGAGGTACCAATCTACCAATCCTGTGGTGAGAATTCTTTCAGACAATATGCGGACTACTCTAATCATTGATTCAATGTGGAAATGTTTTAGGCAGGTAAAAACCAAGAAAAACACAATTCAGACAATGTTTCTACATGTAGAGAAATGCATGTGGCCGAAACATTTCTTTCTCAGTAGTCATGTGCTGTTATCAAGATTACTGGCCATACACCTATTGGTTACTGCATAAGGGTCTGGTTTCAGATGCATGTGGTGACTTACAGTAAATGTGGGAACGCGGATAAGATATCGATATGATGTTTAGAAACTAGAAAATCATGATGCTAATTGGTGAGTGATGATGGGGCGTCTACAGGTCTAGTGCCTAGGGCAGCAGCAGCTGTTGATACGGCCCTGCCCCTTGGCATTTTCCATGCTTTTCTACCTCCCAACCTTGAATTAAAATGGAGTTCAGGTGCAGTTCTAGAGATCCTCAAGGGTTCCAGAAGGGGGTGAAAATTTTGACAAACTCTTTAAATCAAAACTGCTCCAGTTACTTCAAGTTATATTGTTTCCACTGGTGAACAGCAATCTTCAAATCTGACCACCGATTCATAATCGAATAAAGTCCGGGCTTTTACTAGGCCATTCCAATACATTTACACATTTCCCCTTAAACCACTCAAGTGTTGCTTTAGGAGAATGCATTTGGTCATTGTCCTGTTAAAAGGTGAACCTCTGTCCCAGTCTTGAACTATTGACAGATAAAACCAGGTTGTGTGCAAGAATATCCCTGAATTTAAGTGATGCATAATTAGTTACGCGAAACAGCTGTCACACTGCTGAACAGCTACTAGCGTCCTCACTACCTGCTATGTCGTTTATGGACTTTTAAAGATGAGTGAATGGTGAGTGCCCTTATACTATTTCTACTGTTCTATTAATGAAGATAATCCCTGAATGTAGCCCCATTAATCTTCCCTTCGCTTTCGACCAGTGTCCCAATCCCCCCTGCTGAGAAGAGGAGGGTTGATAGCATTTCCAAGACAGCTATGGGGTGATATTTAGTGGTAATTTTGAACCCTAAACTCTATAGCAGCACTATTCTCTAAAGGAGCACTATTCTTTTCTTCTAAAGCCTTACCCAACATGCTGAAGTGACGTTTGGGCCTCGCCATCTGTGGTGAAAGTCCATGCAAAAATTTGAACTATTGCCCAGTCTACCTTTCATTTGTTTATTAAACTTTGTAGAACAGTAAAAAAAAAAAAAAAAAAAAAAAAAAGAAAGAAAATAGAGACAGAACGATTCAAAAATTTTGCTAACCCAAGTTTAAAGAGCAGCTCCCTGTGTACCTCGTAGAACTAAAATCACATACCCCTCCTCCAGGCTTTGTTGCGCTGCTCTGTGGTGAGTCTGTCCAAGGAGGAGCATGTGACCATGCCATGTCCCCTAGTGTCCACCACTGAGCCTGTATGTCTGTGGAGATCACTGTGGGTGGGGCATGGTCACATGCTCCTCCATGTTGGCCATATTATAGACAGACTCACCACAGAGCAGGTCAGCACAGCCTGGAGGAGGGGAGTCTGATTTTAGCTCTAGGAGGTACACAGGGAGCTGCTGTCAGTAAGTAATGTGAATACACTTACTTTTACTACACACAAAACAATTTTACTATGAACTGGAGAACCACTTTGAAGATATATTTGTGAAAAATGCCTCCCCAATAACTTGGAGGTGCCTCCCTGTTGTGGTTCATCGCACAGTTTGGGAAGCACTTGCTCTATAGGAATGATGTATCAAATTTTGGTCCATTTATACTATCTTTTTTGGAAATTGTATACATTTTTTTAATGCCATATAATGCAGATGTTGTGCACACATCATTCTATATATGCAATAGTAGTAGTAACTCTTTTTCCTTAACAAAACGTCAAAAAAAGAGAAAAGGTGTCCGCCTTTTCTATCCAAAAAGACGTCCATTATTGCCATAATTTAATTCACTTCAATGCAATGCATTGACCTCAATTGAATTACGTACGTCCAATGCTCATATTGCAAACAGTGGATGTCATTTTTTTGTTGTTCACACACAGTTTTCATTTTTTCACTGTCCTTTCGCCTTTTTTTACTATCAATTTCAATGGACTTTTTAATTAAAGACACAACGAAAGACAAGTAGTACACCCAAAAACTAAAATAGACAGCTAACTAGACAGCTACATGACGTCCGTAAAACGGAGCTGAAAAAACGTTGTGTGAACATAGCTTTAATATTTTTTATGTTTCTACACAGTAATTTTGCTCAGTATTATAGTCAGTATTTTGCAAACAAAATCAGGAGTAGATTAAAAACACAGGAAGGCTATGTTCCCACACTGTTGAAATTTAGTGGATGGCCGCCATTTAATGGCCAATGATTGCGATTGTTTTAAAACAACTGCCATTATTTGCCATTAAATGGCAGCCATCCAATCAATTTTAACAGTGTGTGAACATAGCCTTTCTGTGTTTGCAATCCACTCCTTGTTTTTGTTGGCAAATATTGACCAAAATACTGAACAAAAATATAGTGTGGAAACATAGCCTAAAAGTGCATTTTGCATATTGAAGCTGAGATACATAATACATTTTATTATTATTATTATTATTATTATTATTATTATTATTATTATTAGCAACCTATTCCTGTTAAAAGAGCAGATAAGTATAACACACATAAATTCATTTCACATAATATAAGATTAAATTTCATTAGCAGTTACTACTTTGAACAGGAAACCGAATTGTCTGCAAAAGTGTTCAGCCATTTTCATTGCAGGACCAGAATAATTCCCCAAGACATATCCAAATTCAAAAGATGACAGGAAGGTGGATACTGACAGCAAAGATCACCCTTGAGGGTGTTTAGAAGAAAATCTATCATCTGTGAAACTGGAGTGATAACAGCCATTAGCTGCAAGGGATGTACTCCTTGTCAATTTTCCAAAAGAGAAAATGCTTTTACAGAAAAGATAAACTGTGACTGTCAAGCAAAGATGATACTCTTATCGTTGACAAGATTAATCACTAAAATACTAAGGAACTGGTGTACCAGAAAAGCCTGCTGGACTGCTGTGCACTGTTGTTAAACAGTTACTCCTATTCTGAGTACTTTAGTAGGTTTTGTGCCAGTAGAATCAAACATAAGTCCATGGTCAACCATGTAAGGTACACGTTAAATTTAAATAATATGGTTCCACTTTATAAAGGAGTAATGAGTTATTGCACTGTTTAGATATAGCATTTTATTTACATTGCTTAAAATACATTTTAACTTACAGAAATGTTCAAGTAAAGAAAGCTACAGCCATGTTTTGAAATTGGATATAGACATTTATCACACATTTATGTTAGCATCCAAAAGATGGTTGATTTTTTTTTTTTTTAAATAACTTTATCAAACTGATGTAAAGTGAAACTGGCTCAGTTGCCCCTAGCAACCAATCAGATTCCGCCTTTTTCTTTTCCAAAGAGTCTGTAAGTAATGAAAAGTAGAATCTGATTGGTTGCTAGGGGCAACTGAGCCAATTTCACTTTACACCATGTTTGATAAATCCCCCCCCCCCAAATTAGTACTGTAGCCTTTTATATGGCTATATAAGGAACTAAGGATTTGTTCACACTACGTAATCCACGTGAAAAAGTTCCAGCGGATTCCATTGCTCGTAACCACTCGCTGCAGCCGTGCCATAGACACCATTCTATGGCTAGGCCGATTCCGCCGTCCGCTGAAAGAATTGACATGTCAATTCTTTCGGTGGACGGCGGAATTTTTCCGCCCATAGAATGGTGTCTAAGGGACGGGCGGAGATTCGCGCCGCGAGCGGGTACGAGCGATGGACTCTGCTGAAATTTATCCGTGCGGATTCCGTAGTGTGAACCCACCCTTTTAGTGATGATCAAAGACTATGGGAAAAAAGATTATTTTATTTTTATTTTTTAAAGCCACAAATTTAGAAAATTCTGTTTATTTTAATGATGTAGATAATAAAAAAAAAGGAAAAAAAAAAAAAAGAATGGAATGTGCCATCAGAAAAAGATGTCTTGTTTAAAGGGGTAGTTAATCCAGAATGTTTTTCTTTCAAATCAATTGGTGCCAGAAAGTGCCAAAGAGTTCGTAAATTACTTCTACTACTTCTACTACTCATCAGCTGCTGTATGTCCTGCAGGAAATGGTGTATTCTTTCCAGTCAGAAGAGCAGTAAAGGTTTTCTACTCACATTTGCTACTGCTCTGGACAAATCCTGACATGGACAGAAGTGGCAGCAGAAAGCACTGTGTCAGAATGTAGAGAATACACCACTTTCTGCAGGACACACAGCAGCTGATAAGTACTGAAAGACTTTCACATTAAATGATTGCTTTTTTTCACTTGCTTCCAAAAACTTATATTTAATGTTTAAAAAATGGAACATCACAATGTGAACCTAGGAATCAATTCACTTTCCCTTGGTGGTTCAATAATGTTACCTGCTGCTTGCTTTGATATACCAGAAAATTAGAAACGCTGCATGACACAATAAACAGAAATTAAGTCTCTGTAATGTGCATGACTGGCAGATACCTACAGTTAACAGTAAGTTTAATAAATACAACCAGCAATGGACTATCCTACTCGAGGACCAGATGATTGTCTGGTGGGCCCTGATGGCTGTGCAGCATGCTTTACTGTTAGGCCTTCCTGTCACCTGACACCCAGTAAGCATACCATTATAGGCTGGGTTCACACTATGTATATTTGAGGCTGTATTTGTGAGGCTGTATAGCAACCAAAACCAGGAGTGGATTGAAAACACAGAAAGGCTCTGTTCACATAATGTTGTAATTGAGTGGATGGCCATCATTTAATGGCAAATATTTGCTGTTATTTTAAAACAACGGCTGTGGTATTGAAATAATGGCCGTTATTTACTGTTATATGACGGCCATCCACTCAATTTCAACATTGTGTGAACAGATCCTTTCTGTGTTTTCAATCCACTCCTGGTTTTGGTTGCTATGAGGACCTGACATGAGGACCAAATACTGCCTGAAATATACATAGTGTGAACCCAGCCTTAAATGTGTGTGTCTTACAGACAGACACAGTTAAAAGACTGATACTTAAAGGCTGCAGGGAATTTCCAAAGCAGGCAGCATCTCTGTACAATTGTTACAGTCAGTCACTAGGGAAGTAAGACAGGAGACAGACAGTGGACCCTAGGCTTAGCCTTACCCACTGTCCATGCTTACTTACCACAATCTGCCCAAAACGGCAGTGACCAACTAGGCGAGCATCCCTATATTGGTTAGGTAATACACAAAATGCAGACAAAGACAAACAACACAAGAAAGAGGTGTGAACAGTCCAAGTCCGCAAAAAATGGGCAGAACAGTACAAAACGAGATCCAAAGGCATAGTTAAATAACAGGCAATAAAGTCAGGGGCAGGCAGCAAGCAAGGGAGATTAAACATACAAAGCAAGAGTAAGGAGATGCAAAGAAACAGCAATAGCACAAGCAGGCAGAGACTAGCTCAGCCAGCAATGAGTATCTGGCAGACACACATTAAATAGGAGACCAAAGATCCAGTCCTAAGGGTGATTGGGCAGAACCTCTGATCTCTCCACCAACACCAGATGTCCAAAAACTGACTGGCAGGGATAACTGTCAGTCAGGCTAAATCAGCAGCAGCAGCAGTGTTAAAGGGGTATTCAAGGAAAAATTTACTTTTCCCCTATCAACAGGATAGGGGAAAAGTAGGAGATTGCCGGGGATCTGACACCTGAGCCCCTCGGCGACCCCCGTATCAGATCCCACCGGCTCTGTTATAAATAGAGCCCCGGGTCGGCACGTAACCCGCAGCTCTCTTTATTCCTAGGGAGCGACAGAAAGAGCCGAGTACAGCGCTCTTCCAGCGTACTCTGCACTTTCCATCTCTCCATAAGAATCAATGGAGCCCCAGGTTGCACCAACCATCTCGGCCACACAGGCAAAGTCCTGACAACAACAATGCCATAAAAGGACATATTTGGCCATTAGGTTGGGGCCATTGTTTTGGACCTTGATGCCAAAAACATAAATACTGCTGTGATAGGACACATTTGTTTGAATTTAGAAAAATATTCTTACTATATATATTTTTTTGCACAATGTTAATACAAATTTAACCCCTTGCCTCCGCAGCCTGTTTTGGCCTTAATGACCAGGCTCATTTTTCAAAATCTGACCTGTCTCACTTTATGCGCTTATAGCTCAGTGATGCTTTAACGTATGCTAGCGATTCTGAGATTGTTTTTTCGTCACATATGGCACTTTATATTAGTGGCAAAATTTGGTCATTACTTTGTGTGTTTTTTGTGAAAAACATCAAAATATCATGAAAAATTTGAAAATTTTGCATTTTATGAACTTATGAAATTCTCTGCTTCTAAAAAAGGAAGTCATAGCACATAAATTAGTTACTAAATCACATTACCAATATGTCCTCTTTATTCTGGCATAATTTGGGAAACATATTTTACTTTTTTAGGCTGTTATGGGGCTTAGAAATTTATTAGCAAATTATCACATTTTCATAAAATTTCCAAAACTGATTTTTTTAGGGACCAGTTCTTTTTTTAAGTGGGTTTAGGAGGCTTGTATACTGGAAACCCCCATAAGTGACCCCATTTTGGAAACTAGACACCTTAAAGAATTAATCTAGTGGTATAATGAGCATTTTAACCCTACAGGGGCTGGAGGAAAGTATTCACAATTAGGCCTTAAAAAAATCGAAAATTTTAATTTTCCAATAATATATATGTTTAGATTAAAGTTTCTCCTTTCCAAAAGGAACATGAGAGAATCTGCACCCCAAAATTTGTAACGCAGGTTCTCTTGAGTACAACGGTACCCCATATGTGGGCGTAAACCACTGTATGGGTACACAGCCGGGCTGAGAAGGGAAGGAGCGCCAATTAGCTTTTTTTAAAAGTTTGAGCGCCAGGTGCGTTTGCAGTGCCCCTGTAGTGTCAGCAGAATAGAATCCCCCCAAAAGTCACTCCATTTTCGAAAGTACACCCCTCAAAGAATTCATCTTGGGGTAGGATGAGCATTTTGACCCCACATGCATTAGAGGAAAGTATTCAAAATTAGACAGTAAAAATGAAAAACACGAATTTTTCCAATAATATGTTCGTTTAGTTTGAAATTTCTCAATTTCACAAGGAAAAAGAGAAAAAAAGTACCCCAAAAATTGTAACGCAGGTTCTCCTGAATACAACGGTACCCCAAATGTGGGCGTAAACCACTGTATGGGCACACAGCGGGGCTCAGAAGAGAAGGAGCGCCAATTAGCATTTTCAGTGCAGATTTTGCTGAAGAAGTTTCTGAGCGCCAGGTGCGTTTGCAGCGCCCCTGTAGTGTCCGTAGAAAAGAACCCCCCCAAAAGTCACCCCATTTTGGAAAGTACACCCCTCAAAGAATTCATCTTGGGGTGTGGTGACCATTTTGACCCCACAGGTATTAGAGCAAAGTATTTAAAATTAGACAGTAAAAATGAAAAACTCGATTTTTTCCAATAATATGTTCGTTTAGTTTAAAATTTCTCAATTTCACAAGGAACATGAGAGAATCCGCACCCCAAAATTTGTAACGCAGGTTCTCCTGAGTACAACGGTACCCCATATGTGGGCATAAACCACTGTATGGGCACACAGCGGGGCTCAGAAGGGAAGGAGCGCCAATTAGCATTTTCAGTGCAGATTTTGCTGAAGAAGTTTCTGAGCGCCAGGTGCGTTTGCAGCGCCCCTGTAGTGTCCGTAGAAAAGAACCCCCCCAAAAGTCACCCCATTATGGAAAGTGCACCCCTCAAAGAATTCATCTTGGGGTGTGGTGACCATTTTGACCCCACAGGTATTAGAGGAAAGTATTCAACATAAGACAGTAAAATTGAAAAACTTGAATTTTCCCAATAATATGTTTGTTTAGTTTGAAATTTCTCAATTTCACGAGGAACAGGAGAGAAGCTGCATGCCCAAATCTGTAACGCAGGTTCCCCTGAGTAGAACGGTACCCCATATGTGGGCATAAACCACTGTATGGGCACCCAGCCGGGCTCAGAAGGGAAGGAGCGCCAATTAGCATTTTCAGTGCAGATTTTTCCGAAGAAGTTTCTGAGCGCCAGGTGCGTTTGCAGAGCCCCTGTAGTGTCAGCAGAAGAGAACCCCCCCAAAAGTCACCCCATTTAGGAAAGTACACCGTTCAAAGAATTCATCTTGGGGTGCAGTGAGCGGTTTGACCCCACAGGTATTAGAGGAAAGTATTCAAAATAAGACAGTAAAAATGAAAAACTTGAATTTTTCCAATATATGTTCGTTTAGTTTAAAATTTCTCAATTTCACGAGGAATGGGAGAAAAAATGTACCCCAAAATCTGTAACGCAGGTTCTCCTGAGTACAACGGTACCCCATATGTGGGCATAAACCACTGTATGGGCACACAGCCGGGCTCAGAAGGAAGGGAGCGCCAATTTGCTGGAGCAAAACCGCAGCTAGTAATGGTTATTAGAATAGTGCAGTTACTAAAATACAATAAAAAAATGAGATTACAGGTAATGTGGGGTGGTTACGGATAATCTGGGGTGGTTATGGGCAACCTGCGGTGGTTACAGGCAACCTGCGGTGGTTACGGGCAACGTGGGGTGGTAACGGGCAACTTGGGGTGGTAACGGATAAACTGAAGTGCTTATAGGTAATCTGGGATGGGAACCTGTAACGTGCGGTGGTCGGGGGCAACGTGCGGTGGTCGGAGGCAACGTGCGGTGGTCGGGGGCAACGTGCGGTGGTCGGGGGCAACGTGCGGTGGTCGGAGGCAACATGCGGTGGTCGGGGGCAACGTGCGGTGGTCGGAGGCAACGTGCGGTGGTCGGGGGCAACGTGCGGTGGTCGGAGGCAACGTGCGGTGGTCGGGGGCAACGTGCGGTGGTCAGAGGCAATGTGCGGTGGTTAGAGGCAATCTGGGGGGAATTACATGTGATTAGGGGCAACATGGGGTGGTTACAGACAATCTGCGGTGGTTATGGGCAACATGGGGTGGTTACAGACAATCTGCGGTGGTTATGGGCAACATGGGGTGGTTACAGACAATCTGTGGTGGTTACGGGCAACCTGGGGGGGTTACAGACAATCTGCGGTGGTTATGGGCAACGTGCGGTGGTTATAGGCAACGTGCGGTGGTTATGGGCAATGTGTGGTGGTTAGTGGCAACGTGTGGTGGTTAGTGGCAACGTGCGGTGGTTAGTGGCACCGTGCGGTGGTTAGTGGCAACGTGCGGTGGTTATGGGCAACGTGTGGTGGTTAGTGGCAACGTGCGGTGGTTAGTGGCAATGTGCGGTGGTTATGGGCAATGTGCGGTGATTACGTGCAATCTGGGGCGGATACGGGCAATCTGGGGCGGATATGGGCAACCTGCGGTGGTTACGGGTACTTTGGGGGGGCTAGGGGTAATCTGGGAGTAAAGTGCAATAATTACTATAATAAAAAGTGTGTGTTTTATTTTTTTGTATGTTTTTCACTTTTTGTACTTTATACATTAATTTTCACTGTATTACTATGATTACTGTGATATTTTCTATCACAGTAATCATAGTTCAGTGACAGAGACCAAATTGGTCTCTGTCACTTTAAATTTTCTGAGATAACTGATTCTGGAGCGCATGCGCACCTGGACGTCGAGGAGGACGGAGCTCCGTGGATCAGGTAACGTATGTGGGGAAGGGGGGGTGACTGGGGGACGGGGGTGACAGGGGGGGTAGGGGGCGACTTGGGGGGGGGGGCACGGTGACACTTTTTATCCCCTGTCACCAATGATTTATGGTGACAGGGGATAAAAAGTGCTGATCAGCACTGGGAACAGGCGATCGGCGGTATATAGTATATACCGCCGATCGCCTGCTTCGGGACCACACGAGGGAGTCCCCGATCACTGCCCCATGCTCTCCGCTACCTCCGGTGGCGGAGAGCATGGGGCTTTGATCACTAATTAATTTCCATCCCTGGAAGGGGGCGGCCATCTTGGATCTGATGGCCGCCCGGGTAAGGTGATCGGGGGGCTGATCTGGGGTCTGAGGGGACATTTTTCATCTCCCCCCACCGTGGATTCACGGTGGGGGGAGATGAAAGCTATCGGCGGCGCCGGTAATGCCCGGTACCAGCGGATCGCCGCTAAAACGGTAGTAGCGGCGATCCGCCGGTATCGGAGGACGAGGGGAGGGGGCCGGGGGACACAGACTGAGTGGCGGTGGGGGGAGGCAGCATTCTGCAGCCTCCCCCCGCCGCCCGATCGGCGGGGGACACTGAATCTCCCCATAGACGCTGCGGTCGCATTGACCGCGGCGTTTATGGGGTTAACTGCCCGGGGGGGAGCGCGGCTCACCTCCGGGCAGTGGCAGCAGGAGGAGGCTGTGTGACACAGCCTCCTCCTGCTGCCCGATCGCATCTAGGGACAGAGGGGGGAGGCAGGGAAAACATGACGTCCAGGGACGTCATGATGCATTCTGCCACTGCTTTTCATGACATCCCTGGACGTCATATTGGGGGAAGGGGTTAACAGAATAATAAATTTTTCTAATGAAATTCGCAACTAATTATAAACAGGTGTAGTCATATTTTAATTATCTCATTTATGTTTTAAAGAGAAAATTAGTTAATCAATAGTAATTTAGTGTTACTTTAGAATAATCAAATGCGCCCAAAATCAAATATTCAGAATATGAAAATTTTGAATTTTTAGACTATTTTTTAAAAGCATGACTTTTGTGTTTCATGTATGCTTATTATAAGGTAAACAACCACATTTTTATAGCTTTTTTATGTTTTTCTGCAATAGAAACAGGAAATAAAAGGAAGCACACAAAAAACTACAAAGTTTTCTATTTTGGTTATTTTCACTCTATGCCTATAGTCAGATTCACAAATGCTGAACTGTCAAATATTTTATTCTTGTCCTGCCTTTGGGATATGAAAAGTACTTTGATGTATCTGAGATTCCTTAATCTGAGCGTAGTCGGTGTTTTCATTTCTAAACTGTCCAAACTATGGACTAGAAGCTTTTTTCTCCCCCCCCACTATATACTAGACATCAAACAATTTTAGGAAAACACATTTGCGTGTTGAAATTACCTGAGGAACAAACAACAGCTTTGCTTGATCTGAATAAATTGTATCAAAATATTGATTGTCTGCAGTGTTCTATGAGTTTTTACATTTTATATTTAAATGTATTTGCGCAGAGTTTTATATTGTAACCAATTGTTACATCACACGTTCGTTCATTAGGATACATGTGATGTGTATAGTAGATCTAAATTAACAGCTCTTCTAATTACAATTTTGTATATTTCAACCACAGGTTACATGATTTATTTTTTTTTTACCTAATCTCTTTTATATACAAAACATCTGAGGCATAACATAACAAGTGAGATAAAATTAACACACAAATTGTTTTCTCTCCCTTTGGGCAGAAAGAAATCCTGTTTACAAGGGGAAGGCAATTATATATAAATATTTATAATAAAAAAAGTTTAACATTGGTTGCACATTCACATATAAATAGCAGTTCTCTCAATTCGATAAAATCATGTGCCAATTGTTGTTTAACAAATATAGATATACTCACAAATAGAAAAAGTTAAGTATAATATTATGTTTTATGTAAATGAGTCTCTCGTCTTTGGGTGCCATTTATGTGTCAGTCATGTCAGGCTTCATGCACACAGCTTTATTGTAATAGGACCCCATAATGTGTGTGGGTTCTGTTAGATAATATATGTATCTACTGAAATCATTGTGGCATGCTCCATCAAATGTTGTGTTATGAAGTAGGCATGAGTATATATGTCATTAGTAAACTATAATACACATTATGAAAAAAAATATATAAATGATTTAATTTGTATTGTGTATGTCATGATTCAAGCATTAGCTGTAGTAGAATGAAGAAAAGAGACATTTGGATGACAACATCATTTGAAATTAATGACCATGGGCGTACATTCATGCTCCCGCTGCCTGTGCCTTAACGCAGGACGGCGTAAATGTATGCCCTGCCGGATTCCCAGGCTAAGGAGCTAAGCTCACTCCATAGTGGGTGAGGACCGGCTGCTATCTGCAGCCTGGCCCTCACCCTCAATAGCCCCTTAAATGCAACATTTAAGTGTAAGTCACTTACCGATCGGGACCCCTGCGTGTACCATCATAATGTTGGAGGTGCAGAAACTTCCCTGGTAACATTTCACACATCTGGATTACCTGTCCAGCACTCAAAACTTTTTGGACCTCCATCTTAGACACCATCTCCAAAGTCACTGTAGACATAGCCCCTCTCTCGGCACCGCTGATCCTAGTTTGGCCTCCGTGTTCATCTTTTACCCCCCAAAAATCCAATCTAACTACCTACAGTCATGGCCAAAAGTTTAGAGAATGACACAAATATTATATTTTGACATGATCTGCTGCCCTCTGGTTTTTATGTGTGTTTGTCAGATGCTTTTATCATATACAGAAATATAATTGCAATCATATTATGAGTAACAAAATTTATGTGATAAAAAGTGATAGTGTGCCCCCCACCCAAGTACTGGGGTACTGTTGTATTCAAGAGAACCTGCGTTACAAATTTTGGGGTACTTTTTTCTCTTGTTCCTTGTGAAATTGAGAAATTTTAAACTAAACGAACATATTATTGGAAAAATTCGAGTTTTTAATCCTCTAATGCCTGTGAGGTCAAAATCCTCATCCTACCCCAAGATGAATTCTTTGAGGAGTGTACTTTCCAAAATGGGGTCTCTTATGGGGGTTTTTCTCTCTGCTGACACTACAGGGGCACTGCAAACGCACCTGGCGCTCAGAAACTTCTTCAGCAAAATCTGCATTGGAAAAGCTAATTGGCGCTCCTTCCCTTATGAGCCCCGATGTGCACCTATACAGTGGTTTACGCCCACATATGGGGTACTGTTGTACTCAAAAGAACCTGCGTTACTAATTTTATGGTGCTTTTTCTCTCATGTTCCTTTTTAAAATGAGAAACTTTAATCTAAACGTATATATTATTAGAAAATTTAAATTTTCCATTTTTTTTACGGCCTAAGGCTGGGTTCACACTACGTATATTTCAGTCAGTATTAAGGTCCTCTTATTGCAACCAAAACCAGGAGTGGATTAAAAACACAGAAAGGATCGGTTCACACAATGTTGAAATTGAGTGGATGGCCGCCATTTAATGGCAAATATTTGCTGTTATTTTAGAACAAGGGCTGTTATATTGAAATAATGGCAGTTATTTACTGTTATATGGCGGCCATCCACTCAATTTCAACATTGTGTGGACAGATCCTTTCTGTGTTTTTAATCCACTCCTGGTTTTGGTTGCAATACTGACTGAAATATACTGACTGAAATATACATATACTGATTGAAATATACGTAGTGTAAACCCAGCCTAATGGTGAATACTTTCCTCAATCCCCTGTAGGGTAAAAATGCTCATTATACCCCTAGATTAATTCTTTAAGGTGTGTAGTTTCCAAAATGGGGTCACATATGGGGGTTTCCAGTATACAAGCCTCTTAAATCAACTTAAAAAAAGAACTAGCCCCTAAAAAAATCTATTTTGGAAACTTTCACGAAAATTTGATAATTTGCTGATAAATTTCTAAACCCCGTAACACCCTAAAAAAGAAACATATGTTTACCAAATTATGCCAGAATAAAGAAAACATATTGGTAATGTGACTTAGTAACTAATTTATGTGATACGACTTTCTTTTTTTTAGAAGCAGAGAATTTCAAAGTTCATAAAATGCAAATTTTTAAATTTTTCATGATATTTTGATGTTTTTTTTTTACAAAAAACACTCAAAATAGTGACCAAATTTTGCCACTAACATAAAGTGCCATATGTGATGAAAAAACAGTCTCAGAATCGCTGGCATACGTTAAAGCATCACTGAGCTATAAGTGTATAAAATGAGACAGGTCAGATTTTGAAAAATGAGCCTGGTCATTAAGGCCCAATTAGGCTTAGTCTTGAAGGGGTTAAGTAACTTTTTGAATAGTCTTTCTTAAATAATTTTCTACCATTTTGCTGTTGTAGTGAAAGAAATTTCTCACATGGCTGGCTATCATTCTACTTCAACCCTACAGCACACTGGTCGTGGCTGTGATAGTTTATACCAAGGGTAGTAAGTAGAGATGATCGAACATTGGGAATTCTTAGGTTTGATCAAACTCTAACCTTCGTCATTTGATTCCCAATGCCTTCCCGTTCTGTGGGGAAGGTGGAGCAAGCCCGAGTACCGCCTGAAAAACAGGGATACAGCCTAGGTAATAGGCTGTGAAAAACGTTTTCCAGGTGGTACCCACGCTTGCTCCACCTTCCCCACGTAACAGGAAGGCATTGGGAATCAAATGACGAAGGTTCGAGAAGGTTCGAGTTTGATCGAACCTAAGAATTCCCAATGTTCGATCATCTCTAGTAGTAACAATACAGAGCAGAGTGTAAACAATTAGTATAGTAAGAGGTCATTCACAACTGTTTTTTTGGGACTGTGGCAGAATAGAGACTGGTGGTGCAGTTAACTGGCAGCTGTTACTTTTTTCTTTCCCTTTTTTCAACAAGGCACTGCAGCTATTCCACACTCACTGTTTCTCTCTCTTTTACTCTTTACAATATCTATTTGTGGTCTTTCCCCCATTTTTAACAAGTTCCAATATACCTATCCAACTGGTGTCTCTGCAGGCCTTTTATTCTGAGACATCCAGTCCTTTATTTGTCTTTCTGACAAAACAGAAAGTGTTGTGCAATTTGAGGTTATGTTTCCACAATGTTTTTGTTTGGCTGTTTGAGTCAAAACAACAGCTGTTATTTCATAATGACGACCACCAAACCATGCACAGCAAACCAATCACAGCTCAGTATTCATTTTAACAGAGCAGAAAACTGATCTGTGATTGGTTGCTGGGGCAGTTTCTGTTTCACACAGTTTGACACATTTGGGCTAAAGTTAACCTTAACATGTGTACATTTTTCATGAATTCTTATTGTTTGTCAATTATTTTCTTATAGATAAACTTTGACTTTTTTTTTTTTTTTTTTTGCAAAATTCAAAAACTGGTCAGGTGCTGATGTTTATGGGATACCTGTAGTGGACAAAGACATCTTTTGTTTATCATATTTGATGGTCTTTAAGGGCAGTAAAATAAAAGCATAATACAGTTGTAATTTAAAGGTAAAAATACAGCTGTATTTTCAACTTAAGGCTATATTCACACAATGTTTTTTCCTCTCCATTTTTGAAAAGAAAAAATGACGACCGTCATTTTGACTTCAAAATGACGGATGTCATGTCGCTGTTTGGCTGCCTGCCTGCAATAATGGCTGTTGGTAGATTATTCTAGGTAAGGTGAAGTAATTGGCCTGTGGGTGTGTCTTGAATTGAAAAGTCCATGAAATTTAATAGAAAAAAGGTGAAAGGATGGTAGAAAGAGAAAAACTGTGCGTGAACAACTAAAAAATAACGTCCACCGTTTGCAAAAGACATCCGAAAATAATTGTCAATGATCATTATTTTGACATCCCCACAGAAAACGTCTGTCATTGTGTGCATTGTACGTCCGTCATTCCAATTAAGTCGTGGCGATAACGGACATCTTTTTAAATAGAAAAGGTATACATCTTTTCTCTTTTTTGACCTTGTGTGAACATACAGTAGTCTAAAAATGCATTTCTTTGAAGTCAATCAGAAATTGGATAGCAGTGCACACACAGTATAGCCTAAGTGTAGTATAACACCTGTAATTAATTAGGACTAGCAAAATAATTAACTAATTATTTGAGACCTGCTTTTGCAAACTGTTTTTTGTTGTTGTTGTTTTTTTCACCTGTTCAAACATTGTTTTATTTTCACTCAAAATTACATATGCATATTGGTATTATTTTACTGCATGTAAAACTAGCCTAAAAATATACTACAAAGCTGATTCTTCAAAAGCAAAGGGGTCTTTCTGTTCTAAGATGCAGCGGATTATGACATTTCTTTAACAAGGAACAAGTTTTTGTTGTTCTTAAACTTGGCAGCCTTTTGTTCGTCAATAAATGTTAGACACACAACAATCATGACTAGAGCATTTCCATTCTACTAAATTGTTTATGCTCGAGCAATTATATGGTAGAGATTCAAATGTTCTCTCCTAAATACCTTGCTTCTTTGGATTGTGTATTTTTGACTCTGTGCCCAGGAAGGGATGATTACTTTTACATCTATTCTATTGTAAATTTGTTTCAGCTTTAGAACTATTTCTACCTGTAATGTAGCTGTTTAATGACCATCAACACAGTGGTCATTGAGGGGGCTTGTTTTCATGTTTTTTTAGAATAAGTGCTGAATGGGTGTGCAATGCAACCATTTAATTGGGTGCTTGGCCGACAGCCAAGCTCATGCTCTAACTGCAGGGATTGTAAAAACCTTTAATTCCTACTGTTTAACCATGTGATTGCTGCTACATCCTCATCATGACATCTTCATGAACATAGGAAGTTAATCTCTTTAAGTGGGTTATTAGATTTCTGTTTGCCATGATTAGGGACAAGGAGACCCCTTTGTAGCCAACCCTGGGGACCTAGAAAGGACACCAGAGCCATTAATGAAATAGGTCAGCTGTTAGCTTTCACATATATCTCATACACTGGTCATAACCAAATGTTCTCTGACATACCATGAGCCACCTGTATTAACCTCTTAAAGGAAGGCTTGAACAAACAACAATATCCAAATAATGCAAGGTTCTTACCAATGTTCTCCTCTGACACTCCAACCAGGTAACCACGCACTGCAATACTTATGTGCACCCTCCACACTCCCGAACTCCACCAGTCCGGTAAAGCAAACAATTATACACAATGAATGTGAAGGAAAGTGATTTTCTCACCACGTAGCTGCAATCTTCAGGTAATGAAACCCACTTGGCTACAACACTACAGAGAAATATACTCACAGAGTTGGCTTGACTTCAGAATTCTTTTTTATTTTCTTGTATTAGATAGATGCAGCATACAAAACGTAACTTGCTCACAGCTGATGTAACTCTCACATTCGGACGCCAAGTACGTTCTCCTCGTGGACGTTTCGGAGGATCAAACTCCTCCTTCCTCATGCGCCCTCTGACACTCCTAATGTTGTTTTACAGTAGTTTTCTGCCCTCTTGCTGTTCCTTTTCCCATGCACTGCTATCAGACCAAATTTCCCAGTGGTCTTTATAATGCACGCGCAGTAGTGTATGCAGGGCCGTTTCTAGGTAATTTTGACTACAGGGCGAATCCTGCTAAAAGCGCCCCCCCCCCCCCAAAAAAAAAAAAAAACAGTTCAGTGACTCACAGGCGATGTCTTCTTTGATCTGAGGCATCACTTTCCCTTTTCCTCTCCATCTGGCCCAGTCCACCATGATGATTTCTTGCAGCAATAATTCATCTCTTGTGAACCTGCCAGACAAACATTTTAGGTTCCGCACTTTTACAACTTCCACTTCTTTTGTGTCTTGTGCAGTAAATTCAGTAGGTATGTGAGTTGCCTCCTTTATGTATTATCCCTTGCTGTGCCTCCATATAGTAATAATCCCTCTTTGCCCCCCCCCCCATAGTATTAATCCTCCCTGTGTTCCCCCCATAGTAATAATCCCCCATGGTTTGTTCACATATAGTAATAAAGCCACCTGTGCAGTCCCCATAGTAATACCCCCGTGCCCTTCCCCCATAGTAATAATCCCCCCCTGTGCTCTTCCCCCATAGTAATAAGCCCCCCTGTGCTCCCCCATAGTAATAAGACCCCCTGTGCTCCACCACCCATAGTAATAAGCCCCCTTGTGCTCCACACCCATAGTAATAAGCCCCCCTGTGCTCCCCACCCATAGTAATAAGCCCCCCTGTGCTCCCCCACCCATAGTAGTAAGCCCCCCTGTGCTCCCCCACCCATAGTAGTAAGCCCCCCTGTGCTCCTTCACCCATAGTAATTAGCCCCCCTGTACTCCCCCACCCATAGTAGTAAGCCCCTCTGTGCTACCCCACCCATAATAGTAAGCCCCCCTGTGCTCCCCCACCCATAGTAATAAGCCCCCCTGTGCTCTCCCACCCATAGTAATAAGCCCCCCTGTGCTCCCCAACCCATAGTAATAAGCCCCCCTGTCCTCCCCCACCCATAGTAGTAAGCCCCCCTGTGCTCCCCCACCCATAGTAATAAGCCCCCCTGTCCTCCCCCACCCATAATAGTAAGCCCCCCTGTGCTCCCCCACCCATAGTAGTAAGCCCCCCTGTGCTCCCCCACCCATAGTAGTAAGCCCCCCTGTGCTCCCCCACCCATAGTAATAAGCCCCCCTGTGCTCCCCCACCCATAGTAGTAAGCCCCCCTGTGCTCCCCCACCCATAGTAATAAGCCCCCCTGTCCTCCCCCACAAATAATAGTAAGCCCCCCTGTGCTCCCCCACCCATAGTAATAAGCCCCCCTGTCCTCCCCCACCCATAGTAGTAAGCCCCCCTGTGCTCCCCCACCCATAGTAATAACCCCCCATGCATTGTGCACACAAAAAAAAACCCATTATACTCACCTTGTTCCAGCATACAGCAGGTCCCTCTCTCCTCTTCTCCAGCCTGCGAGGAGCAGGCCGCCGTAACCCCTGCAACATCTTCTCTCTTCAGCAGGCGCAGTGATATGACGTCATTGCGCCTGCTCAGGGAGAAGATGTCTGCAGCGGCCGGCAGAGTGCTCGGCAGGGTCCCGCGGATCCACATTCGGGCAGGGGTGGAGCTACGTTCGGGCGGGGGGCGGAGCTATGTTCGGGCGGCGGGGCGGAACAACGTTCGGGCACCAGTCTTGCCCTGTGATGGGGCACAGAGGCAGGGGGTCACAAAGCTAGGTGATGGGGTGAGCGGGCAGGCAGCCGGGGGTGCGCGCAGCTCAGTGGAGCCACCAGCGCCCCCTAGCTGTCGGCGCCCCGTGTGGTCGCCCGGCCCGCCCGCCTCTAGAAACGGCCCTGAGTGTATGTCCTATTTCTCCCATCCCAATAACCCCTCCTGACCATGCCTCATCCTCTCCGCCAATGCCCCAGGCATTGGCAGGCAAAGCTAGTAGCCAGTAGCGTCACAGAGGGGCCATCCATAATCACCAGAGGAATGGCCCCCCTGTGGCACTACTGGATCCTATGTTAAGAAGAGGCGTGATTACCGAAGATGTTTCCCACCAGCCATGAATACTTAGCTAGTGAATGAGAGGCCAGACAATGTGGGACACACATCTGCACTACACTGTCAGCACCTCGGGACCAGTCCAAGTGCTGACAGGTTCCCTTTGATGGGTTAGAAGGCACAAATATCTTAATAAATCTGTGTCTAAGTCTGTGTGCAAGATTTAGAAACCTACTTTGGTTACAAGCTTGTGTAAGTTTCTGACATAGCAAATTTACAAATTTACAAAAATGTCAACACATTTTTGCACAAAACTTAAAATATCTACAACTTTTGAATGTGAGTTTTCAGGTGTACAGCCTTTAAGAGTTTTCCTGACAGTAACCTGCATCATAGTGATACAAGTATAATGCATTACAATGCAGCAAAGCATTATCTTGTGTAATAAATACCCCTGACTTCATGGCCTTTGCGCAATTTACTTTTACTTGGATGCCATTCATAAACACCCTAAGGTGATAAAACAGAAATCAGTCTTATCATGTCACCTAAGCAGTTTTAATTAAGAATTATCTGTAATTTCTGATTAAGACATGATGAACATTCCCTTTGGATTAAACAGCTACTTCATATCATTTATACTAATCATTTCCTATTCCTAATACAGTATAAATCCTCCAGTGTTCATTACTACAATTTTAGGCTTAAAGCAATTTCATTAAAAAAAAAAATCAGTAATCACACGGCATATATTAAAAATTGTAGAGTGATCTAGAGCCAAGTACATTGAGATCATATTTAAGGCCATCAGGATATTATAAGAGATCTGTATGACTCGATTATGTATTGCCATATGAATTGTGGTTTCCATTTTTCTTTATCAGTAGAATTCATATTTTGCTGAGACATTTTACATAAAAAAATGTTGAACTGTAAAAGAATGCATAAAAGAGGAAATGACATTTATAACGACTAAGAATGCTTAAATAATAGTTATTACTGCCTCTATCTTGGCAGTGTACTCCGCCCATTTGTCTAAAGCTGTTATTAATTGCAGAGTGGAGCCATCTACTAGCTACCCTGGCCCTGAGATAGGCGAGTCTATTTAGTGTAAGGACGCCTATGTATCAGACTGCCTTGTCATGCCAGATGAGCTCTCAAAATGTGCTAAAATAATCCATTTTTTACATGTATATTAGTGCTTTCAGAGCACGCTTACATTTTTTGTTTGCTTTTACATTGCAGCGACAACAGAATTGCACCTACACACTTACTTCACTTTGCTTGGGAATGACAGTTTCTTTATGTGACTAGCATCACCAGGGTAATGAAAACATAAGACATTATCAATACAGCAAAGGTCTTTGAAATATCAGTGTATATGCTTGTTGCCAATAGCGAAGCTCATCCCTCATGGGCTGGGCTCTGGTGCAAATGCAAATGAATTTGGTTATAGGATGCCTTTCAACCAATGAAAACAATTTCTAGTCCAATCCCTGGTAGTGTATAAAAGGTTGGACATAAACAAGTCTAGACAAGTCCGGGCCTGGCCTCTGGTACTAACCTGTTTGCCCAGCCATTCCTAGTTACATCAATTAGTAGACATTTTGCTGCAATTTCTCCAAGTATTTGAAAGTTTTTTATGTCCTAGGTCAAGTCAAGAATTCGAAAAGCATCTGTGAGAAGAGTAAGCCTCATGCAGGTTCCAGTATTCTGCCTCCGAGAGCCTCTGAGTCGACTCCAGCACTTTCCCGAAGTCATGTGAAGCAAGTCAACATTTTTCCAGTCCATGCTGCAAAGATTCTTTGTTTTCCCTTTTTTTTTTTTTCAAAACCAGGGTTGGAGAAATTACTCAAGTGCCCTCCTGGCACTGCCAGTCTCCATTGGGCTTCTGGTCCGAGATGGTGCAGAACGACTCCCATGTTTCATAATCATTCTCCTGCATGTGTCCCTTTGGGTATTATGCAACAATTCTCCTGTAAGTATGACAGTTCTCCTCTTCCTAACCCCAGCTAGCCAAATTGTGAAGATACTCACCAGTTGTTTATAGTCTAATTGGACTGTGATTCTTTGAAGTAGGTTTGTAACCAAAAGCAAAAAAGGTACATGTTCATGCTAAAATTCTTTTAACCCAAATTCTTCAGTTAACCTACTATCTGCGGTGATCTTAAAGGGAACAAAATCTCACCCCAAGCACAAATTGGTAAGGGAAGGGATAGGGTGACACAGACTGTGAACCCTAAACTTGTCCCCTCTCAATGTCCCTGCTTACTTGCCTTGAACAATACTTGGTGACTGTGGGGAATTGGGCCACAGTCCCTGACTTCTGTGGAATCCAGAACATGGACTAGGCAAACAAAAATAAAGGGGACAGTCAACAAGCCATGGTCACACCAAATGGACACCAGAGGTACCAAATAAAAATACACAGAATAGTAAGGTCACAGGAGCCAAAGGTCAGGGGAGCCACATAACATAGAAAGTCAGGAGACGACAGCCGGGGTCAAGACAGCTAAAAGATAACACATGAGATACATCAGGAATGTCAAGCATGCTAGATAAATGTAGACTAATAACAATTGAAGGGTTAACTGGCTGGGAGTTTTTATAGGAGGTCAGGGGTCTGGTCCAGAATGTGATTGGACCAGTCCCCTGATCATGCATGTAGCCTAGTAGAAGGTGCAAAAGGTCCGAGACTTTGGTGGCGCTGGCGTCATCCGATGAGTTTCACTCCTTAAGGGTACAAACACACACACCGTATACGCAGCAGATACACAGCAAATACGCAGCAGATCTGCAGCAGATTTGATGCTGTGTGCAGTTATTTAGATCTAATCTACTGCGTATTTGCTGCGTATTTGCTGCGTATCACAGCAGAAAATACGTTGTGTATACGGTGTGTGTGTGTTTGTACCCTAAATGATGCGAGCAGTAGTGGTGGATGTAAAATCAGAACTTTACTGCAAGAATTACGCGTTTCAAGGAACAGCCTCTTCATATTAGTACAAGGCAGCTACTGTAAACATTTTAACTGTTAACTGCCTTTACCACAACACATGCAAACTAACACTTTATAGTGGCAGGAAGACCTGCCACTCTTAGAGAATCCTGCAGAACATCTGCAGGATTCAAGACTCCCACTGGGTGACACGGACCAGCGGCACTTCGCGTTACTGGGGACGCTATTGGTCTCTTCTACATCACCCAGCCAGAAGCGTCTTGAAATCGAAATGGGAGGGTTCAATGGGGTGAGTGAGCACGGAAAGGAGAAAAGGCAGCAATGCACAACACATCTTTCTGCAATCTTACCTCACCAAGTTCCCAGATCAGCACTGAGCAGTCTGATTTGTGAATCGAGCATTTTATGTGCCCAGTCTCCCAACTGCACAGGCTGCTTGTCTCCTCTTCCTCCTCACTCATCTTCCTCAGCCCCTGCCCCCTTCATAGGTTATAATGTTAACAGCAAATGCGTCTTCACTTTGCACCTCGGTAATGTAGACGACTTTGCCTTGATAATAAGCAGATAAGAAGTGAGGAAGAGGCTGCAAAACAGCTTTTTGAGCAGAAAAAGAGGCTTATTTGCCTAATAAAACCTATTACAGAGTTTCTTAAAATTGCTTGCACTGTTGATTTCTGCAAAAATATTTTAAATGACAATTACACTTTAAGCTTTTGCCTTCAATTCTCATTACAGCTTGCAGTGGTTTGAGGGTGCTCTTACATGTATTGCTACAAGTTTCAGCCAGCACAGACGGGACCTGACCTAGCCAGTTTAGGCAATGGCAACTCCTTGTGCAGCCTACAATAATCCATGAATTACCAGCACTAGTGACTAGTTATAGTGCTTGAAAAGCACTATATTGTAATCCGTATTCTTCTTCTTCTTCCGTTTCTTCTTCTTCTTCCAGCCATTTTTCTGCGTGTAATACAGCCCGAACTGCTTTGCGCACACACTCCATTCAAACTGCGTTTCGAAGCCCTCGGCGGTGTGAGGTGTGCTATCTATTTTTCGTTTCGATCGGATTTGTCATTTTTAAGAAATTTACGTTAAATGACCCCAAATTTCCCATAGAAAATAATGGCCCATTGCAAATAATGGCCACACTCTAACCGCTAACAGCCAATCACAGCACACATGCAAATAGCTAAAAAATAGCAGCCAATAGGAACTCTAAGGTCTCGTCATGCAATGTATCACACCATCCACAGTCACATGTCCACTATTGGCCAATAGAAGATGTAATATAAGATGTAATAGTACCCAGATCACTCTTAAAGGGACCCAGGTCGCCCTTAAAGGAACGTAAGTCGCTCTTAAAGGGACCCAAGTCGCTCTTAAAGGGACAGGAGCCATGTCGCTCTTAAAGGGACCCAAGTCGTTCTTAAAGGGACCCAAGTCGCTCTTAAAAGGACGGGACCCAAGTCACTCTTAAAGGGTCCCATGTAGCTCTTACAGGGATCCAAGTCACTCTTAAAGTGACAGGACCCAAGTTGCTCTTAAACGGACGGGACGCATGTTGCTCTTAAAGGGACCCAAGTCACTCCAAAAGGTATGGGACCCATGTCGCTCTTAAAGAGACCCATGTCGCTAGAGCGACCTGGGTTCTTTTAATAGCGACCCGGGTCCCTTTAAGAGCATCCTGGGTCCCTTTAAGAGCGTCCTGGGTCCCTTTAAGAGCAAAATATGTCCCTTTAAGCGTGAAATTGGTCCCTTTAAGATTGAAATTGGTCCCTTTAAGAGCGATTTGGGTCCCTTTAAGAGCGAAATATGTCCCTTTAAGAGCAAAATGGGTCCCTTTAAGAGCGACCTGGGTCCCTTTAAGAGCAATCTGGGTCCCTTTAAGAGCGATCTGGGTCCCTTTAAGAGCGATCTGGGTCCCTTTAAGAGCAAACTGGGTCCATTTAAGTGCGATCTGGGTCCCTTTAAGAGCGACCTGGGTCCCTTTAAGAGCAAAATGGGTCCTTTTAAGAGCGACCTGGGTGCCTTTAAGAGCGAAATATGTCCCTTTAAGAGCGACCTGGGTCCCTTTAAGAGCAACCTGGGTCCCTTTAAGAGCAAACTGGGTCCATTTAAGTGTGATCTGGGTCCCTTTAACCCCTTGCCTCTAAAGCCTGTTTTGGCCTTAATGTCCAGGCTCATTTTTCAAAATCTGACCTGTCTCACTTTATGCGCTTATAGCTCAGTGATGCTTTAACGTATGCTAGCGATTCTGATATTGTTTTTTCATCACATATGGCACTTTATATTAGTGGCAAAATTTGGTCACTACTTTGTGTGTTTTTTGTGAAAAACATCAAAATATCATGAAAAATTTGAAAATTTTGCATTTTATGAACTTCTGAAATTCTCTGCTTCTAAAAAAGGAAGTCATAGCACGTAAATTAGTTACTAAAGCACATTACCAATATGTCCTCTTTTTTCTGGCATAATTTGGGAAACATATTTTACTTTTTTAGGCTGTTATAGGGCTTAGAAATTTATTAGCAAATTATCACATTTTGTGAAAGTTTCCAAAACTGATTTTTTTTAGGGACCAGTTCTTTTTTTAAGTTGATTTAGGAGGCTTGTATGCTGTAAACCCCCATAAGTGACCCCATTTTGGAAACTAGACACCTTAAAGAATTAATCTAGGGGTATAATGAGCATTTTAACCCTACAGGGGCTGGAGTAAAGTATTCACCATTAGGCAGTAAAAAAAATGGAAAATTTTAATTTTCCAATAATATATATGTTTAGATTAAAGTTTCTCAATTTCACAAGGAACATGAGAGAATCCGCACCCCAAAATTTGTAACGCAGGTTCTCCTGAGTACAATGGTACCTCATATGGGGGCATAAACCACTGTATGGGCACACAGGAGGGCTCAGAAGGGAAGGAGCGCCAATTAGCATTTTCAGTTCAGATTTTGCTGAAGAAGTTTCTGAGCGCCAGGCGCATTTGCAGAGCCCCTGTAGTGTCCGCAGAAGAGAACCCCCCCAAAGGTCACCCCATTTTGGAAAGTACACCCCACAAAGAATTCATCTTGGGGTGTGGTGACCATTTTGACCCCACAGGTATTAGAGGAAAGTATTTAAAATTAGACAGTAAAAATGAAAAACTCGAATTTTTCCAATAATATGTTCGTTTAGTTTAAAATTTCTCAATTTCACAAGGAACATGAGAGAATTAGCACCCCAAAATTTGTAACGCAGGTTCTCGTGAGTACAAAGGTACCCCATATGGGGGCATAAACCACTGTATGGGCACACAGGAGGGCTCAGAAGGAAGGGAGTGCCAATTAGCATTTTCAGTTCAGATTTTGCTGAAGAAGTTTCTGAGTGCCAGGTGCGTTTGCAGTGCCCCTGTAGTGTCCGCAGAAGAGAAACCCCCCAAAAGTCACCCCATTTTGGAAAGTGCACCCCTTAAAGAATTCATCTTGGGGTGTGGTGACCATTTTGACCCCACAGGTATTAGAGGAAAGTATTCAAAATAAGACAGTAAAATTGAATAACTAGAATTTTTCCAATAATATGTTCGTTTAGTTTGAAATTTATCAATTTCACGAGGAACAGGAGAGAAGCTGCATACCAAAATCTGTAACGCAGGTTCTCCTGAGTAGAACGGTACCGCATATGTAGGCATAAACCACTGTATGGGCACACAGGAGGGCTCAGAAGGGAAGGAGCGCCAATTAGCATTTTCAGTGCAGATTTTTCCGAAGAAGTTTCTCAGCGCCAGGTGCGTTTGCAGAGCCCCTGTAGTGTCAGCAGAAGAGAACCCCCCCAAAAGTCACCCCATTTATGAAAGTTCACCCTTCAAAGAATTCATCTTGGGGTGCAGTGAGCGGTTTGACCCCACAGGTATTAGAGGAAAGTATTCAAAATAAGACAGTAAAAATGAAAAACTCGAATTTTTCCAATATATGTTCGTTTAGTTTAAAATTTCTCAATTTCACGAGGAATGGGAGAAAAAACGTACCCCAAAATCTGTAACGCAGCTTCTTCTGAGTAGAACGGTACCCCATATGTGGGCATAAACCACTGTATGGGCACACAGCAGGGCTCAGAAGGAAGGGAGCGCCAATTTGCTGGAGCAAAACTGCAGCTAGTAATGGTTATTAGAATAGCGCAGTTACTAAAATACAATAAAAAATGAGATTACAGGTAATGTGGGGTGGTTACGGGTAATCTGGGGTGGTTATGGGCAACCTGCGGTGGTTACGGGCAACCTGCGGTGGTTACGGGCAACGTGGGGTGGTAACGGGCAACATGGGGTGGTAACGGGCAACATGGGTTGGTAACGGGCAACGTGGGGTGGTTACGGATAAACTGAAGTGCTTATAGGTAATCTGGGATGGGTACCTGTAATTTGGGGTGGTTACGGGCAATCTAGAGAGGGTCACTGGCAATTTGGGGTGGTCGGGGGCAATGTGCGGTGGTCGGGGGCAACGTGCGGTGGTCGGGGGCAACGTGCGGTGGTCAGAGGCAACGTGCGGTGGTCAGAGGCAATCTGGGGGGAATTACATGTGATTAGGGGCAACCTGGGGGGGTTGCAGACAATCTGCGGTGGTTATGGGCAATGTGCGGTGGTTATGGGCAATGTGTGGTGGTTATAGGCAACGTGCGGTGGTTATGGGCTACGTGCGGTGGTTATGGGCAACGTGCGGTGGTAACGGGCAACGTAGGGTGGTAGCGGGCAACGTGGGGTGGTTATGGATAAGCTGAAGTGCTTATAGGTAATCTGGGATGGGTACCTGTAATTTGGGGTGGTTACAGGCAATCTGGCTTGGTTACCGGCAATCTGGAGAGGGTCACTGGCAATTTGGGGTGGTCGGGGGCAACGTGCGGTGGTCGGGGGCAACGTGCGGTTGTCAGAGGCAACGTGCGGTGGTCAGAGGCAACGTGCAGTGGTCAGAGGCAATCTGGGGGGAATTACATGTGATTAGAGGCAACCTGGGGGGGTTACAGACAATCTGCGGTGGTTATGGGCAAATTTGGTCCCTTTAAGAGCGACCTGGGTCCCTTTAAGAGCGACCTGGGTCCCTTTAAGAGCGACCTGGGTCCTTTTAAGAGAGACCTGGGTCCCTTCAAGAGGGACCTGGGTCCCTTTAAGAGCTACCTGGGTCCCTTTAAGAGTGAAATATGTCCCTTTAAGAGCAAAATGGGTCCTTTAAAGAGCGACCTGGGTCCCTTTAACAGAAAAATATGTCCCTTTAAGAGCGACCTGGGTCCCTTTAAGAGCAACCTGGGTCCCTTTAAGAGCGATCTGGGTCCCTTTAAGAGCAACCTGGGTCCCTTTAAGAGCGACCTGGGTCCCTTTAGGAGCGACCTGGGTCCCTTTAAGAGCGACCTGGGTCTCTTTAAGACCGACTTGGGTCCCTTTAAGAGCAACCTGGGTCCCTTTAAGAGCGACCTGGGTCTCTTTAAGAGCGACCTGGGTCCCTTTAAGAGCGACCTGGGTCCCTTTAAGAGCTACCTGGGTCCCTTTAAGAGCAACCTGGGTCCCTTTAAGAGCGAAATGGGTCCCATTAAGAGCGACCTGGGTCCCTTTAAGAGCGAAATGGGTCCCATTAAGAGCGACCTGGGTCCCTTTGAGAGCAACCTGGGTCCCTTTAAGAGCGAAATGGGTCCCATTAAGAGCAACCTGGGTCCCTTTATGAGTGACCTGGGTCCCTTTAAGAGCGACCTGGGTCCCTTTAAGAGCGAAATGGGTCCCTTTAAGAGCGAAATGGGTCTCTTTAAGAGCGACCTGGGTCGCTTTAAGAGCGAAGGGACCCACGTCGCTCTTAAAGCAACCCAGGTCGCTCCTAAAGGGACCCATGTCGCTCTTAAAGGGACGGAAGCCAAGTTGCTCTTAAAGGGATGGGACCCAAGTCGCTCTTAACCTCTTAAGGACATAGGACGTACCGGTACGTCCTATGTCCTCATTAGCACTTCAAAGCGGGGCCGCGCGGCGGCCCCGCTTTGAAGTGCCGCGATCCCGGGTGCCGCGTGTAGCCCGGGACCGCCGCTATTAGCGGGCACGGTCCGATCGCCGTGCCCGCTAATTAGCTAATCGGAGGCAGCTGTCAAAGTTGACAGCTGCCTCCGATTACCGGAGGCAACGTTTCCCTGGTGTCTAGTGGGGGAGATCGCTCCTCCGGGACCTTGTCCCGGAGGAGCGATCTCCGTTACTGATGCCGGCCGGGGACGCGTCCAAGATGGCGCCGTCCTCGGCTCGGCACTCGTTTGTTTCCGGCTGCAGCAGCCGAAAGCAAACGAGTGCCGATCTCATGGATCTCTGCAGCATATCTATGCTGCAGAGATCTCTATGAGAGATCAAAGTGTATATACTAGAAGTCCCCCATGGGGGCTTCTAGTATATGTGTAAAAAAAAAAAAAAAAGTGTTGTTAATAGTAAAAATCCCCCTCCCCTAATAAAAGTCTGAATCACCCCCCTTTTCCCAGGTTTTAAATAAAAGTAAACAAATAAATAAATAAATAAACATGTTTGGTATCGCCGCGTGCGTAATCGCCCGAACTATTAATTAATCACATTCCTGATCTCGTACGGTAAACGGCGTCAGCGCAAAAAAATCCCAAAGTGCAAAATTGCGCATTTTTGGTCGCATCAAATCCAGAAAAAATGTAATAAAAAGCGATCAAAAAGTCATATATGCGCAATCAAGGTACCGATAGAAAGATCACATCATGGCGCAAAAAATGACACCTCGCACAGCCCCATAGACCAAAGGATAAAAGCGCTATAAGCCTGGGAATGGAGCGATTTTAAGGAATGTATATTGGTTAACAACGGTTTGAATTTTTTACAGGCCATTAGATACAATATAAGTTATACATGTTATATATCGTTTTAATCGTAACGACTTGAGGAGCATGCATAACAAGTCAGTTTTACCCCAGGGCGAATGGCGTAAAAACACATTTCCCCCAAATAAAAGAAATGCGTTTTTTTTTTTCAATTTCACCACACTTTGAATTTTTTTCTGGTTTCGCAGTGTACTTTATGCAACAATTCAGCCTGTAATTGCAAAGTACAATTAGTGACGCAAGAAATAAGGGGTCATGTGGGTTTCTAGGTGGAAAAATGCAAGTGCTATGACCTTTTAAACACAAGGAGGAAAAACCAAAAACGTAAAAACGAAAATGGGCCATGTCCTTAAAGGGTTAAAGGGACGGCACCCAGGATTAAAGTTAAAAGGAAGTCACTGGTAAAGGGGCGCTCTTTTCAAGTACTATGTATTTCCCTGGAAATGCAGATCTAGTTTTCCTTTAATTTTTTTCTGAATAGTAACTTATCTATAGCACACTATCTACATGTTGTCACATAACCAATGTGAAGAAAAATAGATTTGCTTAAAATAATGTTCATGTTATATAAATTAAACTCTTTAGCCAAAAATGTACAAAGTTCAAATATATACTGTAGTGACAGAAGTCAAGTAGTTTCTCTTTCTGAATGTATGATCTGGATATACAGTAAATATTCTCAGGAGATATGGAAGCAAGAATCAGTATGGATGGTATTGAGTAAATCTCCCGCTGTGATCATGTCAATAATTGATCTGGGTGATTATTAGTCATTGGATGTGAAAATGTACTAAACACTATTATTGATGAGAAATTACTGCATCCCTGAAATTATTCATGGACCAGATGAAAACATGAGGATTCAGAGAATGATGGATGGGATTGGAGATATCGGTACACTGGAGACTTAGTGTGTTTGTGTTCTACTGTTTTGATACTTGAAGCTCACAAATAAATAGTACCAGTGGAATATACTGTATACAGTTTTGTGAAAACATTTTAGGCAGGGTTAGAAACAATGCTACAGTAAGATGTTAGTTTATTTTTTATCAGTGAACAAAATGTAAAATTAATGAACAAAAGCAAAATTTTAATCAAATCATTTTGGTGTGATCCCCTTTTGCCTTCTCAACAGCATCAATTCTAGGAGCAGATTTACCCAGCCTCATCTTGATCCCGGGTGTATTATATTATACTGCCTCCAATAGTTAAGATAAGATATTTTAGTCAACTACTGGTGCATTAGGACATCCCAAAACAACACAATGCTGCATTGAGGATAACCATGGCGGCATCTATACAACTGTAGAGAGATTTTAAGAGAACTAGGCAGGGAGGTTGTTCCATACATCTTGATAAACTGATTACCGATCTTTTATGGATTTAGGCTTGCTCAAGTCCTTCTGTCTCCGCATATGATCCCAAATAGACTTGATGATGTTGAGGTCGGGTTTTCTTGTTCTTCTTTACACTGCTCTAGATGCAATCAGACATACTTTACAGTTTGTTAATTAATGTTGTTGCTCACTACATGGTTTAAATTTCATGTTTGGTCAGGCGAACCAATGGCTTAATACATTTGCTAGGCAACTGGTCTCTAAGTTCTGTTCTTTTTTTGGGTTCTCCTGGTTCAGGCCACAAGTCTGCTGCTCTGTATAGACAGTGGCATCAGATAGGGAGTACTGTTTCTCACTCTGCCAAATTCTAACTTCACATCCCAGTATATGGATGCAGCTGCGACAACATCCACATCCAGGTGCTGGCCACCAGCTTATTCCTTTCCCTTGTTCTATAACTTCTATCTTTCTCTACACTGAATAGCCTCCTATTCAAGCTGTACCAAGTCACCCCAAAGATAACATCAGACATGGCAGCCTTGTTGATGGAGGTTTACCTTGTTTCCTGAAGATAAATGTTTTTCTTTCCTAGCTCCTGGTTCCTGTGCTTTAAGATTGTTTTTTTAGTCTATTGATCCAGTTCCTGACATTGGCCTTGTTTCCGGACCACATTCCTGCCTTAGGGTGCGTTCACACCTACCGGATCCGCAGCGGATTTGACGCTGCGAGTTAGCAGCGAAATCCGCTGCGGATCCAATATTGTGAATTCGAATGGGTCCCTTACACGCAGCGGATTCGCTGCGTGTATGGGACCCGGTCCCTTTAACCCCTGCGCCACCGGCCAAAAGCCTGCCCGCTCGCAGCCCCTGCCCCCCGTCGGTCCGCACCGCCAGCCGCAGGGGTTAAAGGGGCAGAGTCCCATACACTCAGCGGATCCGCTGCGTTATGGGACCCATTCAAATTCACAGTACTGGATCTGCAGCGGATTTCGCTGCTAACTCACAGCGTCAAATCCGCTGTGGATGCTGTAGGTGTGATCGTGCCCTTAAAGTGTACCTGTCGTTATAATTTTCAAAATCTAAATCAACAGTAGATTTGAAATAAAGCAAGTTTGAAATATACATTCATTATTTTTTTGTTGTTATCATGCTGTAACATAAAGCTGAACTTACCAGAAATCCAGGTCCAGTCTCCTGAAGGCAGATTTTTAGACTTGTGCTATTTAAAAAATACAGACTAAACACAGGAATTTCGGCCAGTACAGAGAGTCATGGTTCAATGGGTCCATTAGTCACATGACTACCTTCTCTATGTGAGCTCTCAGATGGCCGGGGATACACAGGACTGCCTGTTTTTTGACTGTTTCCTGTTTTTTTTTCTTTAGAAAAAGTCAGAACACAGGAAATGCTGTGTTTTCCATGATAACAAAATAAAAAATACTGAATGTAAATTGCTAAATTTCTTTATATCACTTCTACTGTTGATTTAGATTTTGAAAATTATAACGACAGGTACACTTTAAGGGGGTTGTCCAGGCAATATGTTTTCTTATGCATATGCTAAGGGAGGGGTAAAAAAAAAAAAAAAAAAACTCATACACTCACCATCCTCATTACAGCTTGTAGTAGTTTGAGGGTGTTCTTAGATGTATAGATACTAATTTCAGCTACCACTTGCGAACCTGATTTGCCATTTTAGGTAATGTCAAGTCCTGGTGCAGCCTACAATTATTTATTAATTACAAGCACTAGTTATTTGTTTTCCTTTTTGAAGAGTAACTTACACACAATCCATATGATTCCTCATCAATTGTTACATTTAAGTAAACATGCTACATTGTCACATAACATTGTGAAGAGATAAAGAATAGATTTTTATCTAAAAATGTAAATGTTATATATATACACTAGGGATGAGCGAACTTTTGAAAAGTTCGGTTCGGCTCGATCCCCCAAACTTTCCTAAATTTCAGACTCTTACGAACCGAACCGAAAACGAACCTTGCAATAACGACTGAATAATTGCAGCTACAATAGTGGGAGTCTGATAGGGTATAGTTTTATGTAGTTGCAGTTGCTATTAGAATGAAAAAAGTGGAAAAAATCAAAGAGCAAAAATAGTGGAAAAAATCAGCAGTAATGCCGACTCCTCTAATGGTTAATATACTTAATTAATAAAACACATTTTCGTTGTAATAAAGTCACTTTCGTTGTTCAATAATTTAATTAAAACAAATCCATCATTGTGCAATTAAATATACTGTTAAAATAAATATATAAATAAATGTATATTTATATATATATTTATTTTTTACAGTATATTTAATTGCACAAGTATGGATTCGTTTAAATAAAATTATTGAACAACGAAACTAATTTTATTACAACGAAAATGTGTTTTATTAATTAAATATTAATTATTACAGGAAACTATTAAAGCCATTAATTCATATTGCTGGCAATAGTTTTCTGCCATAATTAATACTTTACTTTAATTAAAACATCAAATGTTTCTTCTAATTATGTTATCACAATAGCATTATTAGAAGAAACATTTTGAATCATATGTGCGCTCAGCTGATCAGCTGATCGGCTGAGCGCACATATAAAGAGTCGGTCCGCACCACCGTGACTTCATTTTTTTATTCAAATAAAAACACCCCCACACCCCTCATTGACCATTTTATTTTATTTTTTTAATTCAAACGACCACTGGTCATCATCGTAGTCCATCGAATCCGACGTAATCCACAGGATACCGATATATGAAAAACAAAAAGGGAGAAACACACAAAAAACTTTACACATCGCTGCTTACAGTGTGGCCCCCAAGGGGTTAAGGGAAGATGCATTGTATCCCCCTTAACCCCTTGGGGGCCAGAGTGATGTCAGACTGCACCCATACCAGCAAGGAAGGGGTTAAGTGACCCCCCTTCCTTGCTGGGATGGGTGCAGTGCTGGGGAGGGGCTGGGGAGAGCTGTATACTCACCCTCTGATGTCCCGATGTGTCCTCTTCGCTGGTCCACAGCACAATGAAGTCACTGTGCTGCGGACTGGCTCTTTATATGTGTGTTCAGCCGATCAGCTGATCAGCTGAGCGCACATATGATTCAAAATGTTTCTTCTAATAATGCTATTGTGATAGCATAATTAGAAGAAACATTTGATTTTTTAATTAAAGTAAAGTATTAATTATGACAGAAAACGATTGCCGGCAATATGAATTAAAGGCTTTAATAGTTTCCTGTAATAATTAATACTTAATTAATAAAACATTTTCGTTGTAATAAAATTAGTTTCGTTGTTCAATAATTTAATTTAAACGAATCCATACTTGTGCAATTAAATATACTGTAAAAAAATAAATATATATATAAATATACATTTATTTATATATATATTTATTTTAACAGTGTATTTAACCCCTTAACGACATTGGGCGTAAACTTACGCCCTCGCGCCCTGGTACTTAGCGCATCAGGGCGTAAATTTACGCCCGATGTTTCCCCGATCGCTGCGTGTTCGCACACAGCGATCGGGGAAGATGGCCTGCTATAAATCATAGCAGGCCATCTTAGCTTCTCGTAATGGTGGTCACGGTGCCACCGGCCCGATCGCCGTGAACGGCCGGCCAGTACCGGCCGGCCGTTCACGGCGATCGGGCCGGTGGCACGGCGATCAGAGTCCCCCAAAATAGTAAATACCTGCTTTGGACCCCTCAGCTAGGTAGCTGAGGGGTCCAGAGCAGGTATTTGTACATTACTCACCTGTCCCGGGGTCCTGATTGGCATCTTCCGGGTTTGCGGCGTCCTCCGTCTTCTCATTCGGTCTTCGGCTCTTTCGGCGGTCCCCATCGGCTTTTTTCTGCTATTTTCGGCTCCAGCCTCGCCTTTTTCCGGATTTTGCTCTCTGCTGCCCCCTAGCGGCTGATATGTGTAATACACTTATCAGCAGCTACAGGGATGTTCAGAATGTAGAAAAAGTTTTGTTTTTTTTTCCAATTTTTTTTTTTCTATTTTCCGCACCCTATCGCCGCTGAGTGTTGATCAGCATCGCACAAAAGTGCGCTGCTAATCAGCAACTCCTCCTTTTTGGCGTAGGGTGTTTTTTTTCTATATCCTACTGCCACGGTCTGCTGATAAGTGCCGTACATAAGTGCGGCATTTATCATCAACGCCTTTGTTGGCGTAGGTTTTTTTTATACTTACTGTAAAAAAAAACACGTAAAAAACACTACATTACACCACACTACATTGAATAAAGTTTGACACTACACCACTACATACCCCATATACTAGTCCCCGTATAAAGATGACCCCCAGGATGTTTTCAGCGTCAGAGGGATACGTTATTATTGCCTCCGACACCGAAACAGCCAGTGAGGATGAATGGGGGGGATCCTTCTTTCCTCCATTCATCCTCATCATCCAGTGACGTGTCTGGGGGTAGCGTAGCGTACGCTGCCCCCCAGACACGTCTTTTTCGCCAGTACCGTCCCAATAAGAGATCACGGTATGGTGTGAAATTCTCCAAACTCTGTGAGAGTACCTCTGGGTACACTTACAGATTTAGGGTATGAGCACACTGCGGAATGGCGAAGGATAAACCTTTGTGCATTGCGCAGCTGGCACCCGCCGGCGGACTGATGCAGGCACATGTCTCTACCCGTGTCATAGACTCCATTCTATGCACGGGCGGATTCCATCGTCCATCCAAAGAATGAACACGTTGGACGGAGAGCGGAATCCGCCCATGCATAGAATGCAGTCTATGACACGGATGGAGACGTGCGCCTGCATCACTCCGCCAATGGGTGCCAACTGCGGAATGCACGAAGGGTTATCTGTCGCTATTCCGCAGTGTGCACGTACCCTTAGAGTGTATGTAGGAAGGGACACCCGAATCCAGCCCCCAGATGCCCCCAGATGCCCCCTCCCCCCCATCCTCGGAACAAGTGGGAAGATCGTCCGGGAACTGATCTTCCCACTGCTGGATAAAGGTTACCACCTGTACGGGGATAACTTTTATACCAGCACCCCCTCTTCCGGTCCCTCGCTGCCCGAGCTACTGTAGCTTGCGGCACGATCCGAAAATATCAGAGGCAGTAATTAGAGCCCTAATATTTAGCAGCCATGGAGCGGACCCAGCGCTTCTGGATATGAAGGACCCCGTATCGCACCAGGGCAACATTTTCCAGGTGACGTCCCCCACACTGGAAAACAGGACACCCCAGAAGAAGTGCAGAGTGTTGCGTAGCAGGGGGATCAGGAAGGACACCATTTTCCCGTGTGACACCTGTCCTGATCACCCCGGCCTCTGCATACTGGATCGCTTCAAGGCGTACCACACGTCATTGGGGTTCTACATTATCTAAATTCTGTCCCTTATTCCTATTTCAGGGGTCACGTTGATCCAGGGATTATTCTGATCGCCATTATGGAGTCAGGAAGGAATTTTTCCCCTGTTATGAGGCTACTGTCGTCTGTCTCACGAGGGTTTTTTGCCTTCCTCTGGTTCAACACAGGTTGAATTTGATGGACACCTGTCATTTTCAACCTTATAAACCAAAAATTGGCCTAATACCCCCAAATAAATTAGAATTGTCCCTTTTCCCCAGCTAAATAGATATGGCCGCCATTCCCATTAGAGGATGCCATGATGCAATTACAAAGCCTCTGTGCGGCCAGGACAGTAGAAACCCCCCACAAGTGACCCCATTCTGGAAACTACACCCGATAAGGAATCTAACAAGGGTGGCCGGGGGGATATGGCCCCCTGGTGACGGCCACATTTGGGACGTGAAAATGAAAAAAATGGTATTTTTTATTTTCTCGGCACATGTTCTACGTAAGTGCCTGTCACCAGTGGGGTCCCTATCCTCACTGCACCCCTTGTTAGATTCCTTATGGGGAGTAGTTTCCAGAATGGGGTCAATTGTGGGGGGTTTCTACTGTCCTGGCAGCACAGGAGCTTTGTAAATGCGACATGGCCTCCATCCTCCATTCCAGCCTCTAAATGGCGCTCTGTCCCTTTGGTGGCTTGCCCTGTGCCCATATGGCACATTATGCCCACATGTGGGGTATTTTCGTACTCAGGGGAAACTACCCTACACGTTTTGTGTTCATTTTCTTTTTTAACCCCTTGTGGAAATGGAAAAAATCAAGGCTAGACCAACATTTAGTGTAATTTTTGTAAAATTTTTACTCTAAATCATTAATCTTGTCATGATTTTTTCATTTTCACAAGGGGCTAAAAGATAAAAAAAAACACTAAATGTGTAGCGCAATTTCCCCTGAGTACGGAAATACCCCACATGTGGACATAAAGCGCCATGCGGGTGCAGGGTAAGCCTCCGAAGGGAAGGAGCGCCATTTGGTTTTTGAAGGCTAGATTTGGATGGAATGGATTTCGAGGGGCCATGTTGCATTCAAAAGGCCCCTGTGTTGCCAAGACAGTTGAAACCCCCCACAAGTGACACCATTATGGAAACTACACCCCTCAGGGAATGTAACAAGGGGTGTAGTGAGCATATGGACCCCACTGGTGACGGGCACAAATGTGGAACAATGTGGCGTGAAAATGAAATATTACATTTTTTACACTATAATGTTGGTTTAGCCTTGAATTTATCATTTTCACAAGGGGTTAAAAGAGGGGGAAAAAAACAAAATGTGTAGAGCAATTTCCCCCGAGTCCGTAAATACCCCACATGTGGACATAAAGCGCCATGTGGGCGCAGGGCAAGCCTCCGAAGGGAAGGATCGCCATTTGGATTTTGGAGGTTGGATTTGGCTAGAATGAATGATGAACGCCATGTCGCATTTAGAGAGCCCTCGTGCAGCCAAAACACTGGAAACCCCCCACAAGTGACCCCATTCTGGAAACTGCACCCCTCAGGGAATCTAACAAGAGGGGCAGTGAGGATATGGACCCCTTGATGATGGGCATATTTGTGCCGTGTATGTGAAAAAATGAAAATTTTCCCTTTCACGTCACATTGTTCCACATTTGTGCCCGTCACCAGTGGGGTCCATATGCTCACTGCACCCCTTGTAAGATTGAGGGGTGTAGTTTCCAGAATGGGGTCACTTGTGGGGGGTTTCCAGTGTCTTGGCAGCACCAGGGCTCTGTAAATGCGACATGGCCCTTGAAATCCTTTCCAGTGAAATTCAGCTTCCAAAAGCCAATTGGCGCTCCTTCCCTTTGGAGGCTCGTCCTGCGCCCCCTTGGCACTTTATCGCCACATGTGGGGTATTTCCGTACTCGGGAGAAACTGCGCTACACATTTTGTGTCTTTCTTTTCCTCTTATCCCTTTAAGAAAATGAAAAATTGAAGGCTAGAACAACGTTTTAGTGTAAAAAATATTTTTTTCTTTTTTCACGCCATATTGTTCAGACAATCTGTGAAGCACCTGTGTTTTTTAGGTTTTGGCACCCCAGAGCCTCTGCCAACCTGAAGTGGTACAGTCAAAAATGACCAAATATAACAGAGGCATTGAAATTCACTAGGCGCTCCTTTATATCTGAGGCTTGTGGTTGCGTCAAATAGCGCAATAGGGCCACATATGGGGTATTTCTATAAACTGCAGAAACGGGGCAATAATTATTGGGGTGCATTTCTCTGGTAATAGGTTTATAATTATGAAAAATATTGGATTACAATAAAATCTCTGCACAGAAATTAAAAATTTTCACATTTCTTACACACTTGGCTTTTATTTCTGTGACTCCCCTAAAGGGTTAAAACACTTTCTGGATATGCTATTGCAGAGTGTGGGGGGTGCAGTTTCTGAAATGGGGTGCTTCGTGGGGCTTTCTAACATACAGGCCCCTCAAATACACTTTAACTGGGTTCACACACAGTATATTTCAGGCAGTATTTGGTCCTCATGTCAGGTCCTCATAGCAACCAAAACCAGGAGTGGATTGAAAACACAGAAAGGCTCTGTTCACACAATGTTGAAATTGAGTGGATGGCCGCCATATAACGGTAAATAACTGCCATTATTTCAATATAACAGCCGTTGTTTTAAAATAACAGCAAATATTTGCCATTAAATTACGGCCATCCACTCAATTTCAACATTATGTGAACAGAGCCTTTCTGTGTTTTCAATCCACTCCCGGTTTTGGTTGCTATGAGGACCTGATATGAGGACCAAATACTGCCTGAAATATACTGTGTGTGAACCCAGCTTTTAAACCTGAACAGGTCCCTAAAAATATCTGATTTGGAAATTTTACTGAAAATTTGGAAATTTGCTGCTAATGTTTTAAGCTTCCTATTGTCTAAAAAAAATGAAAGATCGTTTAATAAATGCCGCCAACATAAAGTAGACATGTTGCTAATGCTATTTAATATATAATTTATGTGGTATAACCACTTTCTGTATAAGCAAAAAAGTTTCAAAGTGGAAAGATGCATTTTTTCACATTTTTTCACATTATTTGTTTTTTTTTCATAAAGATTCGTTATGAGTATCGACTCCAATTTAACAGAAATGTGAAGTACAATATGTCACGAGAAAACAATCTCAGAATCAGCCGGATAGGTAAAAGCATCCCGAAGTTATTAATGAATAAAGTGACACTGGTCATATTCATAAAATTTGTCTCTGTCATTAAGGCCATTTCAGGCTCTGTCCTTAAGGGGTTAATTGCACAATTATGGATTTGTTTTTATTAAATTATTGAACAACGAAAGTGACTTTATTACAACGAAAATATGTTTTATTAATTAAATATATTAACCATTAGAGGAGTCGGCATTATGGCAGAGGATCGCTAACCCAGTAATGCCGATTCCTGTAATACTGTTTCCCTGCTTTCCCAGATGCATTCCATAGGTGTTTGCATCACTTTCTAAAGATGTCTTGGATGTCTTTGATTATAGTGCTTGAAAAGCACTATATTGTAATCCGTATTCTTCTTCTTCTTCTTCTTCTTCTTCTTCTTCTTCCAGCCATTTTTCTGCGCGTAATACAGCCCGAACCGCTTTGTGCACACACTCCGTTCAAACTGCGTTTCGAAGCCCTCAGCGGTGTGTGGTGTGCTATCTATTTTTCGTTTCAATCGGATTTGTCGTTTTTGAGAAATTTACGTTAAACGACCCCAAATTTCCCATAGAAAATAATGGCCCATTGCAAATAATGGCCACACTCTAACCGCTAACAGCCAATCACAGCACATATGCAAATAGCTGAAATATAGCAGCCAATAGGAACTCTAAGGTCTCGTCATGCAATGTATCACACCATCCACAGTCACATGTCCACTATTGGCCAATAGAAGATGTAATATATGGAAGGTCCTTAACGATTTTGTCTCCCCGACATGAGTAAGATTGTCATGGTAACCGAGCAATGATCTTTACCATTATAAGTGCTCAGATCGCTCTTAAAGGGACCCAGGTCACCCTTAAAGGAACGCAAGTCGCTCTTAAAGGGACCCAAGTCTCTCTTAAAGGGACAGGAGCCATGTCGCTCTTAAAGGGACCCAAGTTGCTCTTAAAGGGACGGGAGCCATGTCGCTCTTAAAGGGACCCAAGTCGTTCTTAAAGGTACCCAAGTCGCTCCTAAAGTGGCGTTACCCAAGTCGCTCTTAAAGGGACGGGACCCAAGTCGCTCTTAAAGGGTCCCATGTAGCTCTTAAAGGGATCCAAGTCGCTCTTAAAGGGATGGGACCCAAGTTGCTCTTAAACGGACAGGACACTCCAAAAGGTATGGGACCCATGTCGCTCTTAAAGAGACCCATGTCGCTAGAGCGACCTGGGTCCCTTTAAGAGCGGCCCGGGTCCCTTTTAAGAGCGACCTGGGTCCTTTTAAGAGCGAAATATGTCCCTTCAAGAGCGACCAAGGTCCCTTTAAGAGCGAAATTTAGATGCAAACTGCCCACAACAACCAATCACAGCTCCTCTTTTCTTTCACCAGAGCTGGAAGCTGAGCTGTGATTGGTTGCTGTGGGCAGTTCACACCAGTCTAAATTTTACACCCTTTGATAAATCTCCCCCTTAGTGTGTTTGTGTTCTACTGTTTTGATACTTGAAGCTCACAGATTACATACTACCAGTGGAATATACTGTATACAGTACTGTCAAAACATTTTGGGCAAAAATAGAAACAATGATACAGAATATTATAAAAATAAATTTAAAAAATTAAAAAGGAAAAATGTTAACAGTTTACTTTTCTCAATTAACAAGATGTAAAGTTAACGAACAGAAGCAATTTTTTTAAAAATCAAATCAATATTTGGTGTTATCTCCCTTTTGCCTTCACAAAAGCATCAATTCTAGGTACAGATTAGGGATGGTCCGTACCTGCCGAGGTTCAGGTTCGTATGAACCCCCAACGCTCGGCAGCAGATTCCCGCTGTCTCTGGCTATGGCTGTATCCCAGTTTTGCAGGCGGTCCTCCTGCTGGATCCGCCCGCTCCACGGAGCGAGCAGACAGCGGGAATCATTACGGGAATCATTACGGTCCGAACTCGGTTCGGACCGTCCCTAGTACAGATATATCCAGCCTCATCTTGATCACTGGTGTATTATATTATACTGCATCCAATAATTGAGATAAGATATTTTAGCGCCTTACACAAACCTAAGTTTAACAGTTTTGTTCTTTGTTGTGGTTCTGCTGGTCCCGACAAGTCTGTTGCTCTGTATCCACAGTGGCATCAACTTGGCAAGTTTGGCAAGTCCACTCAACGCTAGTAATGTCTATTGTGCTGTTGTCACTCTGTTAACTTATATTACATATTCTAATCAGATTTTCTGTTGGAGTCACTGTATGCAAATTTGTTTGTATGAAACAAATGATTTGTTGCAGATTTTGTGGCAGAAAACCAGGACAGATCATCCAATTTTTTTTATGCTGGGGATTAGAACATGGGTTATAGCCCCATCTAATGGATACATATTACACTTTTTGCATAGGTGTTATGTTATTAAATAAAGTATTTTAATATATAGTTTTCCTTGTACATCAAGAAAATGTATAAATAATTTTAAGAAAACAATATATACCCATATTATGTGAAAAAAATACATTTTTAGGCTGTGTTCACACTATGGATGAGACCGGCCGTTCCGTGACTCCGGCCGGGTCACGGAACGGCCGGTCTCAGCCCGGATCATCACAGCCGGTACTTAAGTACCGGATGTTCTTTCCTCTGTGGAGCTCTGATGCAGGCGCATCAGCACGCGCCCGCATCAGAGCTTCCCATAGCCCACAGTGAAGCAAGCGGTCGGAGCCGCTTGCTTCACTGTGTGAACTGCCAGGTCCTTCTGCGGACGGAATTAATTTAATTCAGTTCGCAAATAATGGACCTGTTAGTTGTTTGTGGCGCCGCATGGAAACCGTCTGGAGCGTATACGATGTGTGTACACTCCGGCCGGGATCCCATAGCAAACAATGCTATGTTCCACCCCGCAAATCTGCGGCGAGAACTACGGTCGTAGATTTACGTAGTGTATACATAGCCTTAATTGTGCTCTGAAAAGCAAATAGTGATCCCTTTCTTTTAGGACCACCTGTTTATAAAGCAAGATGACTATGGCTACATTGTGTTTCTGACCACAGATATATCAATGTAATATAAATTATGACATCCTTAAGTGAATTCCTAAGGGGTCTAGTTTTTAACCGCTAGATGACCCAGTATGTAAATGTACGTCCTGGTGTAACTAGGGGAGTTCAGAGGGAGGCCAATCGGCTATCAGTGGGTACGGTCTGATTGCTGTGCCCACTAATAAGCCATTTAGATGCAGCTGTCAAAGTTGACAGCTGCATCTAAGTGCATGTTTTCCCCCATACCTGGTGGTCTAGTGGTGGGACTGCCCCCCCACGCACACAACGCAAACGCGGAAGAGCGGTCCCTGCTTCCCATCCAGCCGGGGATCTTCGCCATAATGGTGCTGATTCTGGCTCGGTAATCTATTGCTCTCGGCTGCAGCAACCGATCTCATTGATTTATGCAGTGTGTGTATACTGCATAGATCTCAATGAGAGATCAGTGTAGTTATACTAGAAGTCCCCCAGGGAGACTTCATGTAAGTGTGTAAAAATTTTTTAATTTTAATAAAAAATCCCCTCCCCTAATAAAAGTCTGAATCACCCCCCTTTTCCCATTTTTATAATTAAAGAAATAAATAAAAATAATAAACATGTTTGGTATCACTGTGTGCGTATTTGCGTATAAATTATCATATTCCTGATCACGCATGGTAAACGGCGTAAGCGCACAAAATTTTAAAAGTGCACAATTGCGCATTTTTGGTCGCATCAAATCAAGAAAAATTGTGATAAAAAGCGATCAAAAAGTTGCATATACGCAAACAAGGTACCAATAGAAAGACATCAAATAAAAAAAAGTCATGCAGGTTACAATCATCGAAATCATACTGACTTGAGGAACATATATAACATGTCAGTTTTACCCTAGGGTGAATGGCTTAAAAACAAATACCCCCGCCCCCCAAAAAAATTGTGGTTTTTTTTTTTTTTTTTTTTGTTCACCGCACATATAATTTTTTTCTGGTTTCATGCCATATTCTAAGCAAAAATTATGTTTGCCATTGCAAAGTACAATTAGTGGCGCAAAAAATAAGGGCTCATCTGGTCTAAAGGTGGAAAAATGCACGCGCTATGGCCTTATAAACACGAGGAGGAAAAAACTGCCAAAAATGCCAAAAGCCAAAAATGAAAAATTTAATGAAAAAGCTTCCGGTGTGCACGTGCACCAGTAGCCTTTTCGCTCCCATTAATTCCAGATGAAGAAGCTGAAAAAGAGGAAGACCAGGCCCGACATCGTCAAAAAATGGCGGTTGGAGAAGAGGATGTGGTCGATCGTGAATGTGTCAGTATTCACTTCCGGGGTGGGATGTCGAGGGGGAAAAAGAGGCGGAACAGCTCCAGGCATATGATTAACACACATTACAAAGTTATATAACTTTGTAATGTGTGTTAATTAAGTGTGTGGGGGGGGGGGGGGGGCGAAGTCGTCCGTTAATAATTGAGAAAACAAATTATTTTTCTTATTCTCTAAAGTACACATTTAACACACTAAAATTATACACATATTCAGGGCCGAATTAGTTGTGATAAATAATATTTTCATACTAGTTTATCATCACTGTACAGTTTAAAAGTATTATTAAAACTGTGCCTTAAAACGTACTATTATGAAAGATAACAAGTGGACACTGTGCTCATTTGCATCCAATTTGAATCTCATATCGGAATGTACTTGGACATCTGTTGTTGAATGATATCCTCAAGTGGAAAATGAGCAATTTGTGAAGACAAGAGTTTGCTGCCAATGGAAATAGTAAGTCTGTGATTTGCCATTGGCAGTTCAACATTTAAGCAGTTACCACAACGTACATTTCGAGAAAAAGTGTATTTAATTAGCATTAATCATAAAATACAGTAGACATTAACCAACAATGAGAATTGCTCAAATTCTGATATGCTGCCACAGCACATGTGTACATGAAGCATTAGTCATGCATTATGTTAATTTAACATAATATGGAACATAATTTATCAGGACATCAAAATAATAGCTTTTGCTGCATTTCCCCATCAGAATAAGGATATGCACAATGGACATTACTGCTATGTATGCACTCCATTAAAGCTAATTGAATATAGATGATACAATTAACCTGCTTCTCAGAGTAGAGCTTTAACACTTAATGCAAAATTCTAATAACAATAAAATGGCAAAATCAGGAGTAAATGTGCTGTATAATTTAAATTCACTCTACTTCTTGCTCACAATGCAATTATAAAAGTTACAAATATGCTAATCATGCCATAATAGGTATCATTTAAACAAATATGCTCATGGCTTTCCCTCTAAACTCTTATATTTTAAGATGTCAAAGTATAGATCAGTTTGTAGTTTGTTTTTTGTTTTAGTTTTTTCTATAATTGTAAATTTCTAAATGTTGCAAAATAACGGGGGTCATCATCTTCAATCCTTCAAAATGACGTTTTGGGAACGTCATGAAAAGCAGGGAGTACTTGGAATATGACATTCCTATAACGACATGCTTTCCCTGCCACACATTGCCTCCTCCCGCTGCCAATGCCCAGAGAGAACTCTCCCCCCTCCCAGGCAGGTAACCCCCATAGACGCTGCAGTTGGAGTGGCCTCAGCTGTCTATGGGGAATAGGAGGAGGATCAGCTCCCTCCTTCACTCCTCGGAGCTGTGCGATCGTTCTGCTCCAAGGTATCCATAGCAACCCAGAAGCTGGCCAGTGCTTCAAGGTTACTGGCTATTGTAAAATATATGTAACACGTATTGTAATACATTACAGCACAGGTCATGATATATATATATATATATATATATATATATATATATATGCGTGTGATCATTCGATCATAAGGTTTTGACCCCTGATGGGACAGAAAAAAAAGGAGCCCCATACAAATACGCATTAAATAAATTAATTCATTAATATAAATTTACACATTCCACATTCCGACATAGTAAATGATCTTTTATAAATAAGATACACATATTTGGTATCACTGCGTCCATAATGACCCTGTCAATTTGCCCGTTGCAATAATTATCCTGCCCCATTAACACCATAGTAAAAATAAATAAAAAAATAACCAAAATTACAATAATACAATAATCTTACACCCTAAAAAATATTTAAAAAGAATCAAAAAATCACATGTACCCAGAACGTGTACCCCTAAAAACGTTAGCTCCCACCCCCCAAAAAAAAGCGTATCTGTACCCCACACACACACACACACACACAAAAAAACCTCACATAACTGTATCTGTGAAAAATAAAAATATTAAAGCTCTTACAATATGGCAAGACACAATTTTTATGGTATAAATGTCATAAACTATAAAATAAAAATGGATATCACTGACCTGAAGAATAATATATAATGTCATATAAATATATAAAATATAATGTCATATAAAATATATAAAATATAATGTCATATAAATAATGTAAAAAAACAAGCAAACAAAAATAAATGCTAGTTGTCTTTTATTCATACCACCTCAGAAATAAATAAATAAAAAATTATCAGAGTGTCACATGTCCCCCAGAATTGTACCAGTGAAGATGTCAACTTGTCTTGCAAAAATATTTTGGTACCCCAAGGTCTCTGTGATTTGATATAATAGCTAAAATAAAAAAAAAATAAAAAAAAAAAACTAAATAAGAGGAGCCCCCAAACCTCACCAGGCCTCTGTCATGTCTGTGGTTGAGTCAGGTGACGCACTGCGGCCACATGTAGGGTATTTCTAGAAACATTGGAATAAGCAGAATAAATAGTGAGTTGCATTTCTCAGTCACTATTCGGTTTATTAGAGAATATTAGAGAAATTTCCTCTCCAACTTGCTTCAATTTATGTGAAACGTCTAAAGGGTTAATAAAGTTATGAAATGTCACTTTGAATATTTTGAGGGGTGCAGTTTTTACTTGAACATGTTTATTCTTTGAGTGGAGAGCAGAGGCACAAGAGAAATCCCATTGAAAACATAAGACAGGCAACATTTCGAGCGGAATCTGCCAGGCGGACTCCGCTCGTATATTCAGCCTTTTTTACTCAGTGTGCAAGGGCCCTTTCAGTAAGGAGTGGTGTATTACTATTACTTACTGCAAGTCCAGATGAAGTAAGTGGTGATGTTAACTCTTTATCCTCTGTGGTCCAGGCATTCTGCACCTGACCCATGGGGTGTAAAAACCAATTAAACAAATGTACTCTTACCTTATAACCATTGCTTTTTGCTCTATATATTGAGCCCCTTGCTGTAATGCTTAGGAAGGAAGATAAGATTGAAGGGTTTGGTTTGGCATTACTATCTGATAAAATCTCTCTGTACACTGATGATCTGTAGTATCCCGGTAATTATGGAAAAAAATTGAGCTATTTGGTATCCACTCAGGATTAGAAATAAATTGGGGGAAATCGATGGTGTTACATCTTGGAGGTAGGGAGTGATAAGATTCCCTTTATTATGGGAAAAAAAGTTAGCTTTGAATACCTGGGGATTCCGATAAGTTGAGACCCTAGGGAGTACTACACATTTAATATAAAGCCATATCTCTGCAAATTAAAAAAACAAGTGTCAATATGGACTAAACTAGCGATGTCTTTGGCAGATAGGGCTACATTCATTAAAATGGTGTTTCAACCACAATTTCTGTATTTGGATTCTTGATAAATATTTCAAACAACTGGAGGTATTATTGGGAGTTTAGCTTTGGGGGAATAGAAGGGTTAGAGCAAGTTATAAACAATTCGCATTCCCCTCCCAATCTGGTGGTCTGAAATTGCCAAACTTTAGGTTTTACTACTACGCCATTGTTTTGTCCAGCATAAAAAGAAATTTTGGTACTACCCTAAAAGAATTGGTGGTGAAAGTGGCACCATATATGACTCACTGTTTGAAGTACTGGAATCAGGACAGTGGGAAACTGGTTGGCGGAATCACTTTACACTTATAAATTTATGGAAGAAAGTGTGGATTATGTTGAAGGGGTTTCTGGGCATAACCGAGAGCACAATATTTTCTCCCTTATGGGGTAATCACTCCTTTAACCCCTTAACGACCGCGGGCGTATATTTACGCCCTGTGGTCGTTAAGGACGTTCAGAGCCGGGCCGCGCGGCGGCCGCGCTCTTAGGCGTGGCGGTCCCGGGTGCCGCTTGTAGCCAGGGACCGCAGGTATTAGCGGGCACAGTCCGATCGCCGGACCCGCTAAAACAGTAATCGGATGCAGCTGTCAAAGTTGACAGCTGCATCCGATTACCATTTGCAGCGTCATCCCTGGTGTATAGTGGGGAGATCGCTCCTCCGGGACGTTGTCCCGGAGGAGCGATCTCCGTTTCTGAAGCCGGCCGGGGACCGCTCCAAGATGGCGCCGTCCACGGCTCGGCACTATCTCATGGATCTCTGCAGCATATCTATGCTGCAGAGATCTCTATAAGAGATCAAAGCGCTTATACTAGAAGTCCCCTAGGGGGGCTTCTAGTATAAGTGTAAAAGTAAAAAAAAAAGTGTTGTTATTAATAAAAAGCCCCCTCCCCTAATAAAAGTCAGAATCACTCCCCTTTTCCCAGGTTATTAATAAAAGTAAATAAATAAATAAATAAACAAACATGTTTGGTATCGCCGCGTGCGTAATCGCCGAAATATTAATTAATCACATTCCTGATCTTGCACGGTAAACGGCGTAAGCACAAAAAAATCCCTATGTGCAAAATTGCGCATTTTTGGTTGCATCAAACCCAGAAAAATGTTAATAAAAAGCGATCAAAAAGTCGTATATGCGCAGTCAAGGTACCGAAAGAAAGAACACATCATGGCGCAAAAAATTACACCTCACACAGCCCCATAAATTAAAGGATAAAAGCGCTATAAGCCTGGGAATGAAGCGATTTTAAGGAACGTATATTTGTAAACAATGGTTTTAATTTTTTACAGGCCATCAGATACAAGAAAAGTTATACATCTTACATATCGTTTTAATCGTAACGACTTGTGGAACATATATAACAAGTCAGTTTTACCTCAGGGCGAGGTAAAAACACGGCGTAAAAACACATATCCACTAAAAACACAAAATGTGTTTTTTCTTTTCAATTTCACCACACATTGAATTTTTTTCTGCTTTTGCAGTGTATTTTATGCAAAAATTCAGCCTGTCATTGCAAAGTACAATTAGTTGCGCAAAAAATAAGGGCTCATGTGCGTTTCTAGGTGAAAAAATGCAACTGCTATAGCCTTTTATGCACAAGGAGGAAAAAACGAAAACGCAAAAATCAAAATTGCCCCGTCCTTAAGGGGTTAAAGAGCTTGATCACTATGAGGGGATGCCTTTTTGGTGGAAATTGGGAGTCAGGAAGGTGAAACATTTATATTTGGAAGGGTTAGTTAAATAATTCATGGAGCTTAGAAAAGAATTTAATATACATGATTCACATTGGCTACAATATACACAAATTACACATGTAATTCAAGCTGTAGTAAATAAAGAGAGATGTCATGTTGATGATAGGGTGAAAGATCAAATTTTGGATAAGGTAAATGGGGCAAAGAAGGGGGATTTAAGGAAAATTTATAATGGACTCCTTAATGTTGGATACTAGAAGGAAAGAAAGCTGGGAATGAGAAATTGGGCCATTATATGATGAACAATGGGAGGGTATTCTGAGAAATCTGAAAGATTTTTCTATGAATATGAGTCATCTCCTTATACAATTTAAAATATTACATAGACTTCATTATTATCCAGAACTATTAAATAAATGTAGAAAAAGAGATACTGTAGAGTGTCCAAAATTAACGCTAATTATTTACATATGTTATGGGGGTGTGAAGAACTTCAGCGTTTGGGGGGTAAAGTAATAGCGGGTATTGACAGAAAATGTAATGTCTGTATTCCCCATAGTGTTAGTTTTCTAATACTTGGTGACACCTCTAATTTTGAATCGAAATATATCATAGTTTTGGGACGTGTCCTGTTCCTAGCACGATTGGTGGTTTTGAGGACATGGTTAAGTCCTACGGCACCATCTAGCCAATGGGCTAATCTGACCCAAAAAATCATGCACAATGAAAAATATTATTATTCTACTGGTAAAAATGGTGAAAGAAAATTCAGGGCAATATGGCAGAAATGGGAGAAGAAATATTAATGAGAAATATATAATTTTGTGGTAGTATCTAGATATATTACTATATAATATACATGGTGTATAGTTGGTTTAGATATTTTTTTTTCTTTTGCTTGTCCCCCTTGGTAGGTGGGAGGGGATTTCCTTTTTGCAAGAGTATAATGTGATATGGATATGATTATTATCTTGATGTATTTTGAAAAATGAAACTAAAATGTATTTTAAAAGATTTTTTACACTGTTCCATATGGGAGAACAGAGCTCGGATTTTAAACTGCTCGGTTCTGGAGCAGCCTCCCAGAACAGATTGTATTCTAGAACAAAGACATTACTGTACTACATGATTAATCAGCTTTGGTGTGAACACAGCCTAAAACTGTCACTTGTAGATTATTATTAGAAAGTATGTATTATCAATACTGTTACATGTTATAGAGATCTGGTTAGACAAGGTAAAGGCTTGCCAGTCATTTAAATACTTAGAAAAGATGTATACTCTCCATGTTAGCACCAAATGACACATCAAAACAATAAAACAGGACATAACTGTCTTTCTGCTGTAGCTGAAAAACATTGAAAGTAAATAAGCGTTTCCACTGATGACAGATAGAACATTTTATGACTATGACATATAGCTGAGTTCCAATTTTACGATTTATTCACAGCACAAATTCTATTTCATCAGTATGATAAGAGAAAAGTGATAGCTGATAGAAATCTGTGTCAACACAAACTAAATTAAAAAAATGCTCCTTTGATCTGATAGTATCTTTTTATATAATGCAATTCCTTTAGCTAATGTTTTCTGTTTTACTTCATAAGGTTATAAAAAAAAAAGATTCTTGATGAATGAGAAAGAAAATGACAATGGAAAAATATAACAAATGAGTCCATCTAGTAAGGAATACATATCTCCTTTTTAATCAGAGTTGTTTGTTTTCACTATTTAACAAAACGCAAAAGAAAACTCTATCCAGTGATGAAAGATGTTGTTTAGAAAGGGGTTTAGTCACTTAGGTACCTTTGTGATACATAGAATTATGATGTAAAATTGTAAATGGTGTTAACAGGCAATAAAAATTGCCATATTAGAGAATATTTCATTTCATGTTTTGTAACAGAATCGTGTAACGGAGTTTGTAAAACAATTGTACAAGATTTACAAGATATATTATGACTATGACATTGAATATAACATGGTAACTTGTATGAAAAATGTTTAGAATACTTTAAAATTTTTTATCTTCACATAACGTATTTTTTCGCAAAAGTACGGCCGTTGTTGCAATCGGCAACAACGGCCGTACTTATTATGAAAAGATACGTTGCTTAGTTTTGTATAGGATCCCAACCAGGATCCCGGCCAGGATCTCTCACAGCGCCGCAAACAACTGACATGTCAGTTTTCTGCGGCCGCAATTCATTGAATCGCAGCCATAGAAAACCATTTCAGTGCACACTGTGGAGCGAGCGGCTGTGGCCGCTTGCTTCATAGTGTGCAGTGAGGAGTTCTGATGCAGGTGCGCACGGATGCGCCCGCATCAGAACTCTGCAGTGTGAAAGATGATCTTTTTGGATACCGGACGCTCCGTGACCCGGCCGGGTCACGGAACAGCTGGTCTCTTACGCCATGTGAACATGGCCTATGGCTATATCTATGTTTTCCATGTGATCCTCGGTCTGTCTCCACCTTCTCAACAGAGCAGGCAGACGGCAGGATTCAAAAGCTGATGCTAATGGCAACATTATTTAAAGAGGGTGCAGTGTGTGGCACTAAGTAGAGCTTTTATTAGTATAGAGGATGAGGATCTGCTACAGTAGTGAGGAGCAAAACATACAGTAGCTGAAAGAATTCATGAAAGTCTGGAGCAAAAGATACAACTATAGGGAAGGCATCACTTGTGAATCACTAATATCAATGTTTTTGTGTGCCATTAGCACTGTGTTCACTAGGAAGTCATGATGAAAAGACCCATGGATATTCAGGGGTTACTTGGTTCGAGCAAAATTAAATACCAAATAGTTCACTGACCCAGGCTTTTTCCCGAACTTTCGCACAGACCAGACCAGAAAATGGAGGGAAGAAAGAGGTAAAAGGCTGAAAATGCAACCAAAATGTGGATAAAAACAATGCCCTGGCAATACTGGGGTCAGGAAAGTATTTACAATGATGAGATGAAATAAATATAAGAAATAAAAAAGAGGAGGCAATGGCCAACACCACAGATTTGCACATAGGCTCCTTAATCAGTTTGTCCATGTTGGCTTTGGATAGGCGTGCCCACTTGTTAGTGATGAAACCTCCCTTTCAGAGAGCACGTTTGCTGCAGGGTAGGCCAGCACCTCCAAGGCATAAAGAGCAAGCTTTGGCCAGGTATCCATTTTTAAAAACCTAGAAATTAGAAAGAAGCAATCATTCACCATCACCATGAGATGTGTTGATACTTACTTATCCACCAATTACTTATAAATCTGCCTCCTACCTCATAGGTGCCACATGTGCCAATAGTGTTGGTGCATTTTGTGGAGCACTGAGTGTGGTGTTCCTCATAGTGACCATACTTACCCTCTCTTCTGAGGCAGTGCTGGTCCCCAGGCTGTTGTGGCGACCTTCCTCTCCCCAGACTTTCTGACAGATAAAAATTCTGACAGTATTGCCCCCAGCAGTTTTGGTTTATTTTCCCATATTTTTTTCTTCCGCTCTAATATTGGTATTAAGGGTACAATGTTATCCTTAAAGCAGAGATGTAGCAAGATGTCTTCCCAGTAGTCTGCACTGTTTAGGATTCTTGCAAAACAGGGGTAATTTTTCAGAGACACTGCAGCATATAATGACCCTTTTACTGCCTTTTCTGATGTCTGATTCCACTGTAGCTCATGCTTGGCATTTAGGTGTCTTATTATTCATGTGGGGCTGTTATTGATATTAACACCTCGGCTGAGGGCCTGTGGCAAAGCATGCAAACCCCTTACACCTTGTCCTTGCCCATTTCACAGGAAAAAAAGCCACAGAGTTCCTATGAACTGTTTTGGGTGCGCTCAGTCCCTTGGTGCATTTGCCACCACTGGCTGAGATACTGGCATCAGGCCCTCTGCTGAGCTTTTGCCCTCTGTTCCTTTTTCTACTCTGTTGCTGGTGCTTTTTCGCCACACCACTTCCTCAGGACTGTCAGGGAGTTCAGTCCATGTGGGGTCTGTCACTTCTTCATCACTTCTTAGGTCATCTTCCACCCACTCCTCAGCGCTGCCCCAGTCGATCATTGAGCTTGAGTACCCGATTCACGATCAAGCACTATTACACCATTTTATCACTAGTTACAACCCATTAATCTTAATGGGGACATACAGTACATTTAACGCCTGCAAGAGGGTCTAGACTTCCAACAAGAAATGCCCAGGTTGTAGGGATGGTCCGAACCCGCCGAGAACACTCGGCATCGGATTACCGCTGTCTGCTCGCTCCGTGCAGCGGGCGGATACAGCAGGAGGACCGCCTGGAAAACTGGGATACAGCCTATGGCTATGCCCGCGGGCAGACATCAGTAATCATTGCGGATGGTTTGGGTTCGTACGAACTCCGTACGAACTCGGTTCGGACTATCCCTACCAGGTTGTTACCCCAAAAGTTGATTCTGTTAGCTACCAGCTGACCAGGAGCTAAGAAGGTGACCCCAAGTTGCAGTACAAAGTAAGCAGGTAGAAGTCCTAGTCTGAGCAAGGATTGTAGAAGGCAGTTTTTGGTCTGTAATAGTTGATGTGGGAACAGTTACTTGTAAAACCATTAGCCTTTTAAAGATTTCTCCATTATATTTTATCTAGCAGTGTTTTTTTTTAAACACTGAATTTAAAAAAATATTGTCCTTAATCAAACAGAATACCGTTTATAGATAATTGTACTTTAGGGTGAAACTGAAAGCCAATAATACAATGTGAAATGCAACACAAACAGTATGTTTTTTTTTTTTTGTTGTTGTTTTCTTCTTTGCTGCCTTTTAGGGGTCTGGCATTGGGAATTGTGATATTTTCAGGTGTTTTTTTACAAGCCAAAAGCACTTTGTGTGAAGCAGGCCTTAAGGTGTCTTTTATAAAACTAAATTTAATAGATTGATTTATGTCTGCTGGTTATTGATGCTATGAAAACAGAATGACTGCTGAAACAGCTGGCTTAAATATCAAGTATTGTTCTTGCTAACAACATGCAGAAAAAGGCTGCTTTTTAGTGTTTCCTTTAGCAACATAATGATATACCTCATGCTGGTAAATTAAGAAGCAAACAAACCTATTCACTTTCAAATTATAGGTTTCTGCACTGCAAATGTCAAGCACTACTTAATAAAACCCTTATGTTTATAAATGTGGATCAGTAATTCTACAATATGGCAGAAGAATCCTTTATGTACAGTAAACTGGTGGGCTGAAATGGAAAGTGGCAAAGTTCTTCTAACTGACATGTTTATTAAACTTAATTTAACACACACGGAGCTCTTAATTTCCTAGTAAAGGTTAAAGGGTAGTAAAGATCTGCATGTTCCAAACAAAACCATATAACGTGTGAATTGAAGTACCTAAAATTGTTGCTACCTTGTTCATAGCCCTTATTGAAGATTGCAGAAATAGCTAAACTTTGTTGGTTTGTTAGTTAATAAAAATTGTTGGGCTCCCCGGTCTCAAAGTAAAGGGTACCTGTTGTTATAACTTCCAAAATCTAAATCGGCAGAGGATGTGAAATAAAGCAAGTATACAATTTAGATGAATTACTTTTTTTAATCATGCCTTAGAACAAATCTATACTTACTTGTATCCAGGTCCAGTCTTCTGAGGGCAGCTTTTTAGTCTTGTGCTGGTTAAAAAAAAAAGAGACCAAACATAGTCTGGCCAATACAGAGTGTTATGGCTCAATGTGTTCATCAGTCAAATGACTGTGAGCGCACAAATTATTTCTGCAGCAGATCTGCAGCTGATTTTACAGTGCGGGTTTAATGCTATGTTCATTCATTTAGTCAAATCTGCTGCAGATCTGCCCCTGATCCGCAGCAAGAAATACACTGTGGAATGGTACATGTGAAGCTGCCCTTAAACTCCTATTGCTCATTTTCCTGGACTCCCCTGGTTGTCAGAGTCAATGTATTTTTGCAGCATTACCACTCTTGAAATAACATCCTCCTTATCTGTCTACTTGGCAAACTTGTTGGGGTGTTCTAAATCAGGACAAATCTCCCTGGCACTCTTCCCCCTAACCCCATCTTCTAACTGCACAAAAACAGTCTTAAAACATAAAACTAGCCAGATATCCCCCTAATTAGCCCAATCAGCTGCCTTACCTTCCCGTACCTCCATGCTATCACTCCCCCGCCCCCCTTCTCTGCCCCTGTTGAGCAGACTCATTTCCAAGTTGTGAATTGATGACAAAAATATTTTTGAGAAGAAACTTTATTGCTTTGAAATGTGTATGTATAAAAAATGTGTCTAGTCACAAATAGAGAGGGGGTGGCCTTTAATGAGTTCAATAAAATACCCTTTCTACTAAAATTTTCTAATTAATGTCTAAGAACTTATTCTAAGAAACAGATCTGTTAGGGCTTAAATCTTCTTCTGAACAAGCCAAATTCTTAGCCCATTTGGGCTTTTTTTTCAGCTAAGGCCATGTTCACATGGCGTAAGAGACCGGCCGGGTCACGGAGTGGCCGGTCTCTGAAAAGATCATCCCGGCCGGTACTGCCGTATAATCTTTATGGACGTAGAGTTCTGATGCAGGCGCATCTAAGCGCGTCGACATCAGAACTTCCCACTGCACACTATGAAGCCACTCGCTTCATAGTGTGCACTGACATGGGTTTCTATGGCCGTTATTCACTGAATAGCAGCTGCAGATGCCGTGAGGGATCCCGGCCGGAGCGTATACTATGGGGGACATTTATTAAGTCCGACGTTTTTTACGCAGGACTTAAAAATGTCCCCGCATCTCCGGCGCTACGGGGATTTATGTAGAGACGGACTGCCTCTACATAAATCCTGTGCGCTCCGATGCGCATGGCCAAAAACCTACACCAGCTGAGGACTGGAGTAGGTTTTCGGCATAGCTATAAGATACAAAAATGATGAATCGCGTGGACTATGAGTCCGCGCCCCCCGTTCGGGCTCCTCCACACCCCCTCCCTGCCTCCCCAGCGTACCCGTCGGAAAGTGCCGATTTGTGAATATTTTATTCGCAAATCACCCATTTGCGCTTAAAATCATTTGCAAATCGGCACTTTCCGCCAAAAAAAACAAATTTCGCCAGATAATACATTTCCCACTATGTGTATACTCTCCTAACGGGATTCCATGGACAAATAGGCAACGTATTTTTTCGTATTAAATCGGTCTGTTGTTGCAATCGGCAACAACGGCCGTAGAAATACAAAAAAAATGTTGTGTTGCCCGATCAATGATGTAAACGCGTGCTGGTCTCCTAGATTGGGGCCTGTTCACTAAACCTATTACAACGCTCTACTATCGTGCACCAATGGCTGCACAGGCAGTCACTTCAGAGGTCAGCTCTGCAGTTCCACTGGCAGCTGCAGGCAGTGAACAGAAGACAGGAAGGTACCAAGTAGCGGGCTTTATTATTTTTTTACACAATCGTCAGCCGTCAGCCCCGCATCCCTATAACTCAATGAGTCCTACCCATTAGCATACCGGATTAGGACAAAATTAACGGAAACCGTGCAACAGATCGAAAAAAGCTCAGCGACAGCTGACTCGCCACAGTAGCATCTACAGGTTGGTATGTAAATCTCAGTATTGGCCGTCAGATGGTACATTAGGTTTAAGCAAGAGAAAGGTCCCAGGAGAACCTAAAACATTTCTGCATGGACAGGTGGATAAAAACATTTGAAGATCTGCAGTGTTGCTTCATTCTCTATGTATTCCAGTGTTACCTTTCATTTATACTTGCTGGTTTTGTCAACTTCAAACTGCTCTGTGTGAACCTATCCTTAGAGGACAATGAAATTATATTGTGCCTTGAAACAAACACAGAGAAAGGGAGGCAGTTTCAACCAGATGAATGCTTACTGTACGATTGCCATTCGAGAGTACCTTTGATACAGTATGTGAGTAATGTTTCCTGAGTAGGAGATTTCAGTGGTTGCTGTATGTGACTTTGCCTCTGCGTTAAAAATTCTATTCTGTATGTCAGATTAACAATTATTGCCTGTTTTGCCTTTCGTTTCCTCTGTTATAAACAAAGCACATTGCATAAAATTATTTTCATTTGCCTTGCTGTGTGTTAAGGACTCTGTCATATGTAAATTTATTGCTCGGTGGAAATCATTGTCTTTTGGTTTCCGTTACTTCTGCCTGTGAGAAAACAAATCAGGCTTGTTATAGCTTCGGTGCCTTGCTGCATGCGATACTGTCAGTGTGAGTTAGCTATTCTGTCATTTATCGTGGTATAGGATTCCTTGCCTATTGTTAGTTACCTCTATCTGTAAAAAAGAAGCCTTATATTATCTTCTTCTTGCTGAGTTCGGATTGTGTCAGTTGGAGACTCTATATTGGTAATATATTAATATAACCACTTGCTCTGATTGTTAGTTTTAGTTACGTCCATTTGTAAAAATAAATAAATAAATAATAAAATAAAAATAAGGTAGTTGTACTTTCGATGTTTCAATGTGTATGGGCTCACCATTTTTAAAATTGCTGTCCCATCCACGTGTGCCAGCTGTGCCAAAATACTGTAAATGTGATGGTAAAATCAAGAAAGAGTCCAGTGATCCCTGCTCTTGTACTCACATTCTGTATAGCACTACACCAGAAGCAAGGAATCCTGTCCTGTCTGGGCTCTCTGGTCCTGTACTCTGGGATTAGGGTTTTGGCCTCATGTGATGATGTCATTTCATTGTGCACAGTCTACAGGAAAGATCCTGTGCCGTTCCAGGTTAAATAAAAATTGAAAGAGAAGGAGGACCCTGCCTCTTTGGGAGAGAAGATGGGTACATGTTGGGGGACGTGTTTGATGTGGAAACTATCAAAGGGGGTGTTCGGCAGTAGGGGTGGTGGATTGCCTACCTACTGGAAGCATCTACCTAATGTGCATGAATTACCTACCAATAGAGGGCATTAACCTAACGGGAATTATATACCTACTGGGGGCAACTTCACAAAAAATACATTCCGCTGTGCTTTGTGGACCTCTATGTAATCCAATGGTTTTTCAGGGGGAACTGGAGTTTGAGGTCAAGAAAATTATGGATTCTCATAGAGTGCAAAATTCTGTGCAATATTTGGTACATTTGAACTGGTATGGACCTGAAAAGCGAGTTTGGGTAGCTGCCAAAGATCTTCATACCTCATATCTGGTGGTCTGTATTTCTGTCCTCTTGTTTTTTGACTCTTGTTTGTCTCATTGACTCACTGTTTACTACCTAGCTACTTTGTACTAGTATCTGCTTCTCCTGGTTTGACCCTAGCGGGCTGACCACCCCACTTTGTATATATTTGTCCTTGTCTCATACAGTATTCATACAAAAAAGAATGTGAATTACAGACATGCTTTATATCACATCTACTACTGTTAAAGTTATAAAGACAGAAACACTTTAACTTTTATTAAGTTTACATTATCAACTTCAAAATACACAAAGAATGCCTAAAATAGCACGTCCCTACGCACACAGGATACAAATCAACAAAAAAAAGCATCCACAAATGGATCACATGAAATACAGGACAATCATAAATATAGTAAATGTATTTTTATTTATTTAATTCATCTAATCTTATTTAATTTAATCTAATTTAAAAACCATAAAAAGGAGACATATAAGCAATACCATACACAAGAAAATACAGTGAGGGGACTTACATATAAAAATAATTCATATATTTATATATTGCACGTGCTCTACAGTAAATATGTGTAAACAACAATACATGCAGCCACCACTAGATGGCACTCAAAATATAACAATCAATAAAAAAAACATAATGGGGGATATGTATCAAGCAGTGTACCTTATGCTCCTTAGCATTTTTTGGCATATGTGGGTTGTGCACAGAACTTCGTCAGATTTACTAAACAGTGTAGCTCGGTGTATGTGTGAATTTGACAGCTTGCGCCTGTTTTATTCCTTCCTGACTTATGTGGGCGTAGTTATTCTTAAGAATTTTCTTAGCTGTGATTTATCATGTGCGCATTTTGGAATATCTGCATATTTAGTTGCATCTGTACTCCAGTCCCAGGGTAGCAGAATTTTCCTATCTAAGGTCAATTCATGAATATCTGCAGTAAAATGCGCAGCGCCAGGAAAGCTATGGCAGGTGATTTATGAACCAACATGTGAATATTCATAAATACTTCACTAGGCTGAAAACATATAAGCCAGTGCACAGTAATAAAAATATTCGCAAAAAAAGGTGCAAATGATAAATGTCCCCCCAATAAGTTAAAGTATGTATAAGGAGGCAATTAGACAAATAAATGCTATATAATGACCACAAGGTTCAAAATATATTGTCAGCCGATGTCCCTAAATATGAAGTGAAGATAAAAAATATAACAAAAAAAAGATTACATAGGTGGATGCATGTATTGGAAGTCCCACTTACTCACCCTACCCCTGTTTCGCATTGCTTTGTCAAGGGTTAATGAGTAGAGAGGGGAAGCCTGTGTTATATAAAAAAAAAATCAACCAATAGAAAATGCACCCCAAAGGTGAGACTACTCACCATAATGAAATTCAAAGGAGGAGGAGAGCGGGACATTACATGAATAGCGGAAGCAAGATGGAGATATCAGCGATTAGTTCCGGTCGCATGATGGCAGTCCCGTCATGTGATGCTGGAAATTACATACTAATCTGGCGAAATTTTATAAATATAAATAAGTAACATGTGGGGTCTCACTGCATGCGTAATCGCCTGAACTATTAAATTATCACATTTTCGATCTCTCACGTTAAACTGCATAAGTGCAAGAACCCACCAAATTGCAAAATTGCACATTTTTGGTCGTAGCAAATCCAGTAAAAAAGGTAATAAAAAGTGATCAAAAAACTGCATACCAAGGTACCAATAGAAAGTACAGATCATGGCGCAAAAATGACGTACGGACGGCGTAATAACGAAGCTCCCCCCCCCCCTCCACACCCCAAATAAAAAGAATAGCTTTTTTTTTTTTCTATTTCACCGCGCATATAATTTTTTTCTGGTTTTGCTGCATATTTTATGCAAAAATTAAGTCTGCCATTGCAAAGTACAATTAGTTACGCAAAAAATAAGGGCTCATGTGGGTCTGTGGGTGAAACAATACAAGTGCTATGGCCTTTTAACCCCTTAAGGACCGGGCCAAGTTCGATTTTTGCTTTTCCATTTTTTTCCTCCTTGTGCTTAAAAGGCCATAAAAAATTTTTTCATAAAGTACAATGCATAACCAGAAAAAAAATAAATGTGTGGTGAAATTGAAACAAAAACAAAACACATTTTGTTTATTTTGGAGGTATTTGTTTTTACGCCGTTCACCCTGGGGTAAAACTGTCTTGTTATATATGTTTCTCAAGTCATTACGATTACAACGATGTGTAAAATGTATAACTTTTCTTTTATCTGATGGCTTGTAAAAAATTCAAACCATTGTTAACAAATATATGTTCCTTAAAATCGCGCTATTTCCAGACTTAGGCTATGTTCACACTACGTAAAAGTACGGCCGTTGTTGCCATCGGCAACAGCGGCCGTACTTCATACGGGGTTGAACAATGCCTATTCTGCATGGGGCCGCAAATAACTGTCATGAATTGTGGCCGTAGGAAACCCTGTCAGTTCAAACAGTGAAGCGAGCGGCTCCGGACGCTCGCTTCACTGTGTGCTATGGGAAGTTCTGATGCAGCCGCCCGATGATGCACCCGCATCAGAGCCCTGCGGCCGAAAGATCTTACCGGCCGGGATGATTCGTGCAGAGCCCGGCCGTTCCGTGACCCGGGCCGGGTCACGGAACGACTGGTCTCTCATGAAGTGTGAACATAGCCTTATAGCGCTTTTATCCTATGGTCTATGTGGCTGTGTTGGGTGTAATTTTTTGCTCCATGATTCTTTCTATCGGTACCTTGATTGCCCATATGCGACTTTTTGATTGCTTTTTATTACAGGTTTTCTGGATTTGATGCGATCAAAAATGCACAATTTTCCACTTTGGAATTTTTTCACACTTACGCCGTTTACCGTGCGAGATCGGGAATGTTATAAATTAATAGTTGGGGCGATTACGCACATGGCGATAACAAACATGTTTATTTATTTTTTTTAATTTATTTATAACATGGGAAAAGGGGGTGATTCAAACTTTTATTAGGGGAGGGGGCTTTTTATTAATAATGACACTTTTTTTTTTTTTTTTACACATATATTAGAAGCCCCCCTGGGGGACTTCTAGTATAAGTACACTGATCTCTCATTGAGATCTATGCTCTATAGTTATACAGCATAGATCAGTGAGATAGGCACTGGATTGCAGCCGAAAGCAATTGAGTGCCGAGCCGGGATCAGTGCCATTATGGCGCTGTCCCCGGCCGGTAAAGGATGTGTGGATCGCTCCTCCAGGACAATGTCCCAGGGGGGCGATCTACCCCACTAGACACCAGGGAATTGGCTGCATAAAGGATTCAGATGCAGCTGTCAACTTTGACAGCTGCATCTGAATCCTTAATTTGCAGGCACGGCGATCGGACAGTGCCCGCTAATTGCCGCTGTCCCGGGCTACATGCCGGGTTCAGAGCGGGGTCGCCACGCATACCTGCCGAACCGAACCTTTGACAAGTTCGCTTATTTCTAGTTGCAAGACATTCAGACATGACCATTATAACACATTGGGCAATTTTGTGATAGAATACATGAAAGTTGTAACAAATACGATGCTGATTCAGATTTAATTGGTTTAAGGTGCATCTTTCACAATGATATTGTAGGGGGAAAAAGCAATTTTGCCATAAACCTTGTATGAAACGAACCTTAGATGAGAAAATGAGGTCAACAGCTTCATAGGAGCTGAGGTTGGAGTGCTCATACTATGCACAAACTTATTTTTGAAATAATGATTTAAATTATTACTAATATCACATGAATGTCATGGTGGCAGTGCAGCAAGGTGGGGAGGGGACTTGGTATTTTCCCTTGGATAGGGTAAATGGCTAACCGGGGGCCCCAGGGTCAGATTGGCACTATAGGGGAGACTGGATACTGTACGGGGCACTATGGATGGGGAAATTGGCTGCTATATTTGGCACTATGGGGGACTGGCTACTATAAGAGGCACTATGGAGGGGATTTGCTTCTATATGGGGCACTCTAGGGGGATTGGCTACTAAATGGGGCAATATGGAGGGATTGGCTAGTATATGAGCACTATGGGTGGGATTGGGCACTACATGGAGCACTAGGAAGGAATTGGCTACTATATGGGGTACTATGGGGAGGATTGGCCACTATATGAGGCACTCTGGGGGATTGGCTACTATATGGGGCACTAAGGGGGATATGGCTACTATATGGGGCACTATAGGAGGAACTGGCTACTATATGGGGCACTATAGAGGGACTGGCTACTATTTGGGGCACTATGGTGGGGTAGGCTACTATATGGGACCTTTTTGGGCTGATTGGCCGCTATATGAGGCACTATTGGGGGTGATTGGCTACTAGATGGGGCACTTTTTGGCAGGGATTGGCTACTATATGAGGCAGGTCTGAGAGAAGGAGTAGGGTGGCTTTAGACATGGCTGAAAAGGTGGGAAGGGTCTCAAGGCTGGGAGAGGGGGGCAGGTCTCATAATGCTGTTAAGATGGTCCTGAAGGGAATGGCATGACACAGCACCTATTCTCCTGCATTTGACTGAACAGGACAATGTAAACAATATATTATTCTGTTCAGCATTTCTGTCTTTAAGTTATTCTTCCCACAGACAAACCTAGAGACAGATTCCCTTTACGTGGATTTAAAATATTGTACTGATTTACATATCCACGATCATATAAATCGCTTTACGCAATGATCCTTGTACTTTGTTCCCAAAGTATTGAAGCAGTTAAACAGCACTATGGCAATGCAATATTTTACATTTAAACCTCTGAAGATTTTTAACAGTGGTACCTGACTCATAATTTATGTAACCACAGAGCTAAAGGTGTCATGTTAATGCCATCTTACACAAGCTATTCTTGAAGTACAGACAGCAAAAGAACTTAGCTGAAACTGCAAGTATTTCACTTCTGACCTTTAACAGCAGTCACATATAATGATTTTCTGCCAGAGAAGTAAGAGCAGGATTCCAACATGGCTAGATAGGGTTTAATATAACAAGTAAAAGAAATAACGGTAGCCTGCTCCTAAATTATCAGACTGCTAGACCCAGTCAAATTATTCATAATTTGGAACATTTTTATCATAATCATGAACTTTATAAAAAATATAAAAAAATTTCAGTTTGTGGAACATAAATCAGTTACAATTTCTGTATACTTTAAACATTTTCTTTAATTTGTCATTATCTTTCCAAACACATTTTAGTATAGAATGCTTTAGGTACATTGCCTTTTTTTTTTTTTTTTTACATTAGCCGATCAGAGCTATTTGTCAGTGAAACAGCAAAAGAATAAGAGGGGCTGTAACTGAAAAGTAAGAGCCTCAGCAGTGTGTTAGGGCCAAGACAGGAGTGACATGTTCTTCAGCAACCAGGTTATACCGGGCAAGTAGAACAGTCTGGGATAGATGTTACCAAAGCGTGATGGTAACATTAGTTTTGCTGCTGAAGCCAAAAACTTGTAAAGAGAGAACCTGAATCATAGCTTTCTTTTTTGCACTAGTGCAACATTGTAGCAACAAGAAAAGAAAATGCCTTTCTCAAGGCTGCTAAAGGCAAGCATACTTCTGCTGAGCCAAGGCAAAGCACATAGCTGAGGCAAAGAAAAAAGGGTTTATTATTTACTAGAATATAAGATTAATGATATACCAGTACTTTGTGCATAATGACACTGCACCTTTCATTCAAATTTCTTTTTCCGAATACCAGAAAATCCCTTTAAATATTTTAAATTTAGTTTGATTTGAAATATTTTTAATACAAAGAATGGTCGGTCTATATTAATTGTACTAATGAATGATTAGGATTAAAAGGGTAGTGCGGCATTTAACATTTATTCACTAAATGACACACATTACAAAGTTATGCAACTTTTTAATGTGTGCTATTTAAGTGAATGGCCCCCTTCCCCGCGTTCCCCCCTCCCCGGAAGTGTGGTGCATTATACTCACCGACCCCAGCCGCCATCTTGGGTCGACGACGTCATCTTCGGGAGGCCGGCTGAACCGCTCCAGCCGTCCCTCATGTCAGCCCCCCTCTGCTGCGTCAACAGCTGCTTAGCTACGATTGGCTGAGCATAACTGACATCGGCTGATCGTTTAAAATCATCGGGCACCGCCCGCGCATAACTGCGTAGAATAGCATTGCGCAGCGGGCGACCGATGATTTCACAAGCCCCATGCTTTACCTAAGTATGTTGCAGGTCTTCTCCTGCGCTCATTCTTCCTGCTGGTCCCACGTGCAGCAAGAGCTTCAGTGCGGCCTGTCTTAGCTGACAGACTGCTCAGCCAATCACTGGCCAGGACCGCCGCCGAGGAAGAAGGAGCACAGGAGAAGTCCTGCAACATGTTTAGGTAAAGTACGGTGTTAAAACAAGGGCTGCAAGGACATCGGTAATGATGTCCCTGCAACCCTCCTTAAATGATTATCGGGCCGTGTAATAGGCCCAGTAAATGAGTGGCGATGTAGCAGATCGGCGCTCGTTTATATTATTGATCAGCCCCCCATTAGCCGTGGAATAGGACGCTAAGGCAAGGACTACACTTAGGTCTTTTGACGCAAAGTTTACACGAATTTACACCTAATGTTGCATTGCGAATGTGAAACTTACCAGTCCAACCTTGATGAAGTTTTGGATGCAGGTCACAAGTCACTTATAACTTAATTTCATAGACCTCAATGTGAGTTGCATGTGGGAGCGACTATGCTATTTTGTTAAAAGCCAAGTCACAGTTGCAGTAAAGTCATGTGACAGCAAGTTGAGGATAAGTTGCACCAAATATTTTGATTGTACAACTTGGATGAGACTTGCTGTTGCGCAACCAAAGTCTCTGTGCAGCCCCAGCCTAAATTGTACAAATTTCTGCCATGTGTGAATGTATATATACTGTAGGTATGTCATGATTCTGATCTATTTTATAAACAATGGAAAAATAAATAAAAGAATAAAGAAACTATTGCAGTGACTTTATATTCTCGCCTGTTTATATCAGAATAAAATACGTATTTGCTTATTTTAAAATATTTGCTTTATTCTAAAATTGTATGTATGTAATTTATTAGATTAGTAAGAAATGTTAAAAGTAACCAATAATCTAATAATTACAGTGTCTATAAATTTCTTTCAATGACTTTAGACGGTTTCATTTTTTTATTGTATAACACCATTGAGTCGCAGCTGATTTAATTAGGCTTTTATACCAGACTCTTTTATGTCAAAATGAAAACAAAACTCTACAAATTGATCTACGTTCATTACAATTATTAAACACAAGATAAATGAATGCATAACAATTTCTCTGTTCTAGTTGGTATTTAGTTGAGACACCTTTGACAGCAATTACAGCTTTGCTTCTACACTGATAGGTCTCCTCCAGTTCTGTCAAATTTTATGATGTCTGGGAGTGAACAACCACTTCAACTAGCTAACACATTGGTGGACAAAGACTGAATGCAAAAATTAGATAGATTTAAAAATAGCTAAATGATGCATATCTAAATACGATAAGGCCATGTTCACACTATGTAAGACACCGGCTGTTCCGTAAAAGTTTAGAAGTGTTTTTACACTTTAGAAAAAAAGTAGCCACTCCTAGGAGGCTTACAAAAAAAAATATTTTATAAACTGTCATGCCTGTGCCTTTTTGGACCTCGGCCCAGTCCTCGGCTCATGGTATATGGCATAGAATACTGTGCTCTTAGACATGATTTTGTGTTTAAATTCTATGTTTCGTATGCATCAGTCTGAACACTGTCTGAACACAGCTCAATTTCTTCTGCTCTGGTAATTGATTCTCCACCACACCCATCTCCTCCCTACTCCTCCCTCTGGTCTTTTTCCAGTTAACCTTTGCTTTGCAAGGTGACTGACATTGTGTCTATCCGTTCACCATTTGTTGTGTCAGTCTGTATTCTGTGTGCCTGGTCAAAACCTGTGCTGGACTGGGTCCCTGGCCTTTTATAAAGTTTATTATTGCCCTGTCCCTTTATGCTGGCTGTTAGTCATATCATAAGCATGCTAAGCGAACCCTTGTTACCTTATACTCTGTTTCCCTAAACCTGATTTTCTGATCTTGGCTTTGGTTTCCTTGACTTCTCTTGAATTGTGCTTTTGTAACATATTTTCAGTTTGGTTTGACCCTGGCCCATTTGACCAACTTTTTGGTGCTTGTTTCTCTGGTCTGCGTTTTCTGTTTTACACCCTGGTCACAGGCTAGGGACTGCTGCTCAGTTATGCACAGCCACCTAAGGCTGTGTCCTTCCCTGACCTTCCTCTGGCCAAATTGCACAGGGCACCTCACTCTCACTCACTTTGGCAGACAGACAGCTGCACACCTAACTTAGAAACAGAAGTTAGATGTGCTGTATGTCTTCCCGAGCAACCCTCCCCCCCAACTGTCTACCCTCCCTCCTCCGCTCGTTCAAGGCGCTTCGGCAGACAATCAACACATCTAACTTCTATTTCTAAGCCCTCCTCCGGCAGTTGTTAGTTCCTCTAGGCTGTTGTTGTTGTTGTTGTGTGTGGGTTGTAGTTGTGTGGGGGGCTGTAGTTGTGTGGGGGGTATGTCCACACTCCTATCTACCTGCAACTGTCTGTATATATGTGTATCATTGGTCTATTGTATGTTTAGTGCATAAAGCTATACCACTACTACAGCAAAACAAATGTTTTCACCAGAAAAAGAAAAAACGCAGAATTTACATAGCAAACAAATCTTTATTAATTACATATAAAAACATGATTTAAAAAAAAAAAAAAAACATTAACAAGAACGGTGGCTAACCTGGAGGCAGTAACAACAAATTCCTATTATAACACATGTGCTGAAAATCCCTGCAAAGCAATATATATAAACGGGCAGACAATAAATATTTAAAAATCCATTGAGCACAATATCATGTATTATAACAATTAATAAAGTGCTAGTGCATACCAAGTATCATAATTTCCATGTTGATAGACTGTGTGCTCTAAAAAATGCCCTCTAATATCCATCCCCACGATTTTCTAGGGATACAGCAAGAGTATACCTTTGAAAGGATTGTGGTAATGTGAAGCCTCCATGTGGTGGCGTCCCGGAGACTCACATTACCACAATCCTTTCAAAGGTATACTATTGCTGTATATCTAGGAAATCGTGGGGTTGGATATTAGAGGGCATTTTTTTTGAGCACACAGTCCATCATTATGGAAGTTATGATACCTGGTATGCACTAGCACTTTAGTAATTGCTATAATACATGATATTGTGCTCAATGGATTTTTAAATATTTATTGTCTGCCCATTTATATATATTGCTTCGCCAGGGATTTTCAGTACATGTGATTATAATAGGAATTTGTTGTTACTGCTTCCGGGATAGCCACCGTTCTTTTTAATGTTTGGTTCTCTTTTTAAATCATTTTTTTATATGTAATTAATAAAGATTTGTTTGCTATGTAAATTTAGCGTTTTTTCTTTTTGTGTGGGGGGTAGTTGTTTGTATGGCTGGGGGGGTAGTTGTATGGCTGGGGGTGGTAGTTGTGTGAATGGCTAGAGGGGTATTTGTTTGTATGGCTGAGGGGGTAGTTGCGTGTATGTCTGGGGGGTAGTAGTAGTTAGTTGAATAGTTGTGGGGGTAGTTGTGTGTATAGCAGGGGGTAAGGTGATGGGTGTTGGATGTCATCTGGAGGGGTGGGAGGCTAAAGGAGCTTTATGTTACCTTATTGGGGGCATTGAAAAAAGGTTTCACACAGGGTGCTATTGACCCTAAGACCAGCCCTGCCCTTATGCCCCCGTCCTCCTCATACACAGTAACATTAAGCATGGCTTAGTGTTCCTGTGTTCTCTATGGGAAGGATTAAGCAACAGCTAGAGAGATCTGGCTGTGTCTTATCTAAACAAAGTGTTTGGGCAGTGATTCCTCATCCGGACACCAGACTCCCATGACATCATCTGTCGGGAGACCCCTCATACCTGCGCCTTAAGGCTATGTTCACACTATGTAAAAGTAAGGCCGATGTTGCCATCGGCCAGTCTCTTTATGTAGTGTGAACATAGCCTAAGCCACCGTGAGCGGTGGGTATGGAAGACAAAAGCACAAGTTACTGTATATGGAGACTTTCTGGACCATTGCTGGTGGAATGGAAATTTCGCTTCTATTGATGCCATGCTATATTTCTTAGTTCTTGTGTTTCCGTATCCTGTTTGTTATTCTGCGTTACTAATATCATCTAGAACACTACTTTTTTATCTGGATAATAATTATATTTTACTAAATCCTTTTTGTAAGACTATCAACCACCAGAGTAAATATAGTGTCTGAGTGTGTGTTAGCTAAGGGATTAACTAATTACTCTCCAAACTGCATGGCTACCTCTGTGATTTAATAAGGAAAAGTTAGAAATCCAATTTGCACTATGCATCGCTGGCTGAGTAGTGCTCAATTCAATGCAAATATAAACTGTAAAAGTTTATGAATAGAAAAAAAATCTTTACATTTTATCTTCAATACTTCTTTTGTGATAAGTAGAGAGGAATGACATTTTAAAATTTTATTCTTCCAATATTTTACCCTTATAGATCAAAAAAGAATGAAAAAAAAAAAAATAAAGAGAATACATTTGTAAAAAAATAAAATGCATAATAAAGGAGTAGTTATTTTCTACTACACTTTGAATAGCGAATAGCTGTACGCTCAACCACACATTGAAGGCACCATAAATTTTGTCTCTTCGTGTTACATTTTAGCTCATTTCAGCAATCAGGTGATTGGCAGATTTGATTCTAAAGATATTCTGCAGCAGCTGCTATTAATATTAAGTTTCAATCCATAATTACATAATTGTATAATAATGTATAGAATGTATTTAAATGTAAATCCCAGGTGTATATAAAATGACAAGTGCACTATGCAAACTATTTAGTATAAGAACAAATACACAGAAAGATGGATGAACTCTCAAACAGTAATATATATCAGTATGCTCTAGATCGCCACACGCCACTCCCCATTGCACATTTCGGCTCCTGCCTTTGTCAATGGGTTGACAAAGGCAGATGCTAAAATACATATCAGGGCAAAGGCATGTGGAGATCACACTGATTGTGATCCCAAAATAAAGCTGGGGGGAACATGCATCTTTTTCCAGAGTCTGTAGCAAAAGAGTTAAATGTTCAGCCTTCTTGCAGTTGGAACACACTGCCACTCACTTTCTAGTCCCCGGCTGTATCTTGGGATTCCAACAGGTCTTAGCACCCACTGTGATCCAAATGACAGTAACGCTTTCAATGACTGCTGTGATAGTCACTGATGACTTCAATTGATAGTTTTATTTTTGTTTTGTTTTGTTTGTTTGTTTGTTTGTTTGTTTGGGGTGGGGGCATCCAAAATTTACTACGGGGCCCAGACATTTCTAGTTATGCTTTAGTCTGAAGTGACTTGAGCCAAATATGCAAGATAACACACCATTATCTACATACTATTGGATTGCTATGTATGAAAAAAATGTGTGTATGCATATATATGTGTGTGTGTGTGTGTGTGTGTGAGATTAGGGATCAGACACCCGAGCCCAGATTTGTTGCGAACTTTGCAAAAAGCTCGCTTAGCTACCGAACCAAACTTTTTTGCAAAGTTCAGACAGGTTTGGGAAAAATGGTCACACATCTCAAAAAATTAAGGAAAAAAAAAAGTAATTCTCACCTGTCCGCGCTCCCCCTGTGTCTTCTTGTGGCTCTCTGGTCCCATCTTGTCGGCTTCTCCAGTGAGGACCCTCTTAGCCAATCACAGGCCTCGGTGCGGTAAAGTCCCAGTGAGCCTATGATTGGCTGAGCAGGCTGTCACTCTAGAGACAAGAGTAACAGCCTGCTCAGCCAATCACAGGCTGTGGTTCTGTCCCATCCCAGTCAGCCTGTGATTGACTGAGTGGGCCCTAACACGAGAAGCAGATGGGAAGGGACAGTAATGCCACAAGACCCTGGGGTCTACATATTTTTATTTATTTATTTTCATTGGATATGCAGCATATATTTATCTATCATTTTTGTTAAATTATACATAATGTTCATTTTTATATGTATATTGTGACAGTGTACAGTATAAACAAATCTAATAAATTTTCAGAAGTCAATTAGTTGTGAACCATAAACTACTTTCAAGAAAACACATCAAGAAACATAGATTCAGCAGCTCAAAAAAATAAACTAAAAAAAAATAAATAAAAAAAAAAAGCATCGATCAACTTTTTTTTCTTACTGATTCAGTCAAGCCCTAAGCTTCCACAACAGTCCAAGAATAATTCCACAGAGAATTTTAAGTCAAACAATCTGAGACCATTGTAATTCTAGTGAAAAAATAAAGTTAAAGTCTTGCTTTTCTGCTCCAGCTGTTATTTTGATATCCTGAGGCTTCAGTACTGCTTTAAGATATGGTATCCAGTAGAGAAAACACGAGAAACATAGGATAACTTGCTCCCAGATGAAATTTCTTACACTATGTTCAACTCTATGTCTCAGTAATTATTGGAGGTTCAAAGAAAGAAGTAAACAAATCAATAATTATGAAAGTGATTTTGTCTAGTTATATATGTTTTTTGTCTTTCTTTCCAAACAGCATGTGGTGGCTTCTATAAGCTAAAGGATTTTTTCATTAATTTAACTTTAGTATTAAATCATTGTTGAAATTGAGGACGTGTAAATGGTAATACCAATGTTAATGTGGGCAAATGATATTGTTAAATATAACAAAAAATTATTATTTACATGTTTATATTGTTAAATATAACTAAAAATTATTCTTTACATGTTTTTTAAGATTTTTTTACTTTCTATAATAGTGATGAACGAGTACTAAAATGCTCGGGTGCTCGTTACTTAAGACGAAAATCTCCCGATACTTGAGTGCTCATTTCGAGTAACGAACCCCATTGAAGTCAATGGGAAACTCAAGCATTTTTACAGGGGACCCAGGTTCAGTAGAGGGAAGGTCGTGTGAAAACCTGTCAACCTCAGAAAATGATGGAAACACAACGGAAATGCACAGGAAATAGCAGGGGCAGCATGTATGTATGCCTCTGAGGCTGCCTAATCAAACCATTATGCCTAATTCTGGGCAACAGCCTGGTTAAAACAGAGATAGGCAAATGAACCACCCAAAAACTCAGTCTGACACAGCACGGCAATGAGAACACAGGGAACTATAAAAGGGGTAGTGCGGCGCTCAGCAATTATTCACAGTATAACACACATTACAAAGTTATACAACTTTGTAATGTATGTATTGTCTGTGAATCGCCCCCTTCCCGTGTCCCCCCACCCCCGCACGTGTACCCGGAAGTGTGGTGCGATATACATACCTGACGCGAGTCTACCCCCGTCTTCTGTTGATGCAATCTTTGGGAGGCCGGCCGACTCGCTGCAGCCGTCCCGCATGCCGTCCCCCCTCTGCAGCATTATCAGCTGCTCAGCCGCCATTGGCTGAGCATAACTGTGCTCAGCCAATCGCAGCTGAGCACAGTTATGACGCGGCAGAGGGGGGCCAGCAGGAGCGAGTTGGCCGGCCTCCCGAAGATGACATCTTTGAAGAAGGGGTTGGTTGACACGGATCAGGTATGTATAGCGCACCACACTTCCGGGTACACGTGCGGGGGTGGGGGGACACGGGAAGGGGGCGATTCACAGACATAACATACATTACAAAGTTGTATAACTTTGTAATGTGTGTTATTCTGTGAATAATTGCTGAGCGCCGCACTACCCCTTTAAAACAGTGGTAGCATATGATGAACCACCCAAAAACTTCGCCTGACACAGCATGGCTGAGAATACACAGAGAACCATTAAAAACAGAGGTAGCATATGAACCACCCCAAAATGTAGCCTGACACAGCATGGGGGTGAGGACATAGTGACCAAGGTAGAAGCGGTAGCCAGTGAGCCTCCTAAAAATTAGGCTAGACACAGCATGGCAATGAGCACAAAGAGAACCATTAAAAGTGAGTGAGGAAGCAAGTGAGCCTCCCAAAAAATTGGAGTGAGGCCAGGGGCTGGGATTTATAGTGGACACGAACCTAGGTGCCGACAGCTAACTGGCTAGGCCAGTGCTGCAGTGTCACCCTGCCCTGAACCACGGCCTCTGCCAACTGCATCGCTTGGAACCCCACGCCCTCGTCCTCATCCTCGACCCTTACCCCTGGGGTTCTCCATTTTATGGACACTGCACAGTATGGAGCTAAGATATGCCTTGAGTAAGAAATACAGAAATAAAAAAATATACTAGTGGTCCCACTAGTTTTTGGGGGCTGTGGGATAAAATCTGTTGGTGGCTGTACCTACAGTTTACTCACTCTGTGACACCCCCTTTACACTCTGCGAGCAGTATTGAACTTAAATATGGTTTGAGTAAGAAAGGCAGAAATCTGGAAATATACTAGTGGTCCCACTAGTTTTTTGGGGTTGTGAGATACAATCTGGTGGTGGCTGCACCAATACACTCTGTGACACCCCCTTTACACTGTGCAAGTCAAACAGTAGTGAACTTAGATATGCCTTGTTGTGTAAGAAATACAGAAATCAGAAAATATAGTAGAGGGCCCACTAGTTTTTAGGGGGCTGTGAGATGCAATCTAGCGGTGGCTGCACCAATACACTCTGTGACACCCCCTTTACACTCTGCAAGCAAAGCAGTAGTGAACTTAAATATAGCTTGAGTAAAAAATACAGAAATTTGGAAATATACTAGTGGTCCCAATAGTTTTTGGGGGGCTGTGAGATACAATCTGTTGGTGGCTGCACCTATATACACTTTGTGACACCCCCTTTACACTGTGGAAGCTGTAGTGAACTTAGATATGCCTTGTGTAAGAAATACAGAAATCAGAAAATATAGTAGAGGGCCCAATATAATAGTACTGAGGACTTCTTTGGGGTCTGTGTGCAACACCCAATGTCCCCTTTCTGCCAGTAGCCAATCACCACAGTGTGCTGCTAAAATCGTGGTAGCTGCACTGTAAGTCCCAGCCAGCAGTCTGTAGTAATACAATTTAAAAAACGATTTGAAACCCTTACAAGGGCTGTTTGGTTGTTTTGCTAGTATTCACTTTCTACTGGAACGTTAATTCCCTCCCTAACGCTCTCCCTGACCAGCAGAAGCTCTGTCCCTAATCTCTTTCAGCATACGTCTAAAGCGAGCACTACCGGCCGCGATTTTTATATGGCAGGGTAATCTGATCTGGCCAACCAATTGTTGCTATCGACATGTATGGATCCCACGTGATCGCAGGATGTACCAAAGAGTCTCCTGCATGTTTATTGGCTGAAAAATAGCGCCCAAACTTACAGGAAACGGATGATGAGATTTTCCCGAGTGTCGCGAGATGCTCGTCCGAGTAGCGAGTACCATCGAATACCCTAATACTCAAACGAGTACCAAGCCCAGACGAGCATGTTTGCTCATCACTATTCTATAAGCATCTGATTGATTTATAAATATTTTTTTTTCAATTTTTAATTTTTTTTTCAATAATCAAATTGTGTTCAGAACTTACAAATTATAACAATTATTTTTACTTGCAAATAAGCCTTAAGGATGTCTTGTAATGATTAGCCCTTGCAAAGAACAATCCTTAAATGGCTACCTTAAAGGTTAAGGTTAAGGGGTTTTAAACAGAAAACTCATTGATGAACTATTCACAGGATAGACCCTAAATTGATAATCAGCGGGGTAATGACACCTAGCACCCCCATCAATCAGCTGTTACTATGAGCCACTGCACCCAGATGTAAACAATGTACAGAACTGATAAACAAAGTACTTATTTTTCATTAAAATTTTTCATTTTCATTTCATATATTTCATTTAAACATCCCTTCAAGGGATAAAACACAAAATTTAGAAGGAAAAAAATAGGTATAACTCACAGCCAAACAATCATTCGGCTGTAAGTTATAGAAGGTGTATAGCCATTTTTACCCAAGCTTTACCCAAGCATCACCCGAGCATCAAGCTCAATCAAGCATATTGGCTCAACACGTTTGACCGCACAGTGAACAACGTAAAGAACAACCATCCTCCAAATCAGCGATATTGCATTTTATTTCTATTTTGCCTTTTTTTTTGGGGGGGGGGGGAGCTACAATGCTGTTTGATGGAAAAATAAGGAGCGTCATTGCTAAGTACAAATAACACCATAATACAATAAAATACAATAAAACAATCATAGCTCTGCAGATGGGAACAGAATGGAAAGGCTGTGAGCCGCATTTTTGTGTCTAACACATAAGTGAAATGTATTTGCCTAGTCTGGAACAGCACTGGCATGAAAAAGTAAATATTTTGTCCATTACTATGAAAAGACAAATACTAATGTAATCGCAGCACAAAGACTGGGGTATGCTTATTGGTAAATGTCATTACGTGTGAAAAATGGGTTTAAAGCCAGTGTATTTGCCCAAAATAGGCGGCAAAGGCCATGATAGATTTTGGCCAATGGCAAGTTTCGGAGGTACAAACCGAAAAAAATGAAAATTGGCATCATCTTTAGGCCGGGTTCACACAAAGTATGACACCGGCCGTGAACTTAAGGGGTTAATATACTTCTGATTTTTCTTTTAGTTTTAGTTTTTTGTTCTATTTTTCCTGCAGGTTGTTACAAATATATCGTTTTTTCTTTTTTGTTTACACAATAAAAGCTTCCTGCACATTGGGCTACATTTTGGCTTCTAGTTTGCACTGTAAGTCAAGCCTGAGTGGCTGGAACGAGGGGCAGAAGCAGTGTGACTACATATCCACATGGTGCCACCCCATGCCTACTTACCAGGTACACAGTGAAATGATTAAAGTTGTTTTGATGGCAAACGTTTAAAAGCAGATGCTAGAAACCCAAATATGACGTAATACTAATCACACAATGATACATTTGCTAAAGGGCATCTAGGTATTGCTCTCAACATGCACCCACCTCTTTTCAACTTTAAAGCGACTCTGTACCCACAACCTGTCCCCCCTCACCCCCCCCCCCCCCCCCCCCGCAACCGCTTGTACCTTTGGATAGCTGCTTTTAATCCAAGATCTGTCCTGAGGTCCGTTCGGCAGGTGATGCAGTTATTGTCCTAAAGAACAACTTTTGAACTTACAGCCCTGTGTCAAACTGTCGTGGCCTAGAGTATCTGTGCCCTAACCTTGCACCACCCCTCCGTCCCTCCTCCCCACCCTCTTCTTCATTATGAATGCCAATGAAAGGTTTTTTCCTATTCCTCTGCAGTGAACACTGCACAGGTGCCATAACAATCCAGCCCATGTGCCATGCATGCTCACACAGCTGATGAATAGGAGAATACCTGCCTGGGGCATTCCTAATGATGAAGAGAGCGGAAAGAGGGACAGAGAGGTTGATGCCAGCCTAATGCATACACACTCTAGGCCACACCAGTGTGACATAGGGCTGCAAGTTTAAAAGTTGTTTTTTAAGACAATAACTGCATCATCCGCCGTACGGACCCCAGGACAGAACTTGGATTAAAAGCAGCTATCTGAAGGTACAAGCGGTTTGGGGTGGGCAGATTGAGGGTACAGAGTCACTTTAAAGTACTTTTTTGAGATGTCCAGAGGGAGAAAGCCAAACGCTAGGGAGCAGAACAGGAAAGACCTTTTCTGCTCTTCAGATACACCCTTCAGCACAAAAACTTGATTTGGGCTATGTTCACACAGTGTATTTTTTATGAAAAGAATGGTCGCTGTTGCAGATTAAAACAACGGCCATTCATGTAAAAAAAAGTGTTGCATTAAAATTGATGCAAAACAACAGCCATTGTTCACACAGTGTATTTAACAACGGCCGTTGTTTAATACAGCCATGGAAATAATTGACATGACAATTATTTCTAGACGTTGTTTCAAAACAGCAGCCGAAAATAATTTATAGTTCACACACTGTGTGGCTTCATGCTGGCAATACTGTCCATGGAAATCAATAGTTTATTGATTTCCAGGCACACCCATATGGCCAGCAGATTTTAATGGGTTTTAAGTAATGTTCTGCAGCATCGGCAAGAGGAATACGTTAAACTGCTCTTGTTCTTTGACACTGCAAACAACGGCCATGTCAAACATCCGCTGTTTTACGTAGTAGGAACATAGCCTTAAAGGGAATCTGTCAGCTCCTGGGCCCTACCTAAGGTGCTAACAGTGTGCTGTAGCTGGCAACCCCCAGTGAGCATGGTGCAGTTTTGGTAATTTTCTGTGCAGCGGATTATGTACAATCTTATGTCTCTTACTGTACTAAAGAGTCACAGAGCAGTTGTTGGTGCCACACTTTGACACGTCTCCTCCTCCTCCCTCTTCATGAACAATTAATGCTGCCCGGCCTCCTGCTCGCTCAGCTGTCAGATTGCAGATCAGTGCTCTGTAGGCAGTTTTTGTCTGAAAGAAACACTTCCTAATGTGTTGGAGCTGTGGTCTAGGGGCAACTCACCTGTCTAGAGACCAACCAGCAGTTCATTCCCCTTAGTTTGAATTCACTGATGGAAATTAAATATATGGCTTTTTTTTCTCATTATTGTATCATTTTTAAGGCTATGTTCACACACAGTATTTTTGCTTAGTATTTTGGTCAGTATTTTGCAACCAAAACCAGGAGTAGATTGAAAACACAGAAAGGTTCACACACTGTTGAAATTGAGTGGATGACCACCATTTAATAGCAAATAATTACTGTTCTTTTAAAACAACGTCCAATATTTGCCATTAAATGACGGCCATCCGCTCAATTTTCATAGTGTGAGAACATAGCCTTTCTGTGTTTTCAATCCACTCCTGGTTTTGGTTGCAAAATACTGACCAAAATACTGAGCAAAAATACTGTGTGTGAACATAGCCTTAAAAATAATACAATAATGAGGGGGAAAAAAGAGACATCTATTTAATTTCCATCAGGGGATTCAAATCAGAGAATGAACTGCTGGCAGGTCTCCAGACAGGTGAGTTAACCCTAGACCACAGCCACAACACATTAGGGAGAAGAGATTCAATTTTTTCTTTCAGACATAAACTGCCTACAGAGGAATGATCTACAATCTGACAGCTGAGCAGGAGGCGGGCAGCATTGATTATTCATGAAGAGGGAGGAGGATGCATGCCAGAGTGTGGCACAAACAACGGCTCTGTGACTCTTTAGTACAGTAGGAGACATAAGATTTTACTTAATCTGCTGCACAGAAAATTACCAAAAAGTCACCATGCTCAGTGGGGGCTACCAGCTACAGCACACTGTCAGCACCTCAGGTAGAGCCCAGGAGCTGACAGATTCCCTTTAAAGTGTACCTAAAAGTTTTGATTGAGTGTTGCTGCTACCGACTCTTTGGGTACACGCACACTGTGGAAATTGTGTGAATAACTTCCAGCAGATTTTTGTGTGCACTCCTGCTTGACGTGCCGCCTGTCCCATAGGATCCATTTTGTACTCAGGCAGATTCCGACGTCCGCCCAAAGAATTGACATGTCGAACAGGTGGAACTTCAAGACCTCCAGAGTCGGCTGGAAGTTATCCATGTGGATTCCATAGTGTGCACATACCCTTTCAGGCTCCATAGATTTTTTACTATTTATCAATTTTATTATCTATATTAGAAAAACATAATGAAATCTTGGTCTTTCACCCTGGCCACTAAGCCTAATAATACGCCGAGGCTTCCTGTATAGTAGAGATCAATTTTCTTTAGTCTCCTCACAGGCAGGATTACAATGAAAGGTAACACCAGTAGATAAATAAGATAGGACCAGACTATTCAATGTGTTTAACAGGTAAGTATACTGTAGGCACATGTGAAAGGGTGAACAGGATTGTACAATCATGTAAAAGTAATAACATTTATTCAAAAACTACAAGTTATTTTTATAGTTTAAAAAACATTTTATTCTATTTGTATATGTGTCCCGTTCACCCTGTGATCTGTGCCAATACTTACCAGTGAAGAGGATAGGAGGGTGATTTACATCTCAGTATTTGGCTCTAGGTCTTATTTACACATTTTGTGCATGGACCATTTTTATAGACAATGTGCTGCAAACAGTGCTTCGGAGCTCCCAGCATCATCATTCAATCTGATGCTGTGACCTCCGGAATGGTTAAATCTTCACGCTATGGTTTTGACACAGCCCTGTTAGTACAGTAATGTGAATATTTAACTATTTCAGGGCTTATCAAAATGAATGATGATGCCAGGAGTTCTGAAGTCTGGTCTGTAACACATAGTAATTACACTCGTGTGAATCAGGCCTTAGGCCATGTTCACACAACGTGTGAGACCGGCCGTTCCGTGACCGGCGGGGTCATGGAAAGGCCGGTCTCTGAAAAGATCAACCCGGCCAGCACTGTAGTATCTTTCACGCCGCAAAGTTCTGATGCGGGCACATCCATGCGCGCCTGCATCAGAACTCCTCACAGCACACTATGAAGCTTGCGGCCGCATCCGGTCGCTTCATAGTGTGCACTGACAGGGCTTTCTGCGGCCACTATTCAGTGAATAGCAACCACAGAAAACTGACATGTCAGTTCTTTGCGGCGCCACGAGGGATCCCCGTCGGAGCATATACCATGTGTATATGCTCCGGCCGGGATCCCACAGAAAATAAGGCAGCGTGTCTTTTCATATAAAGTATGGCCGTTGTTGCCGATTGCAACAACGGAGGTACTTTTACGAAAAGATACGCTGTGGGAACATAGCCCTAATTTGTATGGGAAATCTAGGTGACACATTTTATATTTTTTGTTGTATAAAAACATAATTAAATATACTAGAAAATTTTCAGCAAAAAGAGATCACTTTTAGATTTTTGTGTACATTGAACAGTAGAATATTGAGCCCATGTACAGCTGAGAATTTCAGATTAGCTTCATATAGTTATGAAAATGTACTCCCCTTAAAATGAGATAAACATTTTGTCCTGTCGCGCTATCCTCACTGAGCTTGATTTCCGTCTGTATTGTATTGTTTTGTATTGCAATCTCTGAAAAGTCAACATTATGTTGAATCATTAATCCTGTAAAAACTGTCGAGAAGTTCCAACATGCATAGGCAGATTTGGTCTTGTAATTGGAAATGAAATATTCATAGAAATGAATTGATTTTCGTGACAAACAATTTTCTACACATTTTTACGATTTCTTCTTTTCATTACGGACAGCATTTTCTTTTAGTATTATATCCCCGTTTAGGAATGATGGTAGGGTTGCCCTTTAGAGAAGCAATGATCCTTTTGATTTATAACTTGCTTAACCATATTGAACAAAAATGTAAAAATATGAAGGCCAGCAGCTAAATGGACTTTTGCAAATCTTGCTCCTTGTCCCTACTTGCTTATTCAGCTGTAGCGTAAACTGAAGTGAACAAGTTCAGCCACTAGCCTAACTACCCTTTTCCTCTTTCACACACCAGCAGTTTGTTTGCTTATATGCTCATCTTTGCTTGGTTAAGCTTATCAGCCATTTGAGAATTTTCCAATTTTATCGTTTAGCTGCTGTGAACTTATTTCTTTTTAGACATTTTGATGTAAAACTTTTATACATTATTTAGTAATGACCACAGGGATTTTGTGTAAAGTGTAGACAGAAGCAAATTCTTCACTCTTGCCGTTTTGGCAGACATGAGATTTCTAAATCACTCTTAGACTTTTAGAACTAAACTTGAAATAAACTTTTTATGCCAAGGTCATTGAAACACGTGTAATGAACCCGTATTTATTATTCAAATACGAGAAATCGCTATAGGATTTTATAGGAGCATGGGTGCAGAAATTCAGTCATGCTCAGTGATTGGTTACGTTAGTGGTGTTTCTATGCTTTGGATAGTACCTATGCATTGGACATGTTATTTGATAGTAAGATTATTCCGCAGCTTTAATTAGTTGGAAAAGCTGACAGTAAGTGTTCGATTTCTTTGCAGTAAATCAATTGGTTGTTTATGTAATGCAGGCCGGGTCCTCCAAAGCAAGAAATGCTCTTTGTCCTAAACAGTGGATCCATTGTTAGGCTGGGTTCACACTACGTATATTTCAGGCAATATTTGTTCCTCATGTCAGGTCTTATAGCAACTAAAACCAGGAGTGGATTGAAAACACAGAAAGGCTCTGCTAACATAATGTTGTAATTGAGTGGATGGCCGCCATTTAATGGCAAATATTTGCTGTTATTTTAAAACAATGGCTTCTGTATTAAAATAATAGCAGTTATTTACCATTATATGGCGGCCATCCACTCAGTATCAACATTGTGTGAACAGAGCCTTTCTGTGTTTTTAATCCACTCCTGGTTTTGGTTGCTATGAGGACCTAACATGAGGACCAAATACTGCCTGAAATATACGTAGTGTGAACCCAGCCTTAAAGTGATATCCCCCCCCCCTTTGTGCAGTTCTTCGCACCATCCACAAGCTTTGATGATGCACATTTGATATATACCTGAATAAAACATTCTTCTTTCTGCTCTAAAACCGCTTCCTTTCATCAAGGTCACCTAGGCGGGGCGTCATGGCAGTTGGGCCCTCTCCCCAGCCAGGACATGGGGCCCAACTGCTGTGAAGCCCTGCCCTGTTGACATTGTTAACCAATGAAATGAAGAATAAAGGGGGTTAGAGTATCACTTTAAGGCTATGTTCACACAACGTATGTTTTCGTAAAAAAGTACGTCCGTTGTAATCGGCAACAATGGCCGTACTTTTCACGAAAACATTTGTTGCCTATTCCTCTATGGGATCCGGCTGGAGCGTATACACATGGTTTACACTCTGGCCGGGATCGCTAGCGCTAGACATGTCAGTTTTCTGCAGCCGCTATTCAGTGAATAGTGGCCTCAGAAAACCATTTCAGTGCACACTGTGGAGCAAGCGGATCTGGCTGCTTGCTCCATAGTGTGCAGTAGAGTGTTCTTATGCTGGCGTGCACGGATGCGCCTGCATCAGAACTCTGCGGGCCGAATGATCATCCAGCCGCTACTGCAGTACCGGCCGGGATAATCTTTTCAGAGACCGGCCAGCCGGGTCATAGAGCGGCCGGTCTCTTACGCTGTGGGAACATAGCCTAAGGGTGCGTTCACATGTACTAAATCCGCAGCGTACTTCATGCTGCAAGTTCCTCAGTGAAATCCACTGCAATATGTGGTACAGTTATTCCTTATGGCCTCTACAGTCTCCCAGCGGATTTTCAATCCACTGCGAGAATGTAGTCCCACTGCCTTAAGCAATTGTCTACTGGGCGTTTGAAGAAGCTCATATATTACCTGCCCATGCTTCTGCTTGCTTCTCTGGCTCCCAGGTCACTAACGGCACTCAGCCAATCAGTGCGTTGAAGCAGGACAGGGCACTGATTGGTTGAATGCCATCAGTGTCCTGGGAGCCAGAGAAGTAAGCCAAAGCTCGGGCAGATAATGTACGAGCTTCTTCTGTTTGAGCAGAGGGTTAGTTAAGAAGGCAATGGGGCTACTATGCAGAGGCCATAGGAAATAACTGTACCACATAGCACAGTGGATTTTGCCCTAGAACTTGCAGCATTACAATTTCCCACTTCCTAATGGCTATACCTCTAGCTAGAAAGCCCGGCATATGATTTGCTTTTCCTACTACCTGGTTGCACTGGTGACTTATTTAAGTCAGAAATTACTACTCCAGCACTTTTGTGACATAATCTAAAAAATCGATGAGATTAGTCTGACATGATCTGCCCTCAGTAAAGCCATGCTGATTTGGATCCATCAAATTGTTAATTCTTAGGTGATCCATTATCTTCTTTTATAGAAGTGTTTTCATAATTTTTACAACCACAGATGTTAAGCTAACTGGCCTATAGTTACTGGGCTCTTCTCTACTACCCTTCTCGTAGATGGATATAACATTGACCTTTCTCCAGTCATCAGGAACATCTCCTGTTAGGAAGGATTTCCAGATCTGTGAGGGGGGCAGCAATGACAAATCTGAGTTCTTTATGAATCCTCCGGTATACCATATCTGGACTCATCACCTTATTAAACTTTAAACAAGCAAGTACCCTGATACTTTATGTCCAGCCATATTGTGATTGTGAAGGCCTCATTCTGAAAAGTAATTTTTCAAATTGTCAGCGACCACCTTATCTTAATAAATGTATTGTCCCCATTACTCATCTTAGTAATGCTGCAGTTTTTCTTTTCGTTCTTGTCACTAATATATCTGAAGAAGGTTTTATTTTCCTCCTTAACAGATTTTGCCATTTTTGTTTTCTCTTTTGTGGCTTTAGCAGCATTTTTAATCTGTTTTGCCTTTTGTGTTTAAGAAGGATCAGAAGCCCACCAGCAGTTATTTCTTTGGTTCAAATCCCCTGATAGAAATGAAATATTGTATAATTATTTATATTTTAAAGAATTCCCAAAAATGTCCAAATCAGTTTAGTATTTTAATACAAAGATAAGAAAAATAAATAAATAAATATCATTGTATTAAAAAATAAATTTAAACACTAAATTGGACCTGATTGGGAAATCTTTTCATTTTTAAAAATGATACAATAATGAGGAAAAAAATAAAAAATAAATTATTATATTTAATTTCCATCAGGGGATTCGAACCACAGAAAGAACTGCTTGTGGGCTCTAGACAGATGATTTAACGCTAGACCACAACTCCACATTTGGGCTCAGAGATTCAACTATATCTGAATGTTTCTTTTATAAATAAACTGCCTACTGCGGACTGATCTGCAATCAGATACATTGGCTGACAGCTGAGTGAGAAGGAAGCTGGGCAGCATTGATTATTCATTAAGAAGAGGGAGGAGATAAGAGTGGTGAGGCATGGCAATGTGAAGTACAAACAATGAGCTGCAACTCCTCTTTGACTCTTCATTACAGTAGGAGACGCGAGATTGTGCATAATCCACTCCACTGACCAATTACAAAAAGGTACCATGCTCACTAGGGGACTGTCAGCTACATCACACTGTCAGCATCTCAGGTAGGTGCCCAGGTGCTAACAGATTCCCTTTTACCCCTTTAAGACCAGGCAAATTTTAGTTTTTGCGCTATCGTTTTTTCCTCCTCGTGTTTCAAAGGCCATAGCACTTCCTTTTTTTTCACCTACAGACCCACACGAACCCTTTTTTTTTTTTTGCTCCACTAATTGTACTATGCAAAGGCAGATTTAATTATTCCATAAAATATGCTGCAAAACCGGAAAAAAATATTTGGTCAATGAAATTGAAAATAAAACGCAATTTTCTTTTATTTGGTGGGGTTTTGTGTTTACACCATTTGTCCTATGGTAAAACTGACTTGTTATATATGTTTCTCAAGTAAGTACGATTACAACGATATGTAACTTGTATAACTTTTATTTTATTTGACGGATTTTAAAAAAATTTAAACCTTTTTAAAAATGTAAATACTATAAAATTGCACTATGACCATGCTTTTAACGCTTCTATCCTTTGGTCTATGGAGCTGTTTGAGGTGTTATTTTTTGCGCCATGATCTGTAATTTGTATGGGTACCTTGATTGCTTATATGCAACTTTTTGATCGCTTTTTATTACAATTTTTCTGGATTTGATGCGGTCAAAAATGCGCAATTTCGCACTTTGGCGGGTTTTCGCGTATACAATATTTAACATGCAAGATCACAAATTGTATAATTTAATAGTTCGGGCGATTAAGCACGTGGCGATACTAAATATCGTTAATAAATGTCTCATAAGCGGGTGCGGTGATCGGACTGCGCCCACTAATAGCCGTGACGGAACAGTGCACGGCCAGTGACGAGTGACGAGTGACTTTTCTCAAGAGTGACAGCCTATTCAGCCAATCACCTGCCACGGCGCTGTCCCATCTCAGTCAGTCAATAATTGGCTCCGGCCGTTTGCTTCATTGTGTGCTGTGTGAAGTTCTGATGCGCCCGCATCAGAACACTGTGGCCTGAAACGGCCGGTCATATATGTAGTGTGAACATAGCCTTAAAGTGTACCTCCAGTTATAGCATGTTGTGTGTTCTTAGATAAATATATGTGAGTTTCAAGCATTCCACCTAAAAAAAATTATGGTAACCTTGCAGGAAAACATTTCAATTATATAACTTTCTAGATATCTGAAACACCTGTTGTCCTTGCCACATTTCTCAGAGGCACACTTGAACTTTAAGTGGCAGCACTGAACTTATTAAAGTTAAAATTGGAGGTAGAAAGCGAAAGGTGGAAAATGCAGTCTCAGGTGCCCAGACAGTGTGAGTTGTAAATACAACCCCGAAAAAAGAACACATTGTAGGTAACTTATTGCATTCATTATATATAATATAATAAAAAAATAAAAAATAATAATATATAATATAAAAGAAAAGAAAATGTACCAAAGAATATGTCATCAAACTGAAGAATTAAAGATTTTTTTTGGGGGGGAAATTAGGCTATTCATTAGCATCTGATGGTCCATAGAATTACATAACATTTTTTTACTATTTTCTTTTCAACTAGTCATTGAATTGTATTTTATATCTGTTAATAACAGTAGAAACTAATGGCTTAAAAGTATACCGTTCAAAGACAAATTAGCATATCACTGATCTACTTCACCAAGTACAAATTCCCTGTACTCCCATTAAAAGCTGTAGAGCAGTAGAAAAGTGCTAGTTAACTAAAATTGTGTTTCTTTTCTTAGCCCATAAATTTTTCATTTATTCTGTCTGGAATACCCCAGTGTAAATATAGTAATTCTGAAGCATTTCAGTACAATGTGATACATACTCAGGCATTGTTGCATATCTGGATTTCTTCCATATTACTTTAATTTTGTGGTTCAGTGAGCAAAACTAAGACTTTTCCATTGGGATGTGTACTTAAAACAACCCACAATTCACTGTACTGTTAAACATTAGGATTTTCCCTGAATGAGATTGTGAAGTTAAATCTTTGTCAAATGCAATTTGTATCTTAAACCTTCAATTTTTTTTTCTGTTTTTTAGCTCCAATTTTCAGAAATGATTGTTCTTTAGATAATAATACTTTGGTAATGTGTCATATCAGGCCATGCCAGGAGCAAATCTGCCATAACTTCTGTTATATACCATTGCATTGCATTAAAAATGAAGATGTAGTATAAATAAAAAATATTGAAAGTAACCTAAAATAAAACTTTAAGTACACTTTAAATCATGCTCTTGTTCTCCTGCCACAGTAACCACTGCTATCTTTCCACTGCTGTGCCCTTTGCAGCCATGCTCCTTTTGGCCACCATATGCCAATCTACTTGCCACCCCTAGGGTGGGTCCTCTGCACATGTTTGCTTTCTCCTGGCGTCTTAAAAGGCTCGGGGACATCAAGACTACTGAAAGGGAACCAACCACCATTATAATGCATATAACACTGTTAGCACCTCCAGATAGAGCTGCTAAAGGCTATGATCACACAACATTCTTTTCCTCTCTGTTTACTGTTTTAAAAGACATCCGTCATTTTGAGTTTAAAATCTGGGGTGGTTGCGAGCAATCTAAGGATGGTTGCGAGCAATCTGGGGTGGTTACAGACAATTTGGGGTAGTTACAGGCAGTCTGTGGCAATCTGGGGTGGTTACGGGCAATCTGTGGTGGATACGGGCTGTCTGGAATGGTTATAGGCTATCTGGGGGGATACGGGCAATCTGGGGAGATTACGGGCAATCTGGGGGGAGATTACGGGCAATTTGGGGTAGTGGCGGGCAATCTGGGGAGGTGACGGGCAATCTGGGGTGATGACGGGCAATCTGGGGTGGTGACAGGCTGTCTGGGATGGTTATGGGCTGTCTGGGATGGTCATGGGCAATCTGGGGTGGATACAGGCAATTCGGGGTGGATACGGGCAATCTGGGGAGATTACGGACAATCTGGGGAGATTACAGGCAATCTAGGGTGGTTACAGGCAATCTGGGGTGGTGACAGGCAATCTGGGGTGGTGACGGGCAATCTGGGGTGGTTACAGGTAATCTGTGGTGGTTACAAGTAATCCAGGGTGGTTACGGATAATCCAGGGCACTTGACTTTGGTGACAGGTGTAAAAAAGTGCCAGCACCATTTGGAACAAGTGATCAGTGGTATATAGTATATACCGCTGATAACTTGTACTGGAACCACACCGGGTGGTCACCGATCATTGTCCCATGCTCTCCGCCACCTCCGGTGGTGGAGAGAATGAAGTTTTGATCATTTTTAGGAATCCATCACTGTGAACAGAGTCTGTTCACAGAGATGGCGGCGGCCATCTTGCATCAGATGGCCACCCTGGGAGGGGAGGGTCAGTGACCAGGACACTAGGGTTAATTCTGGGGACAGGGGGGGACATATTCTCATCTCCTCTCACTGTGGATTCACGGTGAGAAGAGATGAAAGCGTTCAGCTGCACTGGCAATGTCTGTTACCGGTGGCCGCCGTTATACTGATAATAACGGCGATCACCGGTGAGGGGACTTGCCGGGACTGACCCCAGACTCTGCCCCAACCCCTCAGCTACCTCCGGTAGCTGAGAGGAGGGGGCTGCGGGCATTACCGGCGCCGCTGCACTATTCTGCACCATCGCCATAAAGAGCTGATGGCAGCAGAATAGAGCCCATTAGTGATCGCCGTAAAAACCAGTATCGGCGGTCACTAATAACATAATACATGTATTCTCTGGGTCATTACGGTTACGGTGATACCACATTTGTGTAGGTTTTTTTAACTATTAAACTATCTTCCTAGGAAAAACCCACAAAAACTGTCGCCACATTTCAAGATCCATAGCGTTGTCATCTTTTACGCGACAGAGCTGGTTTTGGGCTTATTTTTTGCGGGAAGATCTGTAGTTTCTATTGATACCAAGTTTTATATGTATATGACTTTTTGATCTCTTTTATGACTTATTTTCAAAAGTGGATTGATAAAATACAGCTATTCTGGAACAGTTTTTTTATTTTTTTTTTACAGCGTGTGTCGTGCGATATAATTATTGATATAGTTTTATAGATTGGGTCTTTACGGACGTGGCAATACCAAATATGTATAGGATTTGTGTTTTTGTTCACTTTTATGTCACGTTTTATTGGGTATAGGGAATGTAATGCTTTTTTATTATTGGGGGTTGCTGGGGGGGCTGTGTTGTGTTTGGTGCACTTTTTTTTCACTTTTTTTTACTTTTACACTAGTGTACATTACTGTACACTAGTGTAAAATACTTAGATCACTGATACAATACACTGCAGTACCTGATGTACTGCAATGTATTGTATCATGCCTCATGCTGACAGGCAATAGCCACGGCCACCCCTGTCAGCATGAGGCATCTCCATGGTGACCCTGGGGACCTTCATTAGGACCCCGGGATCACCATGGAGACATCAGAGGACTGGACGGTGCCGCGGGACATCGCAATCACGTGAGTGACCCACGGCGCCGTCCGGGATCCCCCGGGACCCGTTAGATGCCGCTGTCATGGTTTGACAGCGGCATTTAATGGGTTAAACTGCCCGGAGCGGAGAATCCTCTGCTCCTCGCAGTTTCAGGGGGGGGTCAGCTGTCACACTGAACGCTGATCACCCGTCCTGCAGCCGCCGCCGGGTGGTAATTTATTCCGATGCGTCCGCCGTTAAAAGGTGTACGCACCGGAATAAAGCCCATTAGTGGCCGCCGTGAAAAGGCAGCATGGCAGTCACTAAGGGGTTCACCCCTTAAGGACGGGGCCCATTTTCGTTTTTGCGTTTTCGGTTTTTCCTCCTTGTGTTTAAAAGGCCATAGCACTTGCATTTTTCCACCTAGAAACCTATATGAGCCCTTATTTTTTGCGTCACTAATTTTACTTTGCAATGACAAGCTGAATTTTTGCATTTGGTACACTACGAAACCAGAAAAAAATTCAAAGTGTGGTGAAATTGAAAAAAAAACGCATTTCTTTTATTTGGGGGAACTGTGTTTTTACGCCATTCGCCCCGGGGTAAAACTGACTTGTTATGCATGTTTCTCAAGTCGTTACAATTAAAACGATATATTACATGTATAACTTATATTGTATCTGATGGCCTATAAAAAATTCAAACCACTGTTAACAAATATACGTTCCTTAAAATTGCTCCATTCCCAGGCTTATAACACTTTTATTCTTGGGTCTATGGGGCTGTGTCAGGTGTCATTTTTTTGCGCCATGATGTGTTCTTTCCATCGGTACCTTTATTGCGCATATAAGACTTTTTGATCGCTTTTTATTACATTTTTTCTGGATTTGATGCGACCAAAAATGCTCAATTTTGCACTTTGGGATTTTTTTGCGCTGACGCCGTTTACCGTGCGAGATCAGGAATGTGATTAATTAATAGTTCGGGCAATTACGCACGCGGCGATACCAAACATGTTTATTTATTTATTTATTTGTTTACTTTTATTTAAAACCTGGGAAAAGGGGGGTGATTCAGACTTTTATTAGGGGAAGGGGCTTTTTACTAAAAACAACACTTTTTTTTTTTTTTTTTACACTTATACTAGAAGCCCCCCTGGGGGACTTCTACTATATATACTTTGATCTCTCATTGAGATCTTTGCTGTATAGATGTACAGCAAAGATCAATGAGATAGGCACTCGTTTACTTCCGGCTGCTGCAGCCGGAAGTAAACGAGTGCCGAGGCGGGGACGGCGCCATCTTGGACGAGTCCCTAGCCGGCATCAATAACAGAGATTGTTGTCCCGGAGGAGCGATCTCCCCCACTAGACACCAGGGAACGGTTGCCTCCGGTAATCGGAGGCAGCTGTCAACTTTGACAGCTGCCTTCGATTAGCTAATTAGCGGGCACGGCGATCAGACCGTGCCCGCTAATAGCGGCGGTCCCGGGCTACACGCGGCGTCGCCGCACGCCCCCGCTTTGAAGTGCTAATGCGGACATATGACGTACGGGTACGTCATATGTCCTTAAGAGGTTAAAGGAAAAGTCCGGCAAAATTTTTTATTAAAGCATTGTATTGCCCTCCAAAAGTTATACAAGTCACCAATATACATTTATTACGGAAAATGCACACAAAGTGCTTTTTTCCCTGCACTTACTACTGAATCATAGCTTCACTTACTGGATAACATGGTGATGTCACAACCCGACTCCCAGAGCTGTGCGGGCTGTGGCTGCTGGAGAGGATGATGGCAGGGGGATACTGAGGGACACAGGGCACTGGAGGGACACTGAGCATCCCCCTGCCATCATCCTCTCCTGCAGCCAAAGCCCGCACAGCTCTGGGAGTCGGGTCGTGACATCACCATGTTATCCAGGAAGTGAAGCCTTGATGCAGTAGTAAGTGCAGGGGAAAAAGCACTTTATAAGAATTTCCTGTAATAAGTATATATTGGCGATTCATATAACTTTTTGGGGGCAATACAATATACAATAAAAATACAATAAAAATTTCTACGGACTTCTCCTTTAAGTCTCTTCTTTTCCACCAGCACAAGACTCAAAAGCTGCATTCAGGATATTGGACCTAGATTTCAAATAAATAAAGCTTTGTTTTAAAGCATGATAACTAGGGATGTGCGAGTTTTAAAATGCTTGAATGCTCAATTAAGCATTTTCTAACGCTCGAGTGCTTGATTCGAGTAATGAACACCAAGTCAATGAGACACTCAAACATCTTTTCAGGGACCTCCTAGTTGGCAGAAAAGATGGACTTTGGTGCACCTGAAAACCTCAGAAAGGGATGGAGACACCATGGAAATGGAACTGGCACAGCAGAGGGAGCATGTACATATGTATTAAAGACTCTGAATTACAGGTCCTTGAATTATACAATTTTTACAGACTGACAATATTACACACCCACCACAAGATAAAGTCCAGTTCAATGTGGAGGGAGGGAAAGGTTAGTAAACACTTTTTCCTGGACATTACTTGGAGAAAAAACAAATGAAGAAAAAAATCTTCCTACACCCCTTAAAAGCCCATCTCTTACCTTAGTTCTCATCTTTCACAGGACAACACAGGACAGCTGCTGCATAGCGGGATCTCCAAGCCCCATCCCCACATTTTTATTGGCTGATTAAAGCCACTACACATGCAGGAGGAGACTATAAAGGTTATTCAAGCACCAGGCGGTATTCCTGCAAGTATCGAGTACTTTCGAGCACCCTGATACTCAAGCAAATAGCTTAAGCGTGATTTAGATTTTGAAAATTTATAATGACAGTGAAACTTTAAATTTTTCCTGATTTAAAAAATTATAACTGTAAGAGTTTCATTTTACACTTTGTGGCTATCTTCACACATAGTATTTCTGTCAGTCTTTTGGTCAGTCCTTTTTCAACATTTCGGCGGGTGATGACTTTAGGTCAGGACCAAATGACGCAATCAGCCGATGGTTCCTTTCATTGGCTGATCATTGTCTTTATTACACAGAGAGAGAATTGGCATGACATAGCACATTATCGCTCCATGTAATAGGGCCCTTATGGGTGTGAGCGCTTCAAGAGGCAAGTGCTTGAGAGAAATACAAAAGAAGAATAGAAGAAACTACCAGCAGGCAAGTGCAAGAATCCAACAGATAGCTACAAAAACCTTTGGAAGCTGTCATTTCGCCAAAGGTTGTGTAACTAGTTATTAGGGTAGGATGCCTTTTATCTTATACAAGTCATATACTATGTTTATTCTTTTATTTGGACATACTACTGAAATATTTTAAGGATACAAAGTCATCACATATCCACTTATTAATGAAGAGTTCCATTTCCTGAAAATTAGGGTCATTCTTTTTATAAAGAAGAATAATTTTGAGGGAATTGATAGTAGCAAAATTATAACTTTTTGCCATGTTTTACTTCTGAATCTAAGCAGAAGCACTCTAGGGATAATACAAGTTTGACGTTTTGGTGTCAGAAGGGTAGCTTTGTTTTTTCAATAATTAACAATTATTTTCCTTTCTAAATGCTCTACGGGTATAGATAAGCTTATCTCTACATGAAATGATTATATGTGATTATATAAATAATAGACATACCAAGATAACAAACAAACATTGGAAAATGATTTAGAGTAAAAATTGGAAACAAAAATGTTAGTTTGCGTTAATGAGTATCTGTACATTATGAATCTGTAGTTGTTTTTCTTATGAAAAAATATAGCATAGCAAACTGGCAGCATTAGGCAGATAGAATGTATTTAAAATTCATAGGCTACAAAGATAGAAAAGTACTTAAGTAATATGTTACCAAGAATTCTCCTGGCAATGACTCTTCTCTGCAGAATCTGCCAAAAATTTGAAACTGTTCGCTCCAGCAACATTCTTACTCCTATACAAACATCCCATTTATATTGCTCCACACTGTAACAGTGTCCACTCACTGCCCCATGCCGTATTCAGGCCAAATCTGGTCCCTCAAATTGTAGTAAGGCCACCTGTGCCCTCATATAAAAGAAAGACCCCTCTGTGTCTTCATATACTAGCTATGCCCCCATCTGTGCCTCTATGTACAAGTTACAAGCTATGCCACCTCTTCTACCCATATGTTAGTAAGGCCCATCTCTGCCCTTCTAGAACTTAGACTGTCTCTGTGTCCCATATAGTAGTTAGGCCTTGCTGTACCCCCATTTAGTAGTAAGATTCCTCTGTGCCCCATATAGTAGTTAGGCCCCCCTTTTAAAGGGGTACTCCTGCCCGGGGGTGTTTTTAAGCTATGGCCGGGGAGGGGGTGGTTATGGACGGCGGAGGTCACTTACCATTCCGGTTCAAGCGCTGGGTCCCGAATCGTGCCACCCGGTAAACCCGTCCTGCAGCCGATTCCTAGTTCGGGCTGCCACATAAGACGTGATGTCTCAAGGCAGCTTAGCCATTCAGCGGCCGAGGTGGGACGTCTCACGTGGCAGCCCACACCAGGAAGCGGGCACTTGATGGGTGTACCGGGCGAGTTGATCCGGGACCCGGCGCTGGAACCGGGGAGGTAAGTGACCTCCGCCGTCCATAACCACCCCCTCCCCAGCCATAGCTTAAAAACACCCCCAGGCAAGAGTACCCCTTTAAATAATCACACCACATGTGTTCCATATTTGACTAGCACATGCCCCTAGTTTGAGCACTGTGTTCTAGGCTTGCCACAGTATTCAGAAGCTATCTAAACTAGATTTCATACATGTGTCCTTTTTATACTGTTGTATTATAAACAAGGTGAATACAATAACATATAAAGCAGTCAACATCACCAATATAACATCCCTGTCAGTGTGATATCATGCTAATCTTGGACACCCAATGTCCAATGAACATCACTAGTTGAGTAATAATTTCTATATTATTCACATTCCATCAGAATATACTGAATGACAACAATTGTTTTGCTTTTTTTAAGTTTCATCATGGCATGTGAATAATAAAGAACTTATTATTCAACTGTTGGGTGCTCAAACCTTTATATTCATTTGTATTATGAACAAGTTATGAGATGCACATATTCCTGTCGATGCATGCTGGACTTCCCAACAATGCTGGACTTCCCAAGCAGACTTGACCACTGATTGGTTATAACTTGCATCCCCACCCCAGATTGTTCCAGCACCCCAACTTTGGGAAACACGGCTATACCTGATCATTTAGGATAGCCGTGGCATTCAGAGATGTTACCACAGATTGTTCACTAGACAAAAGTCAAGCATTCCAATTTAGAAATTAAAGGGATGTAAAACAAAGTTTTTCGATTTACATGCACGAGGTATATTGCTTGTACATCAGGCAGCAAACTAGCAGCTTCAATAAGTACTCTGTAATATGCAAGCCTATACCATCTGTGCAGAACATAGACACAGTGGCAGCTGTAGGCAAAGAACAATTCTTTTAGCTCACATACAGAGAACACAGGGTGACACTCTTCAGATTTTTGTTGTGCAAGATTGGTGGTTTCTAGGTACCTTTTGTGCCAGATGTCCTAGTTAAGTAGTTAATCACATCCTTCTGTTAATAATGTCTAACATCTCCCTGATGACTGCTTGATTTACATTAAAATCATTTAAAAGCAAAGGGAAAGCCTGCTTTTATGCATGCCGATTGTTAGATGGCTCTTGTAGGTGACTTTGTAGGTCCATTGCCACTGGCAAGCAAGGGATATTGTTAGGTCTTTGTAAAGATAGATGTCTATTACAAAATCGGTCAAAGCCTTAAAAGCTAAGAATTGTAGATGAAGCTACTCAAGTAGAACTTTCTCTTGAGAGAGTAAAAGATCAAACCGAAAAAATGTTTTGATTCGGCTCAAAACTGTTTTGGATGCTGATAGGAAAGTCAAAAAGGCTTCGGGGACCTGACAATCCAGCTCTCTGATCATATACAAAAAGGTTGTAACTCATCTATTTAGATCATCAAAGATATTAAAAGCAAAAGACCTAGGATACAATTGCTATGGGTAAGAGTCTTAATGTATTCATTTTATCATAACGGCTGTATACATTTCCTGGAATTCTTTTAATAGTTATCAATAACCTGCATTCTATAATCGGTTCCCACCTTCCCTGATCATTCTGCTGAGCGTATCTTTTTGCAAATGTTTATCAATATTGGCCAAAAGCAAAGAAAAAAAATGTATCATGCATCTATAGTTAGGGTGAAATTTCATGTCTGTGCCTAGCTTAGGACATGTATGCATGTACATATGCTGGGGAGACTTCTACAGACCAGGTTTCCTACAATGTTTTTGGTTCATTATGTTTATAAATTTTATTGACTGAGTCAATGAATTGTTAAGAAAATGTTGTACATATATTCATGATGAGTTACAACTACCACCAGTGATAAACTTCTGCAGTCAATTTGTTAGGAGATACAGAAAATAAATCTCAAAAATTTACAGGGGATTAAAAAAAATGTCTGAACAAATGTACAAAATCTGTACCAAATTTTTCTAACCTTTTAAGCGAATGTACCATCAGGTACATCGCTTTTAGCGATGAGCGAGTACTAAAATGCTCGAGTGCTCGTTACTCGAGACGAATATCTCCCGATACTCGAGTGCTCGTTTCGAGTAACGAACCCCATTGAAGTCAATGGGAGACTCGAGCATTTTTGCAGGGGACCAGAGTTCAGTAGGGGGAAGGTCGTGTGAAAACCTGTCAACCTCAGAAAATGATGGAAACACCACGGAAATGGACAGGAAGCAGCAGAGGTAGCATGTATGCATGCCTCTGAGGCTGCCTAATGGCACCATTATGCCTAATTCTGTGCAAAAGCCTGGTTAAAACAGAGGTAGGCATATGGACCACCCAAAAACTCAGCCTGACACAGCATGGCAGTGAGAACACAGGAAACCATTAAAACAGAGGTAGCATAGCATGAACCAGCCAAAAATTCCAGCCTGACACAGTATAGCGGTGAGGACAGAGTGAACAAGGTAGAAGCGGTAGCCAGTCAGCCTTCCATTGGCATTGAACACACAGAGAACTCCCGGGAACAGCAGTAGCCACCATGGAGGCCAGGCAGGAGCAACAGTAACCAACATGGAGGCCAGGCAGGAGCAACAGTAGTCAACATTAGGACAGGCAGGATCAGCAGTAGTCAACATGGAGGCAAGGGCAGGCACAGCAGTAGTCAACTTGGATGCCATTGAAGGCCCAGCAGTAGTCAACATGGATGCCAGATAAGGCCCAGCAGTAGCCAACATGGAGGCAAGGGCAGGCACACCAGTAGTCAACATGGATGCCAGTTAAGGCCCAGCAGTAGTGAACATGGATGCCAGTTAAGGCCCAGCAGTAGTCAACATGGATGCCAGTTAAGTCCCAGCAGTAGCCAACATGGAGGCAAGGGCAGGCACACCAGTAGTCAACATGGATGCCAGTGAAGGCCCAGCAGTAGTGAACATGGATGCCAGATAAGGCCCAGTAGTAGCCAACATAGAGGCAAGGGCAGGAACAGCAGTAGTCAACATGGATGCCAGTGAAGGCCCAGCAGTAGTCAACATGGACTAGACTTCAGTTGAAAATGCTCCAATTCCAATTTTGGAAAATTGGAACGTAACCATTTGCCATCTAGCCCAAAATGTCAAGATAATTGTAGGGTCAGTGTAAAAAATCATCCAACGCCATCTTCAAATGCGTAAGGTATGCGATCACTGGGTTCCCCAGCTTCTCCCACCTTTCTAAAAACAGAAGCCGAAAAATTCCAAGCTTTATAGGCGATGCACCATGGAAAAAGAAGGACTTTTTTAACAGACTGATCACACAGGATGAAAGCTGGGTCCATCACTATGATCCAGAGACTAAGGTCCAGTAGATGCACTGGAAGCATCAAGACTCATCACTAGAGATAATCGAACAGCGGAAAATCTTAGGTTCTATTGAACCCTTGTCGAACCTTCCACATTTGATTCCCGATGCCTTCCATGGGGAAGGAGGAGACAGCCCGGGTACCACCTGGAATTCCGGGATTCAGTCTAGGTAATAGGCTATATCCCGGAATTCCAGGTGGTACCTGGAGGTACCTGAAGGTTCGAAAGGTTTGAGTTCTACCAAACCTAAGATTTTCCACTGTTAGATTATCTCTACTCATCACCTCCGAAAAAGGCACATGCTAAACCTTTGGCAGGCAAGGTCATGCTCTCAGTCCTTTAGGCCAGCAAGGAGTAGTATTGGTAGATTTCCTATGGATTTTCCGGCATGTCTTACAGCTGTCTGATAAATATACACTGTGTTAATATGGAGTCAGATCCAACACACTTTGTTAATGTAACAATTGCTTGATACTCCATTCTCTGCCCTTGAATAAAAGTCACATTACATGCATCTGGTAATTTATGTGTAGACTGTTGTCTACTTTGCAATATATACAAAATCAATTAGTTAGAATTTAATAAAGAAATAATCACATTATAAACAGAGCCTTAAAGATATCACTGAATTCTACAATTGTTAAATATGTTTGAATAAAAAAAAGCTAAAAGATTTAATGTTTTTAAACAGGCGAATACAGTATGTGCTTATTAATATGCACCATAAGAAATGTACTTCAGAAGTATAATAAGAGAATACAAAAGTAGACAATCTGCTTTCCAATGATAAGAACCTTTATGATAAACAGACAGACTAATCCCAGGCAATATAATCTCATGGCTATAATATCACTATATATGTTGATTGGTGGATTTGCTTTACTTATTATGCCCCTAGTATGAATATATGTTTGTGTGTGATTGCCCTCTTTTCTGTGGTTTTCTCTTCAGCCACTCTTCTTTTTTTCTGCTTTATCTCAATCTATAAGATAAAGACAGAGGGGGTGTTAGGAAGGGTGCTGCAAAGTCATTCAAGTGACTGATTATTTGCCATGGACATTTCAGTTTTAAAATAAAGAGCGTTCCTACAAATCAGATCTGTAAACTATCAAGTCACTACTACATGAGGCAGTAAGAAATACAGTAAACTAGTCAATGCAAGCTATGAAATAAACGTATCTGATCCGAAGACCGAAACGTTCTACTGTATGTTCGTTATTTGTTCGTGAATGTTCGGCGAACACGAACCGATCACGATCTTTTTTTTTTTTTATGTTTGTGTTCGGGATCCGAATCAGGATGTTCGCTCATCACTAATCATGGACCCTGCTTGCCACTGTTTTCCCGTGATTGTCTATCAGACTCACTAGTGTTTATCTAAGGGCTCGTTCACACTAAGCAAAAGTGGTGGAATTTCAAGCGGAGCCCGCGCTACGCCACTTTTTCATCATCAATTTATCTACATCCCTGGGAGAATAGTGGTTCGAGTGGTCAAGTAAGCAAGGTGTGTGATCTCATTCCATTGAAGGCTTTGTCTAACACCAAGGTGTTGACTATGTTATTCATTGTTCACATTGTCAAACTTCCTGGGATCCGTGAAAATACAGTATTTGATAGGTTTAGTTTCTAGTTAGAGAATGTAATACAGTATACATTCCAAGGCAAAATAACAGCAGGTTAGTGCTCATAGGGCTGTATTACTGCCCCCAGTGCACAAACTACCTAAGTAACACAGTAAAACATAGGACTTCAGGAAATTGACATTAGGGATGAAGGTAAAAAAAAGCCTTCTTCCTCAGCTTCTCCTGCCCTATGGAAATGTAGCAGCAGATTAGATACATCTAACCTGCTGGTAGTTTTCCTTTCAGCACCAACCTCTATCCTTAAAGTACAGCAGAGAATACACTGTTGACCATGATTTTGTGCATATATTGTTTATTGCCTTGCACTGGTTTGAACACTGCTCTTTAACTTGTCTGCTGCAGACACCTGTCTGTTTCTCTTGCTAACCTTGTTCTGGGCTGCAGTTGGTCAAGCTAATGTGATTGACAGATCTCTTCACCACTCTGGAGGTCTGGATGGCAGATGACTGGTCCAATCATGCCCTGGATCATATAAGAATACCTCTGGCCCTTCATTCGGTGCTTGCTATAAGTTTATTTAGTATATTTTTGGCTGGCGTTTTACCTGTTTTGCTATTTTAATCTTCTGACCTCTGGCTTACCCTTTTCTAACGTCCCTTTTTTGTGCTGACATGGTACTGTATTTGCTATCTTCAATTTTGACCTATATCTGCTTTATCATTTCTTATTGTGTTTGTCTTGCTTTATCTTTGTTTGCACTGTTAGATAGGGAGGGACTATTGACCAGTTATCACTGATCCCCTAGGGTAAGGCTGGCAAGTAGGCAGTTTTTGGGGGCCTAGCTCTTAGGCTCACTGTTATTGTGTTTTCTCTGCCTGATCTGTCTGATCTTATGGTCCTTACAAAATTGCAGTATCTGTTCCAGCTCAAGATTTCTCTGCTGGGCTTGTATTTTATTGTGTTTACATAAAAAAAATATATATATATTTGGTAATTAAGTCCAGTTCTCTCGCATAACACAGGCAACAATATTCTAAAAAAACCTGACCATCTCATAGCCATAATGATTTGCCTTGTCAATTTTGTTATATTTCCTTTTTTAATCACTATGGCTATGTTCACACATAGTACTTTAGTCATTTTTTGGTCAGTATTTTTTCAAGCAAAACCAGGAGTAGGTTGAAAACACAGAAGCTGTGCCGATCTTTCTATTATTTTGCTCTGTCAGTTTCACTCCTGGTTTTGGTTGAAAAAAGCCTGCCTGGTGGAAATTCTATGTGTGAACATAACCTATATGCCCCTTACCTCATAGATTTGTAAGCCCTCACAGGAAGGGTCCTCACTCCTCAAGTATAAATCTCCCATTTATTTTTTTCATGTAATGTGTTTTGATCTTGCAATGTTCCTGTTCGTTAATCCCTATCTCTTGTATAGGGCTCTGGAATCGAGGGCACTTTAAAAAGAAACTATTATAATAGTGCCATTTAAATTAGGTTTAAAAGATGTCTGGATCACATCACATGGCTCTCAGCTTGCTTAGCCAATCAGGGCTGAACAAGCTGGAAGCCATGTGATGCGCTCCAGTCAATGAAAAGGCTGTTGGTTGGCAAGAGCACCAGTAGCCTTTTCTCTCACATTCATTTCTCCAGGAAGATGCAGAAGAAGAGGACGACCAGGCCCACCCCTCGCTCTAACGACACAGACACAAAATGGTGTCGGGAGAAGAGGACATGTTTGACAGTTAAGTATACATGCTTTCTTTCACTTCAGGGATGGGGGATGTCGATGGTGTGGGGAAGGGGGGGAGCATATAGCTAATTAACACACACTACAAATAATTAAGCAAAACAAAACCAGAGTTCTCCTATAATTGAATAATTTACATGACTATTTCAAAAAATGATAAATTAAACTGTATTTTATATTTTATTTGTCATTTTCCAACAAAAATATTTTAAATTAGAATGATATGGTCTTAAAGGGAACCAATCACCGGAAAAACACATATAGAGCTTTTGAAATGTGCTGTTAGAGCACACAGCACACTTGCCACACTTGTTTTCATAGCCTCCGTGCCTTCCCGGTGTAAGCCACAAAGTAACTTTATAAAACTGGTGCCCCGTATGCTAATTACCTGGGCTAGCAGGTAGTCACGGTCCCCTGGGCGTAACTCCGCTGTAATCACGTCCCTCTGGGCGTGATTCAAATGGACAAGTAGCTGTGACATTCTGATGCCGGACGCAGCCGCGCATGCGCAGTACAGCCGCTTCCATTTCAGCTGTACTGCGCCTGTGCAGAATAGCCTCGAATAGCCTGTGAGCCGGAGTTCGAGGCTATTCTGCACAGGCACAGTCCAGCCGGAATGGAAGCGGCTGCACTGCGCATGCGCGGCGGCGGCCAGCATCAGTACGTAAGCGCGCCGACCTCGGGCACGGTGCGCTCCCGAGTGACGCCACAGCTACTCTGCCATTTGAATCACGCCCAGCGGGGCGTGATTACAGCGGAAGAACGCCCAGGGGAGCGTGACTACCTGCTAGCCGCACACCGCCCAGATGACTACCTCAGGTAATTAGCATACAGGGCGCCAGTTTTATAAAGTTACTTTGCGGCTTACACAGGCAATGCACGGAAGCTATGAAAACATGTGTGGCAAGTGTGCTGTGTGCTCTAACAGCACATTTCAAAAGCTCTATATGCTTTTTTCCTGTGATTGGTTCCCTTTAAAGGAGTTGGCTACTTTATAGTAAAATTATCCAGTGTACAGTATTAGTAAGTGTAGTCACTGCATTTACTGACAGCAGCTCCCCGTGTACCTCATAGGGCTAAAATCATACTCACCTCCTCTAGGCTGTGCTGTCCTGCTCTGTGGTGAGTCTGTCCATAAGATGGCCCACATGGAGGAGCATGTGACCTTGCCCCGCCCCCTGTGTCAACCACTGAGCCTGTATATGTCTATGGAGGACACTGGGGGTTGGGCATGGTCACATGCTTGTTCATCCTTGACAATATTATAAATAGAATGACCACAGAGCAGGACAGCACAGCCTAGAGGAAGGGAGTCTGAATTTAGTTCTATGAGTTACACAGAGACTGCTGTCTGTAAATGCAGTGACTACACTTACTAATACTGTACACTGGATAATTTTACTATAAAGTGACCAATGCCTTTAAGTATTTTAAACTAAATAACAGTATTCATCCACACATACAGTAGGTGATCATAGTTTCTATGGTTAGTTACATTAAAGGGGTTGGCCACTTTACAGTAAAATAGGTCAGTACAAAATATAAGTAAGTGTGCTCAATGTATATACTGACAGCAGCTCCCTGTGTACCTCATAGAGCTAAAATCAGACTCCCCTTCACCAGGCTGGGATGCCCTGCTCTGTCAGTAAGAGCAGTGAGTACACTTATTTAGGCTATGTTCACACTACGTACTGTATGAGTCCGGCTGTAGTTCGTATGCAGCCGTCCATATGGGGCTGAAAGTACGGCCGTGGGAAAAATAGACATGCGGCCGGATTGCGAACATGCGGGCGAACCGCGAACATACGCCCGTAGTACAGTTATGCTTCCCTAGCTTGTTTCGAATCGATCTGAAACAGGTAATTTACTTGGAAATCTTCGCCCAGCCCAATAAAACACACAGAACCTTTTGGATTGAAAAATCAAGTTAAATTTGGCTGAAATAAGTACTCCGTACGGGACGGCATGGAAATCCACCGCCGTGAGTTTCAACATTTCCGTCCTCAAGCAATGGTCGTGTTCATTTTTCATGGCGCCGTATACGATCTGTCCGTAAGCTCATACGTAGTGTGCTTTGTGCGGGCGTATACCGTATACTTTCAAGCGAACGCATCAACCTCAAAACTACGTGCGTATATTCGCGGTTCGCACTACAGCCAGAAACATACGCAGTGTGAACATAGCCTTATACTGTATAATGAGCCATTTTATTATAACGTGGCCAACCCCTTTAACTACAGTACGTTTTTGTTAGATAATCAAAGTAAAAAAAAATGTCATTAAGTATTCTTACCTCAGTTGAATCTTTTTTTTTACTCCATACAAGTTGACCAGTTTGTTAAACTTAAAAAAAATTATATATATATGATTAATGCAATTGCCTGTAATGCGTTCTTCTTCCTTTTTATATTTGATTAAAAGATTTGTAATCTATTATTCTTACAAATAAGCACATGATATGTAATCATTTAGTCAAGGACAGGTAGACTTTATTTAAAATGGGGGATATAATGTTTGGAACTAGATATGCAAAACAAAAAAGATATAGAATACTCATTTTTATACAGTTCCCTTTTTCAGAGTTGGCAAAAATAATAAATCTTTATGCCAGCCAGAATAAAGCTAGATTCTTCTTTTCTCTCTATCTCCATCTTCAGTTAGATTGCTTGCAGATCTGCTGAAATTAGATGTCAGTGTAAATTATGGTTTAGTCAGCCCTACTAGCCACTGCTATGACGGGTAGACACATAAAAACAAGATGCCACTGAAGGTAATTGCTTTTGATCTTAAAGTTCTCAAGTGATAAAATTGGTGCTGATATGCTATTTGCATCTAGACTCTATTTTAATTGACAGAGAGTAGATTTGCCCCTCCTTCACTTTCAAATGATGCTCTCCATACATACAAACAGTTGTTTTACCAGTTTCTCTCAGATTCTGTAAAAATTATGCATTAGCAAGTGGTATATATTAAATAGTCCATAGCCAGATGTTGAAATAAGTATACAGTACTTTTTTTTTTTTTTCTTTTTGTCCTGTATTCCAGTAGATTATTAGTAGAATCCTACACATTTTTCTAGGACTTTGATATTAGTGGCCTAGTCTTCATGTAGACCAATACTATCAGCTTTTTGAAGGTCATACTCCCAGCCACTGTGTTCCCCTTTATTGCTTACCAAGCAAAGAAATATACATTTTGTAGTTGCCTAGGACTGCGATTCTATACAGCTCACTCGCAAGTAAATAAGGCTTAGCAACAACCCAAGGCGCACACTATAAAATGTAATAGGATGTGCCCACTAAACATGAACACTTGGTGCCTTCAATCATGTAAGTGGTGTGGGTGCCTGAGCCCCATCAATCTAATATTGATGGACTATCCTAGGATATCAATATGAAAATCCTGGTGGGGGGAAAAAAACAACCCTTTCGGCCATTTAAAGGGAACCAATCAGCATACTTGTGTTGATTGAGCTCCCACGGACAGTTCACAGATCTTCAAGACAGGTCTACTACCATGGTTGGTAGCTTTGTATCCTGGTAAAATGTTGTTTAATTTGACATGCATGGGGAGAGCCTTGAACTAGTTCTCGGGGAGGTGTCCGAGCTGTGACTAGTCACGGCTCTCTGCCTGTCAGCGTACTCCACGGGGGTAATTGACAAGCAAAGAGGCCCATTTGAGGTCTTTTTGGCTGTCAATCACCCCCACAGATCACGCTGAAAGGCAGACACTACCAAAATGACTAATTCACGCCTCTCCCCATGTACCGCACGCAAGATTAAACAATGTTTTACCGGAATATAAAGCTACCGAGCAAGCAACCCCCAACATGGTAGGAGACCTGTCTACAAGATCTGTGCACCATCCCTTGGGAGCTTGATCAAATGGGCGTATTGGTTCCCTTTAAGTTATATTGGTTATCTAGATGGATGCTATGTGACAACAGATAACTATTACAGAGACTATGTACCAAGATATGCACAGTGCATGAATCTTATCATAGGTTACCATAGCAGCTGCACTGTGCCTTTAGCAAGGTGCATGTTCATGATATAGTCCCTACACAGATACACAAATCGGCAAAGGTACAACTACAGTACACTGATAAATAGAGATGATGGAACAGCGGGAATTTTCAGGTTTGTTCGAACTCAAACGATTTTGAATGAAAAGCGGATGGTTACAGTTCAAACGAACCTGAGAATTCCCGCTGTTCCATCATCCCTACTGATGAATGGTAAAGTTCTTTCAGCTTGTGGCATTGCCCTTTATTCTGACAGCAGGACTGTGTCATTCTAGCTAATGAATCTTATTGGTCCACTGGTATTTACAGATGTTATAAAATACCAAGCAACGTTTTAACTTATTTCCATTTCGTCTTAGATCACTAAGAACATCTGTTTCAGGTTAAAACATGTTGGAGGGGCTTGGTGTTTAAGAATTATTATATATACCCTGCATGGACTGCAGCTACCACCTATTGGTTATCCACTGAATGGCTAGTAATGCAAAATAAGGGCTTCTATGTGAGCCTAGAAGGCAGCTATTAGAAACAGATTGTACAAATCTGTCTTAATTTATTTGCCATTAGTATTCTACCACTCATTGGCAGTGTTGTCTTTACTGAAATTTTAATATGGGCATTTACCAAGCACTACACACCCATATAGGTATATAAAAGAAAAGTTACATTTTAGGATGGGTGATTCTATAGGGTGTTAGTGAGTGAGGAAGACCTTATTGTTAGCCCTCTTGTGTTTACACACTATAATACTGTAATTAGGCCCTCTTTGTGCCCCCACACTTTGATTAGGCATCAAAATGTGCCACCACACTTTACTTAGGTACTACAGTTTGTTGAGCCTTCATACTATGTTCCCACATTGTGTCCCCACTTAGTTAGGCCGCACAATGCACCATCACATTTTAGAGAGGCCCCTTGGCAGAGTTGCACTTTAGGTAGGCCCCACAGTGTGCCTCCACACTTTAGCTAGGCCTCCACAATTTAATTAGACACCTATTATTGTGCTTTTACAGTTAGGTAAGCCCTCCTAGTATATTGTACCTTTCTTTGTGTTCCAGGTTTTGACCTCAGCCTTGTTTTCTTACCCTTTAACCCTTGAATATCAAGTTTGGTATTTGCTAGTGGAAACATGAACTTTGAGTGAAATGTATGGAAAAATAATGTGATTATTTAATTTTTTAATGAGAGAAGGGAATAACCCTTTAAGTGTATTACACAATAAGGGGGTTTGAATACAATGTGAAGTTTTGACATGCCGGTCAGTAACTACTATGAGGATCTGACAAGTTAAAGGGAATCTGTAAGCTGTAATTTATGTTCCAAACTGCTAACACTTTTATATAGCTGTTAGATAAGGTAGACACATGGTACCTTTCATATATCTGTCTGTGATTTCAGAACATAGAAAAAAGCTTTTATTATATAGCATCAAAAAGTCAAAGAGAAGTTCCCAGAGCTCCTGATGTGCAGCAAGCTGCAACTCCTCCTCCCTCACCCTCCTATACCTGACCCTGCTGGGGATTCAGCTTCCAAGTGTCAATCAAGTAGGGAGGGACAGGCCAAAAGACACTCCAGCTTGCAGCTATTCAGGAGCTCGGAAAAGCCCAGTGGGTCTATGCAGAGGGCTGTCACTACACTAGCCAGGCTATCTAAAGCCTTCCACAGTACCATAATCTCTGGGACCCCACCCTTATCTGCCTGTCTATGCTAGAAGTATGCCCACCCACTGCGCAAAACTATAGGACATACCCCACTCAGGTATCCTGTAGCTAAGCCAATGTAATGTTATACACACAGTAGACTATAATACTAAATATAACCGGATTTCATCTAAAGGAAAACACAGCAGCTATTAAACAAATAGATTTAGTAGGACTTAGTAACAGTGCATAGAAGTTACAAAAGGACAATACAAAGGAAGGTAAATAAAAGGGGATACATAAAAAGACTTGGCTTTCAGTTGTTGGTATATACTACTAGGAGGAAACAGAACTGGGTGAATCAGCTCACGTTACTTCTATGAAGATCTGTACCAATTGAAAAAGGGTGGAGGAGGGTACACGGATCCTGACGATAGCTAGACGTTATTTCACACATAGGGACAGGAGCAAAAGTTTCTTTATTCAGCATTCCAAGACGTGTAGAAGATTTTCAATATTAAAACATAACTTTTAATGATTCATAAAATTCATAAAACCAACGCATTTCGCACCATGGCACTTAATCATGGTCACATGACCATGATTATGAATTTTATGAATCATTTATAGTTATGTTTTAATATCGAAAATCTTCTACACGTCTTGGGGTGCAGGATCAAGAAACTGTTTCTCCTGTCCCTAGTTGTTGGTATAGTTCATAATCCAGAGAGCTGTAGAATGATGGTATGGGCTCCACACACAGAATATCCCCCCCCCCCCCCATATTCACTGGACAGACCACCCCCTGTATTACCTTCCCCAATCACCTAAAGTTACCTGGGGTCTCCTACTGCCGTCAAGCCAATCCCTTTTGGTGACCAGGGTCAATAGGTAATAAACCTTGTGTTTTTTATGGAGACTATCAATCCCATAATTCTCCACTAGCTTGTCTCATCCTTGAGCCCAGCAGGGGGTCATTAACCAGCCAGCACAGTGAAGTTTGTCAGTTAACCCTTTAGCAATAGGAAAACAATACACAGAAAACAGTAAGATGTATAACATGCATCATGTTTGTCACACATAGAATTTTTCTGCATTCTGGAGGGACAGATTAATATATGAAAGCAACCAGTTGTTTCCCTGACCTAACAGCTACAGTATATAACAGTGTCAGCTGTTTGGAACCTGAATTAGAGCTGACAGATTCCCTATAAGTCCAAACTCCCTTGTGGTGTTCCCTGATGAAGATTTTAGCACCAGACCAATTGTATCATGAAAGTCTTACTTATTAGGTATGTCCATCTAAAAATTACGCATTGTAATTCTAACAGAATTTTGCCACCAAAATATGATATTGATAGTGTGCATAGGAATGTTAACAGTAGATATAAAAAGCATAATTCTTTAATGCAATACTTGAACTTGTTTTATATTCTAAACCACAAATAACCTTTGTATGAACACTATTTTACTGTATAAACACTAAAAATACTAGTATGATTTCTAATCCGCCCCTTTTATAAAATTTGGGGCACCTGTATAATCATAGTACAGGCTGTTCTAAAATATCAGTCTCAATATCTTAAATTATTTAATTTAAAACTAAAATCAGACATATGTCTTGTATTACATTGTAGATAATTACAACACTTTGTCAATTCATAATCAGTCCTGCTTTTTAACATTATGCACAGAATATTTCTCAAAGATGAAGCACAGATAGCTTTAGAACAGGTGCATAAAGGACTGATTACTATGAGCCTAATTCAGTAATGAGTTCTATAAAAGTTGTAATTTAAATAAAGTATCCCATCTGACTGGCACTCAATGATAAAATCTGTCTGAGAAGAGCCATGAAGTATGTCATACAACTAGTCTATAGGAGGGAATGTGTAAAATCTTTCAAAAGATATCATTATTTCATCAGACACTTAGTGAAATGTAGACGTAGCTAATCATCAGGCATCATTAGTATCTGCAGTAGGTCTATGAATTTTACAGAATTATAGATGAAGAAATAAAGGATTATCATTTATTAAATAGAAAAGAAAATAAAGTGTAAAATATAGAAAAAGCCAAAAAAAAAGAAGACTAAGGGTACTATTACACGCAACTATAATCGTCCGAATTGGCCCGATTTGGCTGATTATCTCTCCATGTAATAAATACAATGATCAGCCGATGACTACGATCATCGGCTGATCGTTGATATAGGTTTGAACCTATAATTGTTGGGCGCCGACCACGCATCGTTACGTGTAATACCGGTGACTGGCGATATACATTACCTATCAGGGCTCCTCTTGCGGTCTTCTCCCCGGATCCCGCACTTCAGCTTCAGAGAGGCCTGTCTGAGCTGACAGGGTGCTCAGCCAATCACTGAACGGGAGAGGCCTGTCAGCTGAGACAGGCCACTCTGAAGCTGGAGCGCACGGGACCCGAGGAGAAGACTGCAAGAGGAGCCCTGCAGCCTGGACAGGTAATGTATAAAGTTAAGCAAGAGCTGCAAGGACATCGGTAACGATGTCCCTGCAGCCCTTGTTAAACGATAATCGGGCCGTGTAATAGGCCCAGTAAACGAGCGCCGATCTAGCAGATCGGCGATCGTTTACAGCTATCTTCGGGCCTTCATCGGTCCGTGTAATGCTACCTTAAGCAAGGTTAGGCAAATCAAGGAAGTAGCAGGTGTAGCAGATCTGTAAAGGATCACATTTTCAAACACCTAGGTCCAATCTGTGATATGTCGGAGGGGCAGCAGTACTGAATTGAAAACAAATTTTTCAGGCACATGAAACCTCAGAAATCACATCAAGTTAGTAAAGTATGACTGAGTAATGCTTCCTGTTGATTGACATGCCAGTTATTGCCAGTATCGACAGTATTCTTGAACTGATAGACTTTAGGGTCCTTAGGCTCGTTTAACACATTGTAACGTTCAGCCACAAATGAGCAGCGATCAGTCAGATCGGCATTTGCTTGCAGTGCCTTTACAAGCTGTATCGTTTGTGTAGCCATTTAAATGAGTACCAATCAGCAAGATCAGCATTCGCTTGCATTGACTTTACTAGCTATATTGTTACTTAGAAACATAGAAGATTGTCGGAAGAAAAAGACCACTGGGTCCAATCAGTCTGCCCTTTTAGTATTTCCCTTCTTATTATCTTAGGATAGATATATGTTTATCCCAGGCATGTTAAAATTCTGTTATTGTAGATTTACCAACCACATCTGCTGGAAGTTTGTTCCAAGTACCTACTACTCTACTAATTAAAGGTTTCAATTGTGTGTCCCCTTTCGCTTCTTTCCTCCAGACTATACAGATTCAAATCCTGATCCTGATATGGTTTATGTCTAACACCCTCTACCATTTTTAAAGCCCGTCTTTGGACCCGTTCTATTTTATCAATGTCCTTTTTTAGGTAAGATCTCAAGAACTGGACACAGTATTCCAGATGTGGCCTCACCAGAGCTCTATACAGTGGGATCACAATCTCCCTCTTCCTACTGGTTATACCTCTAGCTATACAGCCCAGCATACGATTTGCTTTCCCCACCGCCTGGTTGCACTAATAACTCTTTAAGGCTGTCAGAAATCACTACCCCTAAATACTTCTCTTCTGAAGTCTTTTCCAACACAGTACTGCCGATGTGATACTCGGATAAAGGATTCCTCCTTCCCAAGTGCATTATTTTAGTTTTGGAAACATTGAACGTCAAATGTTTGGACCACTTATCTAGCAAATCTAAATGATTTTCCACATTACTGACACCTCCAGGATATCAACCCTATTGCACACTTTTGTGTCATCAGCAACCAGACAAATTTTACCTACCAAACCTTCTCCTATGTCCCTTACAAAGATATTAAAAAGAATAGGACCCAGAACAGACCCTTTTGGCACACCTTTGGCATCTCTCCTTCAGCCAACCACAAATCCACTGAACTATCCAGGGATTTAGTCCAATTCAGTTGTTAATGCAGCCCTTTAAATATACTGCTATCACAAAACTCTACTCAGAGAGTTTTGAGGCCGATATTTTTTATTTTTACATAAAAGATCAAATCAGCCAATGCTCACTCGTTGGTTGATTGCTGGCTCTTTTACAGGTGCCAATTTATCTTTGCCCCAGTTCTGCGACGCCTCTCCTTCCTTTTTCCCCTCCCTCCTCCTCATTAGGAATGCCCACAGGCAAAATTTCTCCTATTTATCACTTGTCTAAACAGTGTAACTGTAGCGACACAGGTGCAGTTTAGATGAGCGATAAATAGAACTCCTTCCTTGGGGCATTCCTAATGATGAGGAGGGAGGGGGACAAAGGCAGACCTGGGGCAAAGACACACTAGGCCACACCGGCGCTGCAGATTAAAAGATAATTTTTTGCTCTAACCAAGGCACATTTTAAAAGACACGACCAGAAAGGACTTACTTTCATTAAATGGATTGTACTAGCGATTTGGTGGAGTGGGTTGGTGGATACAGAGTTGCTTTAACAAGTTAAAGCATCCCAGAGCTATTACTGTACAAAGGTCAGATTTTAAAAAAATGGGCCGTCTTAAAAGAAAACTTAATTTTATGCTGCTGATCCACCATGTCCACTGCTGTCTTGAGAGAAAGCGTCATTATACAACATTCATCCACCGAAACAGTCAATACCATCTGCCACTGTCGGCTTCAACGCTGTAACATGTCTTAAATATGGTAAAAGTTATTCTCTGTAATACTACCGCTAATATAGCTACAATAGTACTGCTATTATAATGCCGTTCGTTTAGGTTCGATTCGAACGTAAATGAACTTCAAACTTTGCTGTAAAGTTCAGCGATCCAAACGGAACTTTTCAAAAGTTCGCTCATCTCTAGTTACAATGCACATTTAGTCGTCTTTAGTCGTGGGTCCGGACAACACTATGAATGACTGAAACTGACCTTTCAATGTTGTTACTGCTTTAATTTAAAAGACTGTATTCTAATGGACTGTTTGGCACATAATAATGAAAAGTGGCACTATGTTAAAATCTCATTGTGCATATTTCAGCTTTTTGGAAATGTTACAAATACTATTGTTCGCATGCAAAATAATACCAAAGGGGAAAAAATAGGCTTCCTTCTTACCATGTTAGAAAAGAATAGAAAACTTCCAAGTCTTGTATTTCCTTAATTGCTTTTTTTCACTAAAATTATAGGTTGAGCCTGGAGAAAAATATTCTGACAGTAGCATTCATTCATTAAATGAACATCAAACCAGTCAACAACAAAAAAAATCAGCATTTAGTTTTGGTAGAATAAAATGATTTAAATGTACAAAACAATTATATTAAATCTTATTGTAAACAACATGCTAACATTTTTCCCTTTTTAACAATTTGTCAGTTTATTATTAGATTAATTACATTTATCCCGACTATTAACTTTAGAATTTGAACATAAGTAATGTAAGGGGTAGCATAAAAAAATACATATATAAATACATAAATGTGCCAATAAATTGGTAGAGTAACCTTAATTTTGCCAACTTTCAAATGTGACTCTGCACTTGACTTGTAATAGCAATAACAGTGAGAAATACAAGAACAACATAAATCAACAACTTATGCATGAATTGGCCTATTATTCTTGTACCATATTGTGTTCATGTGGAATATTGGCAAAGGAAGCAGGTTGCAAAAATGCCAATGCTTTAAATTTGCATGCTCCTAAAAACAAACGTGCTGTGATAATATGAAGCTTTTTTTTCAGTAGATCTACAGACAAAAGAAGCCATTCAACAATATTAATAATACCATAACAACTGGTAATGGAACTTAACTTTTTTAACTCCTTAAGGACCCAAGGGGGTACAGAGAGGTCTCACATTCCTGGGTGCAAAACTGACAGCAGCATTTAAATGGCATAAAAATAAAAACTTTCTGTGGTGTTCTAGTGGCAGATCGGGTTCTCACAATGTGATTGTGAGAATCTGATCAGTTTTTCTTACCAAGCTGGACCTTAGAGATGTAGGAACACTGATCCCAGCTCTGCTTTCGATTACTAGGAACTTTAGCAGTCCTTAGTATACGAGCACCAGATACATGATAAAATTAATAATAAAAAGTCCCTTTCCATAAAAAAGTTTAAATAACCCCACTTTTCTATTTTATAAATAAATATAAAAAAATGTAAAAAATGAACATATGTGCTATCGCCGCATGTGGAATCGCCAGAAGTATTAAAGCGACTTTGTACCCACAATCTGACCCCCCAAACCACTTGTACCTTCAGATAGCTGCTTTTAACCCAAGATCTGTCCTGGGGTCCGTTCGGCAGGGGATGCAGTTATTGTCATAAAAACAACTTTTAATCCGGCAGCGCTGTGTCTAACGGCCGGGGCTTACATTTGTATATGCATTAGGCTGGCACACCCTCTCTGTCCTTTCTCGCCACCCTCCTCATCATTAGGAATGCTCCAGGCAGATTGCTTCCTATTCCCCACCTGTGTGTATAATGAACATGGGCTGGATCGTTAATACACCTGTGCAAAGCTCAAACAGCAGTAAATGTTCCTGGATCATTCCTAATGATGAGGAGGGTGGGGAGGAAGGACGGAGAGGTGGTGCCAGCCTAATGCATATACAAATGTAAGCCCCGGCCGTTAGACACAGCGATGCCAGATTAAAAGTTGTTTTCAGGACAATAACTGCATCCCCTGCCGAACGGACCCCAGGAAAGATCTTGGATTAAAAGCAGCTATCAGAGGGTACAAGTGGTTTGGGGGGGAAAGATTGTGGGTACAGAGTCGCTTTAAATTATCCCATTTTTGATCTTGTATTGTAATCAGCATAAGCGCAAAAAAAAAAAAAAACACCGAAGTGCAAAATTGCAGGTTTTTGGTCTCATCAAATCCAGAAAAAAATAAAAATAAATCTGATGCTGAGCGTTCGGGTTCATACGAACCCGAACCTTGGCAGTTTCGGACCATCCCTACCAGAGACCAAAAAATTCAAGTTTTATAAGGATGGTAATAGAGAAATTTTATTCACATTTTTATTTTTTAAAAAGGTTTAATTTTTTAAAAGCAGTCAAATAAAATAAAGCTATATAAATTGCCTATTGTTGTAACCATACTGACTTGAGGAGCATAATTAACATGTCAGTTTTACCACAGGTCAGTTTTACCAAATGGCGTAAAGATGCCCCCCAGTAAAGAATTTTAGAATTTCTTTTTCTTTTCATTTCCACGCACATATTGTGATCAAGCATCTGTTATCTTTAAAGTTAAGCCCCACAATAAGGCTCTGATCCTCTCTACCGTTTAGCATAATTTACTTGTGTTACTGCATCATTTTTGTGAATAGGCCGCAGTACTGCAATGACACTCCAACATGTGTGAACACAGCCCTAATTTCCCTGCACAATTAGAGAAATCAGTGCAACACCTGTTTCTGGCTGGACAGAGATGGTAAATCATTCAGAGGATTGGGAGATCCAGCCAAGCCTCCTGTGAAATCATGCCCTGTCCCCTGTCTGCATCATCAGAGGCATGGAAGATTTGTCTCCTAAGAGGGGATATCAGAAGGAGCAGGAGACAATGTGGATTTGCACAGATACCATTTTTTTTTTTCACTTCCTGGATTTCTATCAGCTACCAGTGTGGCAGAACCGTACAGGTTCATACAATACATTGTATAGACTCATATATTTAACTTTTAATGTACTTTTAATAGAAAACAAGTTTTTATTATCCGGAGTTCCCCTTTAAGGCGTCTTCAGAGACATGGTCCCTACTCTAGCATTTTCACACTACCAATGGCCTCTCCTGGGCTGAATAAGCCTACAACAGGGCAGATAGGAGCCAAATTATCTGTTTTATAGCAGCCTTGGGACATGGGTGGAGTGCAAGCCAACAGGAGGTAGCCACCCCCCCCCCCCCCCATTCAACAGAAAAAAAGGAAATGACTTTGTTCACACCGCAGGTTACATGCTGCTTATGGCTAAAGTCATAGATGTGCTGCCAATTTTTTCTTTTTTTCTGTTGTGTGAACATAGCCTTTTACTGTCTTTATTACTAAATTTAATGAACTTTTCAATTAAAAACACATCCAAAGGCCAATCAGTGCACCTGAACTAGAATAATGCACCTACAGCCGTCATTGTAATGATGAGTGTCCAAAACACAAAATGACGGATGTAATTTTGAAAAATAATAAACAGATAGTTTAAGACTTCATGTGAACATAGCCAAAGCTTGATTAAAAAATAAAAAAAGAGTAGCAAATAACAAATTTACTATTTTTAGAATTTAAAACGATAAAAGAAATCAATGTAACAATTATTTAATATGACTTTTAATTACAATCTTGTTTTAAATGTCTAAATGTTAATACAAAAAATATTCACATTACAAATGTACACAGATCTTATTACATGTTCCAAAGTGTGGCATTTTTGAACCCCCGTAAACTGGGAAAAAGTCCAGATTGTAAAATCTAAACCATCTGCTCAACCAGTGCTGAAATCATTTATGGCTTCAAGCTAAGATATACTTGGCATTTTTTTTTATTTTATTTTTTTCAGTTTATAGTCACATTTCTAACAAATATTGTTTAAAGCCCCAGTTTGTTTTCAAGGTGTCTGCACGGTTCACTGTGAATACCAGAAGGACTTTTATTAATCCAAATTCAAAAATAATACTTTTTAATGTACACAGCTTGTCTAGGAGAGGTCTTTTATATAGATATAAGATTTTTCAGTATTCTTTTTCCCCGACAAACAAGTAATTCATATTTATCATTGTGCATATATGTTGCTTGCTATCTGAATGCAGAGTAAATTGAGCAGCATACATGGTGTAGATTGCAGCGCCATATGCACAGTATCATATAGCAAAGTGACAGTCTTTATTGTTGCATCGAAGCATAATAGTAATGCCAACATAGTAGTATCATGTAGTAATATAGCTATCAACAGATTTATAGCAGAATTATAACAAGAATTGAAACAAAAAAGTGAACAGAAGGTAGCCTACATACTCTACTCTCATACTTTACATGCTCTCTTCTACCGCACTCAGCCTTTAATATTTATTTTAGCTATCTGTGGTTTCTCCCTAGTCCTCAAACTTTGCCCCCCCCCCAGCCCTATATCTTCATCCCTTTTACCCACTGACTCCTGCTTTCCTTTTAATACATCAAAAACTTCTTTACCAAATGCAACCAACATCCTCACCCCCTCTCCTACTTATTAGATGAGCGAATAGTGAAATATTTGATTCGATTGGATTCGATACGAATAGCTTCCGATATTCGACTATTCGATCAAATATCGAATCCCATTATTGTCTATGGGAGAAAAATCCTTGGGACCTGGAAATCAAGAATTGGAGGTCATCAAGTCCAAGACATCTTTAGAAAGTGATGCAAACACCTCTGGAATGCATCTAGGAAAGCAGGGAATCAGTATTACAGGGCACTGTTTTACCGGTATTAGCGATCCCCGGCAATAATGCCGATTCATGTAATAGTTGATATTTAATTAATACTTTAATTAATTAATAGTAATAATTTAAAAGTTTCATTCTAAAAAGGTTATTTTCGTTGTTCAATAGCTGAATTAAAATGAATCCATGCTTTTGCAATTAAATATACTGTTAATAAAAAAAATAAATATATAAATAAATATGTATATTTATTTATTTACAGTATATTTAATTGCAAAAGTATGTATTCGTTTTATTTAAGCTATTGAACAATGAAAATAACTTTATTAGAAGGAAAATGTGTTTTATTAATTAAATATTAACTACTACAGGAAGCTCTATTGCATACAATATACATATTGCCGTTAATACAGCTGAATGTACTAATTAATACTTTACTTTACTGGTCGATGACCAGTGGTTGTTGGGATTTTTTTTTTATAAAATGGTCAACAAGGGGTCTGGGGGTGTTTTTATTTGAATAAAAAAAATTTCACTTGTGTCGTGTCTTTATTTATTTACTTTATAAACTTAGTAGTGGAAGCCGTCTAATAAACGGAATCCATTACTAAGTCAGGGCTTAGTGTTAGCCGGTCAAAATGGCTAACACTAACCCCCCCATTATTACCCCAGTACCCAATGCCACCAGGGGTACTGGGAAGAGCCAAGTGCCAGTGGTCCCGGAGCATCAAAATTAGCGCTCCTGGATTGGGTGGCAGCAGGCTGGTAATATTAAGGCTGGGGAGGGCCAAAAACAATGGCCCTTCCCATCCTGGTGTTATTAGGCTGCTGTTGCTGGGTTTTTAACCAGGCTGGTTATGAAAATAGGGGGAACCCTACACAGGTTTTTTTTTTTTTAATTTATTTAAAAAAAAAAAAACATGTGTAGGGTTCCCCCTATTTTCATAACCAGCCAGGTTAAAAACCAAGCAACAGCAGGGAGCAGTAAACTGTATTAAAACAGCTAAATAATTGTTTAGCTGTTTTAGTAAAGTTAATTTAGATTCGAATATTCACATATTCAGATTGAACTCGAAACTTTTGAATACTGCAGTATTCGATCGAATAGCTATTCGATCGAATACTATTTGCTCATCTCTACTACTTATACCTATTATTTCTATGCTCTTTCTTACCACTGGAGACATTTTTCCCAACTCTGGCCCTCTGTGCATGTTCTTATTCCTTTTTGTATATGACAACATGGCGGTGTGTTCCAGGTTGGGACACATAACCAGCTCGCATTCAGCTGTGTTATTGGGTGACATGTTATGGTATGTGCTGATACATCATACAAGTACTGGCAATTTCTATAGGCAGTTATTGTCGGTACATTGTCTGAACATTTTCAGTTTTTTGTAATCATGTGGTCTATATTTTAATCATGTGGCATAGGCTATGTTCACACAAGGTTTTTTTTAGCTCAGTTTAAAATGATGTCCGTCATTTTAAGTCTAAAACAACGGACATCATTTAGCTGTATGTATTATTCTAGTTTGGGTTACTAATTGACCTTTGGGTGTGTCTTTAATTGAAAAGTCCATTGAATTTAACAATGTCTGTATCCCAGTTTTCCTGGCGGTCCTTAAGGCTGTATCCACCCTGTTCACGGAGGCTGCAGACAGCGGGAATCAGAAGCAGATAGTTCAGGTTCATACAAACCGGAACTTCGGCAAATTCACTCATCTCTATTCACACACTGAACATAGCCTTATGATAACCTTTCACTTTTTATAGATGCATATGTTCATAGTCAATAAAGCAAATGAACATTTTGCTGTTTGGCTGCCCATTAGTGCAATGACAGGGCAAATAAAGTAAACAAAAAGCGGTAAGAAAAAACACCAAGATTATTGATTTTTATTACATTTTATTTTTTTAAAGAATAATAAAGATTGATCAATACGTCCAATTTACACAAATATGGTACTAAAGAAAACAAGAGATTATAGCGCAAAAAATGACACCCCATATAGCCCCGTACGTGAAAAAATAAAAGCATTATAAGAGTAAAAATAAGGCCATTGTAATCACACCTAATTGCAAAAAAAAAAAAGTTTTACTGTTAATAAAATAGTAAAACATTAGAAATGCTATTTAAACTGCATATCACTGTATTCAGACGGATCTATAGAATAAATACATTATGTCAGTTTTACCGTAAAAAATTTTCCCAATTTTTCACTCCATAAATAATATTTTGGGGATTCTGTCATACATGTTAAGGCAGATTGAAAGATAACATAGTACTCCTCTTCTTAAAAAAAACAACCCCTCACATGGCTCTGTAGATGGAAAAATAAAACAGTTACAGCTCTTAGAAGGCAAGGAGGAAAAAACGAAAACGCAAAACTGTAAATTTTCCCGATCCTTAGGGCCATTTTGGGCTCTGTCCTTAAGGGGTAGAATAGCAAAAGCAGACATCTTTTTTGTGTTTTTAATTATAGTGTGAACATAGCCTTGCGATGTTTACTTCTCATGTATTTTTTTTATTTTACACCATTGCAGCATATTTTCTTTGGTTTTTGTCTTTTTTTTTTCTTTCTAAAGCAAGAAAGGCGCGTTCTGTCTTTTTAAATGTAAAGTTCATACATTATACATGGCTTATCATTACAGATGCAATTTATCTCATCTTTGACTGTTAGGATTAACTATATGCAAACACATACTATTTATAAGTGTGAGCAGTGCACAATCATCCTGATTAGACCCTGGCAAGAAGAAAAATGTTGCAGTAATTGCGTTCTGAAGTGATTTCCTTTTAAGATTGAAAAGACTTACATTTTGTACCTACTTTCTTTGATGGGAGGTGTCTTGTGAGAAAATGCATGCTGCGTATCAGTTGTTGTTATTTAGATGATATCGTGTGTATCATTATCATTTTATATAATTGTATACAGCGTTAATCTTTCTTACTGTCTACCTGAAGTTATACCATAATGCTTCAAAGCAACTCTGCTGGCTTTATCTTTACTTTATGTATTACTTCTATTAAAAATTAACCAAGGTTTTATAGTGCAAACTTCTAATATTCAAAGGACTTACATTTGAAACTGAAAATAGGGAACAAAGACAACGTTTTGCGTTGTCAAAAAGCAAAAGAGGCCTTTGATCGGCCATACTATTTATGGAAAAATAATGAGATGAACAATCTAATGTATTTTGTTAAAGGGAGTTATCTACCTAAGAGTGAAAAAATTAAATGCTAGCTTGTCTTACTCACCAAGTGCCCCTGAGTATTTTGAGCCATCTCCTGTCTTTCTAGCTGCTGCCATTCCTGAGTTACACAGTTTTCTAAAAGCCAATCTATAACCAAGATATGAAACTACATTTCCCATCATGCATCTCCCTGATTGGTCTGTTTGTGTACTCGCCCCCTTAGCTTTCTTTCTTGCCCACTGCTGTCATTACTATTACAGAGTAAACACTGGACTGTTTTTTTCACTGATTTTGCATCACATCATCCCAGTATGTATTCCATACTACAGACAACCCAAAAGAAAGTCCTGCCTAAATAACATTCAGTGCAACAAAACCATATAGAAAACCGAAAAAAATTGCACAATTATTTAGAAGTATAACAAAGTCCTTTATTTACATATACATAATTTACAAAAAATTTATAAAAAAAAATAGGGAATTTCATTGGAAAAGACACAGATAACACAAGGCCAGAGGGGGAGAAAGATCTCAGTGTGGTAAATCAATATAAAATTAGAAATTGTAAGTGCTGCAATATTAGGTGTACCAACTGCAACACTACCATCTGGTGGTCACTGAAATTATAGCAAATGACAAGTATTTAACCTGCAATGCAATTACAGCATAGATGTAGTATAATAGGATATAGTATAATGGAGGAGAGACTGCTTGTAACCCCTCAGCGGCCAGCCAGGTAATGAATAGAGCACCACAAGTAAGGCCCTACAGATTTCAATTCCTATGCGACCACACAAAAGTGAAAAACAAACCAACACTGAGATCTTACCCCCGTCCGGCCCACCAGCCCGACGCACGTTTCGCTCACTTCATCAGGATAAATAAATAAACAAATAAATAAACATATCTTGTATCGCCACGCACGTAATCGCCCGAACTATTAAATTATCACATTCCTGATCTCACACAGTAAACGGCGTAAGTGCAAAAAAATTCCAAAGTGCAAAATTGCGCATTTTTGGTCGCATCAAATCCAGAAAAATTTTTATTAAAAGGGATCAAAAAGTTGCATATGCGCAATCAAGGTACCGATTGAAAGTAAAGATCATGGCGCAAAAAATAACACCTCAAACAGCCCCATAGACCAAAGGAAAAAAGCGCTATAAGCCTGGGAAGAGAGCGATTTTAAGGAACATATATTTGTTAACAATGGTTCGAATTTTTTAAAAGCCATCAGATAATGTAATCGTAATGACTTGAGGAACATGTATAACAAGTCAGTTTTACCCCAGGGCGAACGGTGTAAATGCAAAACTCCCTGAAATCCAAACAAATTCTGTTTGATCTTTTCAATTTGACTGCGCAAATGATTTTTTTTCCGGTTTCGCAGCATTTGTTATGGAAAAATAATGCCTGTCATTGCAAAGTACAATTGGTTTTGCAAAAAATAAGTGCTCATATGGGTCTCTCGGTAAAAAAATGCAAGTGCTATGACCTTTTGAACATAAAGGGCAAAAAGCAAAAGTGCAAAAACGAAAATTGGCTTTGACCTTAAGGGGTTAAAACACATCCAAAGGCCAATTAGTAAACCCAAACTAGAATAATTGGGTGGCCAGACAGCTAAATGACGTCCGTTATTTTAGTCACAAAATGATGGGCGTCATTTTAAACGGAGCTGAAAAAATGTTGTGTGAACATAGCCTTACACTGACCACAAAACCATCAAATGGTGGGATGAACTAGAATAGAGATTGTGTGCCAGGCCCTCTCACTGACATCAACAACAGCAGTCCAAAATTGTCAGGAGCTGACGCCTGCCATCACGCTTGGCTCCTAACACCAGTAGTGGTGCAGCGCGGCCATCCTGAAGAATGCACTGACGGCCTGGCCCGTTGCTGGGGGTGTTCGGGTGGCATCCATAGTTCCTGTTACTGCTAGACAGCACAACTATCAGGATAATTGTGTGCTGACCGGAAGCCAGCACCACCAGTCAGCTCTATAGTGTGCTGGGGCCTGGAGTCTCAGTCTGCAATCATGTCCTGGGGCTGGGACTCCAGTCTCCTTAAAACTACTCCCCTTACCATCCTCCTTGCCTGCAATAGAGCCTCTTTAGAGTGTGACTAAGCTAGTGTTTATTCCCAATTTTTGGCTTGAACTTTGAATATTTTCTCGACTACCGATTTTGTACCTCATCGACCAATTGTTACGGACCTGGCTTGTTCACTTGAGACTATTGTTTTTGTTTGTCTTGTCCGTGTTTCTGTTTTAAATCAACTCAGGTCAGGGACTGTCGCCCAATTACCCACTGCCACCTAAGGCCAGATTGTGGTAAGCAGGCAGGAACATCGGGGAGGGTGCTAGTACAGAGCCTCACCTGTACAGTATATTCCACTTAACCCTCAGGCCGAAGCCCGGGGTACAAAAACCCCTTTACAAAAAACACCCCCTACTGTTAAAATATAGCTTTTAATCAATAACTTAAAATACTAGGTGAACTAATTTAAAACACACAAGGTTGCCTGTTTTTCTCCGGATGATGTTGCTGTAGCTAAAGAGAGGGGGCACTATCTATGTTTTAAATAGCAATCATCCAGCACTAGCTCTGTTAATATCTGCATAGTAGCTGAAGGCTAGGCTTACATTTAGATAGGAAGATATATATATCCAGTAAGATTAGGGATACTCAGCTTCTATGCTGGGTGGTTTGTGTGTTTTAAATTAGTTTACCTAGTATTTAAAGTTATTGATTAAAAGCTATATTTTAACAGTAGGGGCGTGTTTTTTGTAAAGGGGTTTTTATACCCCGGGCTTCGGCCTGAGGGTTTAGTGGAATATATTAGTTTGTAACCCCGGACCCACCAGTGAGAGGGGCATGTGTTTGTGTATCACCTGTACAGTGTCTCTGAGTCCTGTCCTGACAAAAATATTGTAGAAAGTCTTTCCAGAAGAGTGGAAGCTCGAACAGAGTTCATACGAAGTAAAACTGGCAGAATTCAGTGGCGGAATTCTGTTAGCCACCATGTCATACTGGCAGTCTATGGAAGGCTTGCGCGCCTCCTATCTCCATGCCCCTTCACTCGAAGAATGGACATGTCGGAGAGAGGAGGTGCAGGAGCCTCCCATCAACTGTCAGTATGACACGGAGGTTGACGGGATTCTGCTGCAGAGAATTCCGCCAGTTTTACTCTGTGTACTGGCCCTAACTGCAAGGAGAAGAGGCAATTGTTGCTTATTTCATCTAGAATTTAAAGGAGAAGTCTGGCGAAAATTTTTATTAAAGTATTGTATTGCCCCTCAAAAGATACAAATCACCACTTACTACTGCATCAAGGCTTCACTTCCTGGATAAAATGGTGATGTCACGCCCTGACTCCCAGAGCTGTGCGGGCTGTGGCTGCTGGAGAGGATGATGGCAGGGGGACACTGAGGGACACAGGGCACTGGAGGGACACTGAACCTCCCTCTGCCATCATCCTCTCCAGCAGTCACAGGACGCACAGCTCTGGGAGTCGGGTGATGACATCACCATGTTATCCAGGAAGTGAAGCCTTGTAATAAGTAATATTAAATAAAAAATAAAAGTGTATATTGATAATTTGTATAACTTTTGAGAGGCAATACAATACTTTAATAAAAATTTTTTTGCCAGACTTCTCCTTTAATTTAGAATATAAAATCTCCTCTAGGTGTACATAATTTGTGGGTGTCCCAATTCTTTAGTAAATGTTGTGTATAAACACCCAATAAAATACGCATATCTTTACCCATTGTCTGACTTTCAGATAACTGGCTTCTCCAATGGTAAATTAATGATTCTAAAAGGAATTTCTTATGGTTAACCTGTATGACATTAAAAATTGAATCATGATTAATAAATACGCACTACAGAGTTTTGTTCCGAGTTTTTATAAGCATGAACTATACTAGCAATCTTCTTAATGGATCATTTCATTATCATCATCTAATTTCCCTAAATGGTGCATAATAATTGCATGATTAAACTAGAGTTATGTATGATACACAAGAAGTAACCAGGCCTGCACTACAGAAAAAAAAATTACCTTCAGAGAAGGGGTTTAAAGAAAATTAAGAAGCAATTTATGAATAGATTCAAATACAGTTTACTAACCTGTAATATGCAAGATGTATTCATGCCATGCAAAATTAATGTACATATTGAAGTTGCACTTTAATCAGGAGTCACGTTGACTAAGCAATACTAACAGTTGAATACATCTTACAAAGTATGGCATGTAGTAGGGCTGGGCGATATGGGCAAAAAATAAAATCTCGATTTTTTTAAATTTTTTGACGATTCTCGATTTAAATCTCGATTTTTTTCCTTTTTTGCTAAATAAACAGAACATTTTCTCCCTGCAGCATCAGATACTATTTTAATATTTTAGACAACAACTGTATTGATTTCCAGTGTAACAGAGCCCCCATATAGTATAGGAAATCATGTTTGTGCCTCCATCTACGTTGGGTGTAGGAGTGGAGGTATAGTGGATAAGGGGTGTAGTAGTACAGGTATAGATGAGGGGTGACTGGGGTAAAACTGAAGGGGACTGGGGTGACACTAAAGGGGACTGGGGTGACACTGGGGGACACTAAAGGGGACTGGGGGACACTAAAGCGGACTGGGGTGACCCTGGGGGACTGGAGGGACAATGGGGGACACTAAAGGGGACTGGGGTGACACTGGGGGACACTAAAGGGGACTGGGGTGACACTAAAGGGGACTGGGGTGACACTAAAGGGGACTGGGGTGACACTAAAGGGGACTGGGGTGACACTGGGGGACACTAAAGGGGACTGGGGTGACACTAAAGGGGACTGGGGTGACACTAAAGGGGACTGGGGTGACACTGGGGGACACTAAAGGGGACTGGGGTGACACTAAAGGGGACTGGGGTGACACTAAAGGGGACTGGGGTGACACTGGGGGACTGGAGGGACAATGGGGGACACTAAAGGGGACTGGGGGGACACTGAGGGGACTGGGGGGACACTGAGGGGACTGGGGGGACACTGAGGGGACTGGGGGGACACTGAGGGGACTGGGGGGGACACTGAGGGAACACTGAGGGGATTGGGGGGGGGCACTGAGGGAACAATGAGGGGACTGGGGGGACACACTGAAGGGGACTGGGGGGGGACACTGAAGGGGACTGGGGGGGGACACACTGAAGGGGACGGGGGGGACACTGAGGGAACAATGAGGAGACGGGGGGGACACTGAAGGGGACTGGGGGGGGACACTGAAGGGGACTGGGGGGGGACACTGAAGGGGACTAGGGGGGGACACTGAAGGGGACAATGAGGGGATTGGGGGGACACTGAGGGGACTGGGGGGGGACACTGAAGGGGACTGGGGGGGGACACTGAAGGGGACTGGGGGGGGACACTGAGGGAACAATGAGGGGATTGGGGGGACACTGAGGGGACTGGGGGGGACACTGAAGGGGACTGGGGGGGACACTGAAGGGGACTGGGGGGGGACACTGAGGGAACAATGAGGGGATTGGGGGGACACTGAGGGGACTGGGGGGGGACACTGAAGGGGACTGGGGGGGGACACTGAAGGGGACTGGGGGGGGACACTGAAGGGGACTGGGGGGGGACACTGAAGGGGACTGGGGGGACACTGAGGGAACAATGAGGGGATTGGGGGGACACTGAGGGGACTGGGGGGGGACACTGAAGGGGACTGGGGGGGGGACACTGAAGGGGACTGGGGGGGGACACTGAAGGGGACTGGGGGGGGACACTGAGGGAACAATGAGGGGATTGGGGGGACACTGAGGGGACTGGGGGGGACACTGAGGGGGACTGGGGGGGGACACTGAAGGGGACTGGGGGGGGACACTGAAGGGGACTGGGGGGGACACTGAGGGAACAATGAGGGGATTGGGGGGACACTGAGGGGACTGGGGGGTGACTGGTGCAGCTGGAGGTGATTGGAGCAGGAGGGCACATACATCTCCTCCTCCTCTCACCTCCGCACACACGCTCTCCTCCCGGCCAGATATGGAGGTCCCGGGTCTGTGGAGGAGGAGGAGCAGGGACTACAGTAGGTGGTGATCGCATAGCTGCGGGTCACGGAGCTATAAAGCGGGAACGGGGGTCTGCACCGAGCCCCCCCCCCATCCCGCTGTATAGCTCCGTGACCCGCAGCGCCGCGATCACCACCTACTGTAAGCCCTGCGGCCTCCTCCTCCACAGACCCGGGACCTCCATATCTGGCCGGGAGGGGAGTGGGACGCTCAGTGGAAGGGGCGGGGGCAGATCAGCGGCGGCGCTGTCAGTGGCTGGAGGCCGCCGGCACTGCACCGCCCCTCTCCAGCCTGGCCACCCAGCATCTTCTCCCCGCTCACCCACACCGCCCCTCTACGGCTCTCCCGCCGGCCCGCACCGCACCGCCCCTCTCCAGCCTGGCCACCCAGCATCTTCTCCCCGCTCACCCACACCGCCCCTCTACGGCTCTCCCGCCGGCCTGCACCGCACCGCCCCCCTTCTCTCAGCTCCTCCCCGGCACCGCAGCCCGAAATGATTTTTTGTGAAAATCGAATTTACGATTTTCACAAAAAATCTAATCGATTTCAACGTTCTGGACGATTAATCGAATTAATTCGATTAATCGCCCAGCCCTAGCATGTAGTCATAAAGATCATGCGCACTGTTGGATTAAACATTTACTGTATGTTATACAGATCCATATTGTGGTTCCCATAGCCTGTTATTGAGCCTTGCAATATAAGAAAGCAGGTAAACTTTTATCTAATGGCTTCATGTTAAATCTCTAAGTAAAATTATTGTGGCATGCTGTATTAAATGTGATATAATTCAGGTTTTTCTGGGATCCACTAATAATTTGACTTTTTCCGGGACTCACACCTAGCAGCATCTATTGCAGGTGCAGGTATACCTCACTTTATTGTGCTTCCTGGTCTTTCTGGGAAATATTAGGTTAGTTGTTTTACTTAAAAAGCAGCAAATTTGTCTTCCTTTGTATTACGGTACTTGTATTTCCATGTGGTACACATCTGAATTTATTAACTTTAGTTAAAAGTGTGACCAAGTAAAAAAAAAAAAAGTAAACATGCTACAGAAGCATAATACATTGCTTGTCTGTCTGCCCTAGGTCTGAAACCATGAAGAATCCATTTGAATCCATGTGTTAATTCTGTATTTTGGGGTTGTCACATGGCTCAGCACTTGCTCAGTACTCCAATTCCCAGAATGCATTGCTTTTAGGGATGAGCAAAAAGAACCATTACGAACCAGTTTTGTTACGAACTTTGAGAAAGTTTGTTACGAATCTGGTAAAAATAAAAACGGCGACGCAAAATTGTACTTTTGTCACAGAATAGACCATGATACAAGGGATTTAATCCTTTGTATCCAGGTTTTCTGTGAATATCAAGATGTGTGACGTCACCCCTGTTAGGGTGAGACCTTAAATTAGTCTCCTCAGATATACCTGGGTGCTGCCTAATCAAAAATGTAATGTGACAGCTGTCTGTGAGTATTAACCAAGACACATGAAAGCAACTTCAATGTTCAAGTTTATCGAATTTATTAAGGTAAAATAAGTTCATATCTTCAAATCAGGTTCAAAAAATAGAAGAACCCCGTTTAGCTGCTGCAACAAAAAGTAAAAAAAAAAAAAAAGTTAAAAAAAAAGTCCCATCACTGTCCCAGAAACAAAAAAAGTCCCATCAGCTGTCCCATCGCCTGTACCATCACCTGTCTCATCACTGCACAGTTGTGTAGAAAAATGTTGGCGACTCATTGGGATTCTTGGTGTCCAAGACCGTGCACCCCAGTGCTGATGTCTGGTCGTTTAATTATGGGCAAGGGCAGTACATGTCTGTTACTGCCCATTGGGTCAACATTCCCCCAGAAGACCACCAGAAAGTTAGACCATTCTTGCCACTGTCACCTCCCCACTGTTTTAGGGGGCCAGTTCTGCACAAGTTGTGCCTCCACCAGCTTGCAACCATCCACCACTTTGACTGCAGTCCAACCTGCCCCGATGTCTTACCAACGATGTCAGGCCCGCCGCTCTCAGGCTGTCCTCCATTTTGTAAGCCTGGGTGAACGAAGCCACAGTGGGCAGGAGCTCCTCCGGACCATCAGATAGGAGATAGTTGACCTTGGCTAAGCCATTCATATAACGGTGTGAAGTTTTGTAGCCCACAAAGGGAGGAACCTTTTCTCTGCAGTGCAGCAGGGAGGGCTGCGTCATACACATTGTATGGCACATGTGATAAACCTCATAGTGCACAGGTTTCTTCGAACATGTCGTGACAATTGTTGATCCCTTTTAAGGACGCGACTCTGTGAGCAGGCATCAAGGACATCATCCCACTCTTCCGTATTTTGGAAAGTGCGGTAACCAACATCATTAGCAAGGAATCCCAGGCCACCACTCCAAGGCTGACCATCCTCCTCCATGAATAGTCTATTCGCAATCATACTGGCCTGGATGCAATCAGGTACTGCCTCCTCCTCCTCAAATAGTCTGTACCCAATCATACTGGGCTTTATACAATCAAGTGGTGCTGTCTCCTCCAATAGTCTCTTTTCAACCATACTGGGCTGTTTGCAATCAAGTGCTACTGCCTCTTCCTCCCCCTCCTCCACACTGGGTCCAATACAGTACTATTACTGCTGCTGGTTCCAATCTCAAATGTCTGTTTTCCACCTACTGGGTCCAAGGAACTTTGTGTCCTACGTCCCGTGTAATCACTTACACCTTGGCTCTTTTTTTTTTTTTTTACTATTTTTGCACTTTGATTTTTTTCCCCTTTTTTAATTGTAATAGCAACTGCAACTAAACAAAACTATACCCTATCAGACTCCCACTATTGTAGCTGAAATTATTTAGCCGTTATTGCAAGGTTCGTTTTAGGTTCGGTTCGTACGAATCCGAACTTCACGAAAGTTCGCCGGATCGAACCGAACTTTTCAAAAGTTCGCTCATCCCTAATTGCTTTCCATTAACTTGGCATGACACACCCCTCCCTACTACTCTCCTACAGCTCTCCTGCCAGTTCCTTGCCCAAAACTCTCATTGCCCTCAACATATCATTTCCCTGCAGACTATTGCATAGTGAGGTTTCAGAACCTGCTGTATTCACCCCCTATTAGTAACATTCATCACAAGGCAGCATTCTGTAAACACACCTTATTCTCCCTAAATGTCTTAACCCCTTAAGGCACCATGACATGAGGGCTTATGATATTTCCCCGTTTTGCTCTGTTATTGCCCAAACTATTAAACTATCACATGAACCTACAGATCATGGTGCAAAAAGTGAGAGCTCAAACTGCCCTATAGACCAAACAATGAAAATGTTATAAGAATCAGAACAGGGCAAGTCTGGGGCAATAAAAAATATTCATTAAGGGCAGCCGGTGAGGGGAATATAATAAAAATTTATACTTACTGGTCCCAGGGGCTTGACAGCACCACGCCCCACTCCTTGACACCCAATGGGATTTCCCATATCTCTCCCCTGCTATGTCACGACTCAGGTGACGGATGCCTCGCTCAGCTAGTCAATGACTGGTGCGGGACACCAAAACCAGAAGTGAATTCAGATAGGATGCAAAATATAAAGGGAGGAATTTTACTTCTCTTTTCTGTTGGATCCTTTTCTGGTTTTGGAACAAAAACTTCAGTGGCAGTTTTCAAAAAACAAAAAAGCGCCTTTTAAAAAAAAAATTTAAAAGTAGTAAAGTAAAACAAAAGTTATATAAATGCACATTTCTCCCAAGACCGGAGTCTTGTGAGATTTATACCCCCTAAGCCTAAGATTCACACCCTCTGAGAATAAGCTTCATGCCCCCAGCCCTCTTCTGAAATAAAGATTTTACCGTCCAATTAGCTATTGGGGCAAAAATTCAGATCATATGCCAAACGGTGAAGCACTTATATCTTGGGAACAGGGGCATAGATAAACAAATAAAAACATGACTTCTGTCAGGACACAAGAGGCTACAAAATGTATAAAGTTAAAGGGGTTTTCCAGGAAAAATAGATTTTTGGTATTAGGAAAGGATTAACCAAGGTTAACCCTTTTCTAATATACTTCCCTAACATTACTTGACAGCTCTAGGAGATCCCCCAGCTGGTCACGTGACTTGCCTGCTCCTGAGCTTCTGACTTCCTGTCACATCCCGGACCAGAAACACAGTGTTTCCGGTTCGGTGACGTCACTCCTGTCTCTGCATGTGTCCTCTGATAGAGCTAGACACTGCTGAGTCCTGTGTGTGGAGACGGGGAGGGACTCAGGTGTTGATGCTTTCTGATTGGCTCTCAGCAGCAGCACAGACTTCTACAGTGTCTCTCCGTCCCCAGAGAGAATCACACAATGCTGCAGCAGGCTGTATCCCATCCAGAGTAGGAGCAGTGAGAGTCACTCTGGGAGGGAGATGCTGTGTGTGTCTGTGCTGCTGCCGATCTGATAGCTCTCTCTGTCACAACACAGAAATCATCTCCACCCCGTCCTAACCCACCCCTCCCCCCTCCACACACACAGGGCTCATGGGATGTCAGTGTGAACCTTCCTATAGATAGAGCTGCTGCTGGTGTCCTCCTATGTCTGTGTGGAGGGAAGAGGTCGGGACAGGGGTGGAGAGGATCTCTGTGTGGCAGAACACTGGTATGGTCTATGTTCCTCCAGCTTCTTCAGCCTCTTCCTGTGGAGCAGGGGTAAGTGTCAGGATTACCATGCTCACTGATCAGGGTTCATATCCTGTCACAGTTTGATTTATTTATTTTTTTTCCATCTTATTTTCCAGTGATGGCTTGTGCTAAGCATTATGGTGATTGTATTTTCTCTGCAAACAAGAAACACTGAGGTATTATACAAACATGATGAATTTTCAAAGAAAATAATGCTCTACTAACACTACCTATTGACTCTATACCTTCTAAAGCTGCCCTGGATATCTGTATACATGTATTACCTAACCAAGTCTATAAATAAATAATAAAACCAAATCTATTTGTAATAATAATAATAATAATAATAATAATAATAATAATAATAATAATAAATGTATTGTTATTATTATTATTAATACATTTATTATTATTATTATTATTATTATTATTATTATTATTATTATTGCAAATAGATTTGGTTTTATTATTTATTTATAGACTTGGTTAGGTAATACATGTATACAGATATCCAGGGCAGCTTTAGAAGGTATACAGTCAATAGGTATTGTCAGTAGAGCATTATTTTCTTTGAAAATTCATTATGTTTGTATAATACCTCAGTGTTTCTTGTTTGCAGAGAAAATACAATCACCATAATGCTTAGCACAAGCCATCACTGGAAAATAAGGGCCCAATAACACAGAGTAAGAAAGGCGGAATTGTCGCCAGCCTCCGTGTCATAATGACGCTCTATGGGAGGTGCGCTGCATTTCTTGGCGCTGAAGAATGAACATATTCATTCTACAGCGCGGGGAGAGGAGCGGCGTGCGCCTCCCATAGAGCGTCGTTATGACACGGAGGCTGGCGGCATTCTGCGGCGGACAATTCCGCCGTTCTTAATCTGTGTTAACGGGCCCTAAGACGGGGGGAAAAAAATAAAATCAAACTCTGTCACCAGACCCGAACCCTTCAGTGAGCACAGTAATCCTGACACTTACCATTGCACCATAGGCAGAAGCTGTGGAAGCAGGAGTAAAATAGTCCAAAAAAAATAGATCTAATTCTATGCCTAGGCCAGGTTCACACTATGTAAAAACAACACTCGCATTTCATAACAACTACGGCCATTGTTATGAAATACGGACGTTGTTTTTACATAGTGTGAACCTGGCTTGAGGCTGCAGCACATGTGGTATTTGATTCCCTTGTTATATACTGCAATTCCAACTCTGGCCACTGGGTGTGCTGCATATGTAAACAGACAGCAGCTTGTAAACAAACAATACAAGATATAAAAAGAGCTTTTTCATCTCAACAGAAGCTGATAGAGAAGAAAAATGTATATGGGGAGGTTTGTCTTGACTTAGGCAATAATGCTAGATGATTTTTGAAAAAACATAAAAATCCTGGAAAACCTCAAAGTATTTCTTCAAACTTGCAATTGATTCATAGTTAGGCTATTCTCCTGGTTTCCAGCCATTTATGTAGTGATGGGTCCTTTTTAACAAAGGACTAAATTAAGAAATTAAGTAGTGCTGCCGTCTATGGAATTCCGTCTGGAGTGTATACACATAGTATACACTCCGGCCAGGATCCCTAGCGGCGCCGCAAAAACCTGACATGTCAGTTTTCTGCGGCCGATATTCATTGAAACCGCAGAAAACCTGTCAGTTCACACAATGGAGCGTGCGACTCCAGCTGCACGCTCCACTGTGTGTATCGATGAATTTGGATGCGGGCGCACGCTGATGCACCTGCATTCGAATTCAGCAGCAGTGAAGATCATCCGGACAGTACTGCAGTACTGGCCAGGATGATCTTCTCTGTGAACATGGCCTTAATGTGTAGCACATTGTATGTTCATCAGAGCATTGCATGTAATTGGCACAAAACTTTGAGAAATGCTGTTTTTTAACTAAATAAAAAATATACTATGATTTTCAGGAAAAAGTATGTCAAATGTGACCTTAGCATTTTTTTGGCATACTGTTCCCACCCTGACTTGCACCACTAACACAGAGTGGCAATATGTTTTGTTTTGCATTTAGTAAAAACACCTTTAGGCTTTCCCACATCAAGAACATAGCTGTCTCTAATATAGATTGCCACAAGATCATGATCATTATTAGCAGCAACTATATACAAAGACAGCTACCTATGGCTGATATGTTCCCGAAGTAGGAGCATAGCCTTAAGACAATGTTGTCTATTGGCTGTTTTGTTTCTGTCAATTTAAGGCCAAAATACACCTGTAATTTGTAGAATACGGACGTAATTTTACCTCAATATGACAGCTGTCTAAAAATAGGTCTGAAATAGAGATGAGCGAACCTGCATCCTCGAGTCGATCCGAACCCGAACTTTCGGCATTTGATAGCGGTGGCTGCAGAACTTGGATAAAGCCCTAAGGCTATGTAGCAAACATGGATATAGTCAATGGCTGTATCCATGTTTTCCAGACAACCTTAGAGCTTTATCCAAGTTTAGCAGCCCCAGCTAATCAAATGCCAAAAGTTCGGGTTCGGATCGACTTGAACATAAACCCGGTTCGCTCATCTCTAGTCTGAAAAACAACATTGTGTCAGCATAGCCTTAGAAGTTATTACAAAGGAGGGAAGAATAGGCTTTAGATCTGTAAAATGCTAAAAGTTTTCATTTTGTATCATCAAAAAATATGTAAAACATATTGCTTGTTCTGCCATCCTCTACATTGCCCAATGTCTCTTCTCAGTATATTCCACAGAGTACAGAGTAGATAAATAAATGTGAAATATAATTAGTATATTCCTTATATTTCCTACTTTAGAGTAAGTAAATGAAAAAAAATTTATTTCGATCTCCAATTAAATTTAAGTAATTCAGCAATGTGGTAATAGATGAAAAAAGATCCCTACTGAGTCACTGAAGTGTTTTAGCTAGCATACAAAGGGCTGACTTTGAGCTGAACAAGTATCACAGGGAGCTAGCTGGGAACATATCAAGTATCTGTAATGCTAATGATACATTTAGCATACCATCTGTCTAAATTATATTGTATTGCAAGAAAAACAATACCTAATACATTGCACTAGCAGTATGTATATTGTGCTGCTTAGAAGTACTGATTACGGCCATCATTATACAGATTACTCCTATGTCTATGTGGTTTTTTCACAGATTATCAGTCCTCAATAGTGAAAAACACTATGCGAGAGACTGATAAAATAAGGCCCAGGACATCAGGATGATTGCTGCTTCACTAACGCTTTATAGCTTTTTTGGCTGTTGAAGCAAGTAACACAGCGGGAAAAGACAAAAAAAAGTTTAAACAAACAGTTGGAGTGAACATTTGCTTTTCAGATTGAAACCACACGATAGTTCTGCCTTTGTACATAAAAATGTTTCATTTGTTGGTAAAAGACCAGGACTTTTTTTCATATTACATAATGAATGAAGTGCAAGCGAAGAGTTTTCAAGTAAAATTCATTGAGGACTGTCTGCTGTCATAAAAAAAAAAACTAATTTCCTAAGGCAAAGTTGTTACTGCTGCAACAAAGTCTGTCTTGTACCATTACAGATAAAGTGTGCTGAGCTGGTCATATACCTGATGGATAAAATGCATTCCCTAAAGTCCTTAGAAGTGGTAGCGATGGGAAAGATTCCATCTTCCTGCAATGATAGGAAAGATGATTACAAGCAATTAACTCTTAATTGTCTGGTCCAGTGGTGTAGCTACCATAAAGGCAGCGTAGGCAGCTGCTATGGGTCCCATGCAGGAGGGGGGCCTGGGGGAGAAGGTAAGAGCATGTGTCTTTCTGCTTAACCCCTTATGTACTGAAGTGTTTAACTGACCCAATGTTTACTTACATGCTGCAACACAAAAAAAGGGTTAACAAGCAGGAAACAAAGATCTCCTCTGATAACCCCTCACCTCTGTTCTCCAGCTGTGAAAGTAGGAAAGGAAAATGTGCAGAACTCCATGCAGAGGTCAGGGGTTATCAATGGACGAGCAGTAAAGCAGATATCTCTTTGTCTTCTGAACTTTCGTCACTCACACACTGCAGTACATAAGGGGTTAAGCAGAAGGTAATCTGCTCCTGCACCTATGTATTTTACCATAAGGGCCACTAATGGACAGTGCTTTGTGTTGTGCATAGGGTAGGGGGCCCCTTAATATTTTTTGCTATGGAGCCCTGTGAATCCTAGCTACGCCCCTGGTCTGGTCCCCTCCTCTGATCCCCTTTTCATGGTCGCACAAAGATGACATATATTAATATTATGTTGTGTTCTTTTTTACCTTCTACTCCATTTAGGTTGTTTGCCTTGTTATGAACCAGTAATCTCTGTAGCATTTTTGATGTTCTATAGGTTCTTAGTTGGTACTTGCTGCCAGCTTCTATGATGCCACTAGAGGGGCCAGAATACGGAGAACGTCATATGCAGCCACACAACGTCACTTCAAGCAGGACACTAAGCGGGAAGGCACTTTAACACGATGTGGTGCCGTCCCTAACACACAGCAACTGCTGGGCTGGCTGAGGAGAGTAGTCTGTAAGTTTTCCCTTTTGTAGGGGATTTGTTTTACCCATCAGCCATGTGTACAGCTTGAGGTGTTATAAGGCTATGTATATGGAGCCACTGGGGTCTTATTTATGAATGTCGCTTTTTTTTCATGCTGGTTATTGCGAATACATTCTATGGGCCGTCAATGTTGTGTATAGGGGCGGCCTAATACAATGAATTGCCCCAGATGCAATTTGAGAAAAAAGGAGACAAGGGGCGCCTCTTGGCGCGATATTGACTAAACAGCAGTAGTTTGTTATCAGGGTGCCAATTTGATAGCACTCACCCCGCAGATATTACCGGGGGACACCACACAAGCGGGAAGGAGCATGTAGAGATGTGAGCCGCATGGGATCACTGTACCGAACAAACCCCTACAGGTAGGATAAGGGTTGGTGAATAAATTGGTAGTATTTAAAGTGTTCCCAAAGAGAGGAGAGGCCACGGTATAGTGAAACTCAAACAGTTTTAATTGCAATGTGTTTTGGCCTCTCCTCTCTTTGGGACCACTTTGGATACTACCAATTTATACACCAGCACTGATCCTACCTGTGGGGGTTCGTTTGGTCCTGTCATCCCATGCGGCTCACATCTCACATTTGCCCATATGCAATAGTAATTTCCCCTATGCCCCCATACAGTAAAAATGCCTTATGTGCCACCATACAGTTATATCCCTTGAACCCCTATACAATAATAATGCTTACAGCTCCCACGCCACCATTCTCTCACCACAGATGCAGTAAAGGGAGGCAATCACTGGGGCACTGGGATAAGTATACCTGGTGTTAGCGATGCCACTGTAAGCCCTAAACAGGTTTTGGTAATTCCAAAACAAAATACTTTGTCCCCTTTTCTATTTTAGTTGATTTTGGTTTAACTGTACAACTGTTTTAATTTCTGATCAGGGACTGATGAGATCCATCTTACTGCACACCAATTTAACTACAGTAACAGCTGTTTCATCCATTAATTATGATGGCTTCTCTCTTATTCATGAAAATTCAAGGGTTTATTAGTGCTTCACGCTTAATATTAGCATCACATTGATTTGTACTGTGAAATTGTTTAGGCCTCCTTCACCCAAAGTTTTTTTGTAACTTTTTTGTAACAATGTTTTGAAATTTGATGTTTTTTTTTTTTTAAATTATATTTAATATCACTGACTTCACACTCTCCAGAATCCAGGTAATTTTAATCACTATTTTTATCTTCTTTTTTTTTCACATCAAAATGACAGTGGTCATCCTGACCCTTATTATACCCTCCTAGTACAAGTTCCTCAGTCCTGTTCGTGTCTTCTGAATTTCTTCCGAAAAAAAATAGAACAATCTTTAACCCCTTCAAGACCGAGCCCATTGATGCCTTGCTGTCTGGGTCAAATTAAAGCAATGTTCCTTCCTGCCTTCTAAGAGCCATAGCACATTTATTTTTCCACCTTCAGGGCTGGTTGGGGTGTGAGTTTTTGCGCCATGATCTCTAGTTTTCATTGATATCATATTGGTGTAAAAGAATATTTTTTGATTGTTTCTTATTAATTTTTTTTTCTTATATATAAGAACAGACTCTTATATATAGAGCAGACTCTATGCATAGAACGCTGCTCTGACAGGACAGAGGTAAGTGACTTACCCCCACACGTCGTTACAAGCGATCGGGACCCCCACAGCATGGCTGCGGGGGTCCCGATCAGTCAGTGACAGGAACTTGTCCTGTCACTGACTACCTTAAATGCCATGATCGATGTGCATCGTGGGGTTTAAGGGGTGAATGACAGGCTGTCACTATGCTGGGCTCCCGAGACACTGATGTGTGCAGGGCCGCTCTCACAGCAGCGAGCCCGCACACATCTACAGCCCCTCAGTCAGAAATGAAATATACATTCCTACTGCACAGGGTATGGGCAGTTCTTGTACTTTATTTGCTCGTAAGGTTAAATTTCATTTGTCATTAAACTGAACTTTCAACCTCAATCTTCAGAAAAATCTCTCCATATCATTGGAGAACCACGCTCTGTCAAGTTGTTTAGTGGGTAAGAATGTTCGTGCTCTCAACAGAACATTCATTTCCACTGCCCTTGATTGTAAGCATTGTACGGAGAGATTTAGAGATATAATCTGTCATTGGATGGTTCTTTTCTTGCAGTAGAAAACTTTTATCACGTCATTCCTCGAATGTTCAGATACTCTGCAGCAAAGTTTTTGTAAAAAGTGAATATTGTAGGTATATGGAGTTCCTAGGTATATTCCTAATAATAAGGTCTTCGTAAATGAGATAGTTTAGTTGTGCCAGTTTCTTCAGAAGGGTTTTAAGATCCACTTGTGTTCGGTAGTAGTAAGGTGGTATCCTTGTAGGTGGGTCCTCAAGTAGTTCAGTGTCCCTATAGGTAGGACCTCTTGTAGGAAACTTTTCTTGTATGTAGGTCCCAGTGAACATATTAACCAAGTTTGGTATGGACATGTCCATTCTTTAGGCTGACGGTAGAATCCACCTGAGTATAGAATGGAGCCTATGGGACAGAAGGAGAGTGAAGTGGGAGTGCGCGGGGATAAGCGGTGTAAGTTATTCGCACAAATTTTTCAGGGTTCACACAGCCTAGGGGGACATTTATCAAGATTGGTTAACTAAGTTCCAGGTTAACTAAGAGGCGCACACTGGCCAGCATACAGCTGGCTGGCCCTGAACCGGGTGCCTGTTTCAATTTATAAACCTTGATAAATGAGGCGTGCGAGGAGGCCAAACCTCCTTTCCACCTTCCTATGCCCACCTGCCCGCCAATACGACTGACGTAAACCAGTTAGAAGGCAAGAATCTATGCCTTCTTCCTGGCGTATGTCAGAGGCACAACCTTAAAGGGGTTATCAGGCGCTACAAAAACATGGCCACTTTGCCCCTACTGTTGTCTCCAGTTTGGGTGGGGTTTTGAAACTCCATTGAAGTAAATGGAGCTTAATTGCAAACCACACCTGAACTGGAGACAACAGTAGGGGGAAAAGTGGCCATGTTTTTGTAGCGCTGGATAACCCCTTTAATAAATCTCCCCCTTAGTGTTAAAATAGGTTGTTGTTTATCAGTTCAGACTGTGAATGAATGGTGAAAAGTCAATAAAGGCCAACACATGCAGGCTATAAATAGAGACGGTAGTTAGCGGGGGGAAATCATGTAGGTTGTGTACAAGTATGGAAAGAAATAGAAGCTCTCACAGAAAACTATAGAAATTGTAAGAGAGAAACTAAACAACATTTTAATAAGGCCCTATGGAGATTTTTTTTTGTGTGTGACATGATATGTACAAAGAGAATTGAAAAAAAAAATTTTTCAAAGACACCAAAAGCCTTTAGCACTTGTTTTCCAGCTTTAAATACAGGTAATTCACTACATGGATTAGGGGGATAAAAGTTGTATATGATCATTTTGTACCAAATAATTTCTCTTCAATGCTTTTTAATCTTACTGACACAATGTTAAAGTTTTGTGTTAAATATTCAGAACTTCATGACTGTTATAGGTGTTATCTATAAAAATGATTAAAATATCATATAAATAAGAATGGCATAACCTTTAAAAAGAATAGGAAAAAGATTTAGAAGAAAATGACCCATGCTTCCATATTCTGATGAATTATTATTATAATCATTAGCTCTTACTTCTTGCCAACTGCTCAAATTATCCAGCTGATAACATTTTTAAATACCTTTTTTTTTTGTTTTCTAAAACACTTCTTTGTTAAAAAAAAGTACAAAAAAATTACAATCAGTCTGAAGCAGAGCCCACTCAATAGTCAGGGGAAGGCCATGGTCGATCACAGTTGCACTTTTATCTCAATTACAGAGACCAGACTGTTGCTGTTTAACCCTGTGGATGCCATGGTCAAAAGCAACTGTGGCACCTACAGGGTTGCCAGGGAGAGAGTCTACTATAGCCCATTGACAACATCACAACTCGGAGGAAAACGCCTTCCAGCAGGGGTCCCACAGCCAGTGCCACAGGGAGAGGTAAGTTCATTAAGGTAAGTTATCAAATTCCCTCCTGTAGGGCTGGTTCCAGGTTGTTGCGGGCCATTGGGCAACAGAGCTAAGCGGGCCCATCATCCATTTACTATGCACCCATCATCCACACACTATGTACAGTCACTTGAGGCACCACTAACATACACAAACACACATTACTGACACACACACAGACACACATTACTGACACACACACCTTACTGACTGTCACACACATTACTGATTGACTGACACACACATTACTGACTGACACATTACTGATTGACACACAAACTTGCTGACTGACAAACTTTCTGACTTACTTACTGACTGACACACACACACATTACTGACTGACAGACACTGACTGATACACTTACAGCTCAGTCTTCTCCCTCTTTCTCTCTGTAGGGATGATCTCAATGAGATATTAAGGACCTGCGGGTCATGTGATCAGGACCTTCATCCCCCTCTGCAGCACGCTGGCAGGTCCTGCTCCTTCTCTGTATTCTGCTGTTCAGCCCTCATCCTGCACAACAGTGAACAGGCTATATAACAGAAAACTGTTCCCCTCTTCCTCTCTGGGCCCCTGGAGGCACTGGGGCCCCAGCAGTTGTCCAGGTAAGCCCTGTACCGATGCCGGCCCTGCCCCCCTGCCGGATGCCGGATTTTCAGAATGGACGTACTTCTCCTTTAACGCTAGAGGTCCTCTAGGTCTTAATGAGAGGAATGATTTCTATGCCTTCTTGTAAGTTTGTACATGTTTTTAATTTGCGCTCATGTGCATATGAACTTGAGACATAGTTCCTGGCCGTGAGAAACAGCCATCCCAGGGAATGTGCCTGCACTAGTGGTCTCTCTCCCTGGAATAAACTGATGGTGATGCAGTGATATCAGTTATCTGGGCAGCATGATGGCTCAGTGGCTAGATCTGTAGCCTTGCTGGCGTTCAGGGTTCAAATACCACTAAGGGCAACATCTGCAAAGAGTTGACAAACTTTGTCAACTACAGCAAAATTGACAAAATATGTAAAGTTCTGCAGAATCAGTTGGCGCTATACTAATAAAAAAGAAAAGTAATTATCATGTCTCTACTTTGCATACATAAATATGTCTTTAAAACTGCACAGTGAACACCGTTAAAAATTTCATAAAATAGGTGAATTACTATTTTTTTTTTCATCTCATCTCATTTTGCTATACAAAAAAAATGGATGAAAAAAGGATGCATTTGCATGCATCCATATGGATCCATTTTTCCATTGACTTCCATTATTTAAAAAAAAAAAAAGATTAAACCATCAGTTTTTTTTAGCTTTTACAAAAACATGGTTGACCACGTTTTTATGTACGCAGGAAAAAAAGGACCCATTTTGATCTGTTTTTTTTTTTTTGTTTTTTTTAATAATTGAAGTCAATGGAAGAAAGGGTCCAAACAGATTCATGCAAATGCATCCTTTTTTGTTTCATCCATTTCACCCATTAAATGGACAGCAAAATACAGTGTGAACCCAGCCTAATACATTTTCCAAAGTGACCTATATGTATGGTGTGTGCGTCTCCAGGGGCACAAGTAGGGTACAACATATGCAGCACTAAAATTCTCATTAAGCATTATCTGATTTGAAGTTCTGAAAAACACAAGTGGGTATAGGGTCAAAATGTTCAATATACCTTAAATTAATTCTTTGAAGGGGGTATTTTACAAAATGTGGTCACTTAGCGGGGTTTTCCACTGTACTGGTACCTCAGAGGTTAAAAACCTGTCCTAAAAACCAGTCCAACAAAATCTGCACTAAAATTGTTTCCTTTTGAGCCCAGCCGTTCGTAATAAATGCAGTTTATGGTCACATATAAGGTACTTTTAGGGTACATATACCCACTTTATTATGAAATTTGTAATTTCAAGCTAAATGCACAAATTAGATTTTTTAAAAAATCATTTTTAGGGTTTGATGCCAAAATACTTTTCTCAAATACATGTGGGTCTAAATACTTACTACACCCCAAGATAAATGCTCTGAGGGACGTATTTTCCACAAAGGGGTTACATGTCAGAGGTTCCCACTATACTGTTGCTTCAGATGCAATGCATATGTGACGTGCCACCCTATTGCAGCAAAATCTGCACTAAAAATCTTCCTGTGAGCCTTAACAGCAGCATATGTTCAATAAAACAACTTCCTATAGGTAGGTCACTTTAAAGTATTTACACTTACACATAAAACTCTCAGGGTCTAAAGCCTGAGGTACAAGACCCATTTGTTCAACCTCATCCCTTAAAATATAACTTTTATAATTATTGTTTAAAAATATGAAAATGAAAATGATTTAAAATCCTGACTCTTGGTTACTGTAGATGTTACACACAAGTTTTTGAGAGGTGTCACACCTCTCAAAAGGTAGATTAATTAGCACCAGTAGAGCCTGCAGTTTTCTACCGTGTCAAGGTACCAGAAAATAACTAGTTAATCCCTGAAGGCACCATGACGTATGGCGATATGGCCAGTGATTGGCTTAGCAGGTGCTTAGCAGCTTATCAAAATAAAAGCAGGAAGTGCTCCCCAACCAGGAAAAGGCACCAGGACAGACTTGGGGACAGGTGAGTATATGAGTTCTTTTATTTATTTCCTAGCTCTAGGCCCAGGCACAAACATTTTATTTAGTCAAACAACTTCTTACGAGTTGCAGTTGACTTACAGTACTTATGTTAAATGTATAGTCAAATCCAATCTTACAATATTTATAATTTCCTGGCCTAGCAGCCACGTTTTTTTCTCACTTGCTTACTATGTTGCTGTGACTAGTGATTTATGATTGAAAGAAAAGCTTTAGCATGACTCACTACTAGAGATGATCGAACAAGGCCGAGGTTCAGGTTCGTACGAACCTGAACCATCAGCATTTAACTCCTGCTGCCTTCTTGTTCCATGGGGAAGGTGGAGACAGACCAAGAACCCCCTGGAAAACAGGAATACAGCCTAGGTAATAGGCTATATCCCTGTTTTCCAGGCGGTACTCGGGCAGTCTCCACCTTCCCCACGGAATGGGAAGGCAGCAGGAGTCAAATGCCGATGGTTCCAGTTCGTACGAACCTGAACCTCTGCCCTGTTCGATCATCTCTACTCACTACCGCACAGTGGGGAAGAATTATCTCTACTGCATTAACCCTTTCCCGCACAAGGACGTAACTGTACGATTAAACTGTACGATTAAACTGTGCCCGCTAATAAGGTAATCAGATGCAGCTGTCAAAGATGACAGCTTGCATCCGATTACCGGATCCAGCGCTTCCCTGGTGTCTAGTGGTGGAGATCGCTCCCCCGGGACATTGTCCCGGAGGAGCGATCTCCATCTGTGGGGCCGGCCAGGGTCTCCGCCAAGATTGCGCTGATCCCGGCTCGGCACTCGTTTGTTTTCGGCTGCAGCAGCCGAAAGCAAACGAGTGCCTATCTCATCGATCTTTGCTGTATAAGTATATACAGCATAGATCAATGAGTGATCAGTGCAGGGGGGCTTCTAGTATAAGTGTAAAAGTAAAAAAAAAAAAAGTGTTGTTAATAATTAAAAAAAACCCTCCCCTATAAAAGTCAGAATCACCCCCCTTTTCCCATGTTTTCCCATGTTTCCCAAATAAATAAATAAATAAACATGTTTGGTATCGCCGCGTACATAATCGCCCAAACTATTAATTAATCACATTCCTGATCTCGCACGGTAAACGGCTTAAGCGCAAAAAAATTCCAAAGTGCAAAATTGCGCATTTTTGGTCGCATCAAATCCAGAAAAATTGTAATAAAAAGCGATCAAGTCGCATATGCGCGATCAAGGTACCGATAGAAAGATCACATCATGGCGCAAAAAATGACACCTCACACGGCCTATAGACCAAAGGATAAAAGCCTTATAAGCCTGGGAATGAAGCGATTATAAGGAACATATATTTCTTGACAACGGTTTGAATTTTTTACAAGTCATCACATACAATAAAAGTTATACATGTTACATATCATTGTAATCGTAATGACTTGAGGAACATATATAACATGTCAGTTTTTCCATAGGACACACAACGTAAAAACGAAACCCCCACAAAGAAAAAGAATTGTGGGGTTTTTTTTTTCAATTTCACTGCGCATATAATCTTTTTCTGGTTTTGCAGCATATTTTATGCAAAAGTTCAGCCTGTCATTGCAAAGTACAATTAGTGGCGCAAAAAATAAGGGCTTATGTGGGTCTGTAGGTGTAAAAATGCAAGTGCCATGGCCTTTAAAGCACAAGGAGGAAAAAACGAAACCGCAAAAACGAAAATTAGCCTGGTCCTGAAGGGGTTAAGTTATACTAAAACACTGGCACATATATTGTGGTAACATAAGTGTCATACTGGTGTTGATATGCAAATTTTCCAGCTGAGGTCAAATTGTTACAAAAATAAATGAATAAATAAATAAAAAGCAATGTGACCATACAAAGAGTTTTGTCTTCAGAATGATCTATAGTTTTTCATGTCAAAGGAAAGGTAACAGAAGGTTTATGCATATGAACATGCTGTTAAAGTGTCACTGTCGTTATAAATTTCAAAATCTAAATCCACAGTAGATTGTAGTAGGGATATAAAGCAAGTTTGCAATAAACATTCTTTTTTTTTTTTTTTAGTTATCATGGAAATCATGGAAAACACGGCCCTTCCTCTTTTCTGACTCTTTTTTCTCAAAGAAACAGGAAATAGTAAGAAAACAGGAAGTCCTGTGTATCCCAGGTCATCTGGGCACTCTCAGAGAAAAGGCAGTCATGTGATTGACAGACATATTGAGCCCCGACACTCTGTACACGCGACACTTTTATTTATTTTTATTTTTTTTCAAACAGAAAAAAACAGAAGGTGCAACTTTTTTTTTCAAGTCTAAAAATCTACCTTCAGGAGACTGGACCTGGATTTCTGGTAAGTTCAGCTTTGTTTTATAGCATGATAACATGACAACAAAAATAATGAATGTATATTGCAAACTTCCTTTATTTCACATCTACTGTTTTAGATTTTGAAACTTATAACGACAGGTACACTTTAAGTATTTGTACATGATGTGAGTTCACCAATATTAAAATTCTCAGCCCTTTTGCCATTTTGTAGTTAAAGATTTGTGTGTGTGTGTGTGTGTGTGTGTTGATCTGCTTTGGTGCCCTTTGGATAATTCTTTCCTTAGTGCTCCGGCTTGCCCACCCGCCAGCTTCTTATGCGTCACCTACTTATACATATGCATAAAGTAGTGAAAACATCTTCCTGAGCCCGTTTGCATAGTACCAGTGCCAAGTATCTGAGTCAGGGAGAAAGATATCCCTACTTTGTGCATATGCATAAGTAGGTGGTTCAGGATAAGCTGTCAGGTTAGAGGGCCAGTGCACGGAAGGGCTAAGGATGTTCCAGTGCACCAAAGCTGGTAATTTACATGTTTTGCTGTGTGTTTTTTTTTTTGTTTAGTTTTTTAGCTATAGCTAGAAAATGGCATGACATGCAAATAAGAAGAAAATTGCATTGTATTCCCTACAGGTACAGTACATAACATTAGATGCCTTTATGAACCTGCTGTTTAGTTTCCCTTTCAACATATTTTTTTTAAAATTCATGGTGATTTTTTATTTTATAATGTTGGCACTTTGTAACATTTCAGGTTAACCAGGTATCCTCCACTTAAATGCTCGAGCCTCCCATTGTTTAAAAAAAAATGCTAAACAGTCAAGCATTTTAGTGCTCGATCAACACTAATAAAATCAAGATCCCAAGCATATCCCATGGCAAAAGAATAAGACTAAATAGCCACAAGTATTTTTATATATCATAAGAAAAATTGTATGATTAAGTGACAATCATCGTACTTTAAAAAAAGACTCTTCTCAATTTCCCCACATTATAAAGTTTTAACTATTGTAAACTAACTATTCAACTATTATAATGACAGTTTATTCTTGCTTGTCTTTGAGCAACATCTAGTGGTCTGTTTCTCGGTGGAAATATACTTATTGGGAAAGAAGGCTGATATCACAGATCTTTGTTCTCCTTGACCAGCAATATAAATTAAATCTAAGTGTATCTTGGTGACAGGGCCTTTCTTGCCATATAAAGTACATCCAATATCAGAATCAGTTAGCAATGAAAAAATGTTATGAGTTTTATTGCGATGAGTCAACTTGCCGGATGAACAGATGGATAGACTTTTTTTTGGGCTTTCCCTGTGGGGACATGCTGTGATTTGTATTTGAAGAATATGAAGTAAAGAACTTTTTGCTCACTGATTCCTCTGCTGAATGTACTTTGTGATTCTTGTTACGATTATCACATAAAAGGAATTATTTAATGTTTTGTATTCATTGAGGGGATGTAGCTGTGGAAATAAGCCAAAATAATCAACTTATTGTGTTATAAAATTTATATTCTAAATAAATCAACTATAAACTTTATCATATAAGTGTTTTAGGTCTCGGAGATTACTCAGAACTAAGTTCAAAACCAAAATAAGAAGCTTTTAAATGATATACAGAACAGTTTGTTTTATCCCATTAAGTTGTTTTTTTATAGTTAAAAAGTTTGTTTAGGTGGTTCACAGGAATAGAGCAACTTTTTTATTTTGTAATTTTGGCATTGTAATCTATATTTATATGTAAAGCAAATTCATTTCAATATTTGTTACCAAATCAGCAGTTTTTCAAATTAACCCATATGTGACCCTGGCAAGATCCTTGACTGTTACACAGGCCTTAGAAATAAAGGACCATCCTGTGGATTTTGAAGCCTTGGGGGGTTTTTTTGCGCAATAATAATTTTATGTATATAGTACCAACAAATTCATATTGGATTTGCAATAGTATTTGACTTTAACATTCATACCCCTCACCCCAAATAAAAAACAGCATTTTATAAACTATAGTTAAGTTATCTACAGTTAACTTTCGACCCACAGATGTCATAGATTTTTTTGAAGTTGCGACATAAAAATGAGAAAATATAATTTTTTCATTCCCAATATGACTTCCACTTAAATTTTCTCATTTTCACAAGGAATACAGGAGAATAAGCAACCAAACAACCATGGATGTTAACTTTTAACTGGTAGCTTGGAATATAGCCAAGGACACACTAAAGCTGCAGGAAAGTGTGTTTTATCTGATGAAATGTCTCATGAGTAGCTTTTGTATAAATTGATGAGGAAGTGAAAAAGGATCTTCATTTCGTTGTGTCATCATGGATTTAAAGTTTATTTAGAAGCGAAAATTAGGAAGTAAAATAATTGTTAAGAAAAGAAAAAGAAAAGACACGATAGGGCCAATTTCTGGCTACTTCATACGATTTGCCCCTCACAATATTCATAACAACACTCTCTAGTGAGCAGTGGAAAAGAGTGGTGCAACTGCCGAGCACTGTTATGAATATTCATAAGGCGGTGTGCTGCAGGAGCCGGCTGGCTACAGGACCACCCCCAGTGCACCAAATCATATCATTACAATAATAAGAAAAGGAATGATTTATCATTATTGTCTCAGTGGACCTTCTAAATAAAGTTATGGCTGTGCTCCCTGTCCTCTACCAGATTAGAATGTATTAGCGGTTTAGATCCATCTGGCCTGCTGCTAGATTCACTTTACACTTTTCCACAAATCTAGACATGTCAAAAGTTTAGATCATACAAGCTGTCAGCCCTGAGATCCATTGCAGTCGTTAGTCATATGCAAGTAAAGTATGACACTTACAAATAAGCCAAGTATATAACGAGTAAATATTACATGTTAGCACTATACTTTTACTGACAAACTCCAGTTTACCAATATTATCAACAATACCAGTAGTTCTGTAGTGGTGGACACTAGTCCACACCTGGTGGAGGCCCCTATGTGGTGAAGGGCCCAGGACATGTTCCCTGGATGTCCTCCCTTTAATCTGGCCCTGCTGTTTACACACTTTTAAAAATTGAGTAGCAGCAGTAGGATCTGACAAGGGACTGTGTCCGGAAACAGTGCAGCAGTGTTGCTCATACCCTAGTCCTAACACAGTTGCTCATTGCTGGTGCTACCATGCACACGGCATTGGTGATAGAGAGAATATACTATACATTAGGGGAGCATCTATATTGCTAGTGATGTGTGCATGGCAGCCTCTAGTGGAGCAAGCAATTACAATATCCAGTACAATAGGACAGGCTCTCTATCGCTAGCACTTCATGTAAAACAATGCTAGCAATGAGTAACTGGGCCAGGACCAGGGCATAAGCAGCCCTGCAGTTCATTACACAGACATAATAATAATATATATCCTCTCATATTTGTGGCCAACAGGACATTAAAAAACCATGTGTTCGTCAACAATTATTTAGTCTCGTAATGAAGTAATGTAAAATATTATTAGTTACATGTCATAGAATATTTCAGATATGTTTTGTCAGTGGTTTAATTTCATATTTCAGTGAAATCCACATACAGTGGCGCCTTGGATTACGAGCAAAATTCGTTCCAGGACCATACTTGTAACCAAAATCACTCTTAAATGTGGCTGAGTGTAAGTGCAGGCACATTATTCTGTCCCCTGATGCAAGCCCTAGCCTGAAGTGGATCTGCTATGATTTGGAAGTTGAGAGAGACTTCCTGGGTACAGGGCTGTAGACTACACTATGCAAACCATGCCCCTCTCCCACTCACCCTCTGACCCAGTACTGTGACCTCATAAACCAAAGCAATGCTCTTAAACCAAGTTATAATTTTGGAAAACTGTGAGCTCTTCTTGCTAAGCACTCTCAATTTAAGTTACTCTTAAACCGAGGTACCACTGTACATATATTGAGCAGGTATAGGTCTATACTAAAATTTCTGCCTTTCCTTCCTTATAGCTACTTGTACACGTAGTGTTGGTGGCCATGATTAGAACACGTTCACTTGGACTAGCCATTTGTTGGTCTAGCCAAGTCCGGGTGCAGTGTGGTAATTAGTAGTAAATCCTGTGCACTCTCCATGGCTCCTAATGCTATGATGACAGGCAACCTTATACTTAAAGACCAAAATAACTCCACAAAATCATACCCATTTTTCCTCAACATTTTTTACATATGCCCACTGCTAAGAAAAGTCCATCTTTTGGCTATGTTCACACGACATCAAAAATAGAGGAAAGGCAGACGGTTTTGATATTTAAAAAACAAAACGTCTATTTGTGCCACGATTTAACTGACTGCAATGGCAATGCATTGAAGTCAATGGGAAGACAGACGTCCAATGCACACAGTGTATTGAATAATGGACGTTGTTACTGCGGACGGCAAAATAATGAACATGATCATTATTTTCTGACGTCTTTTGCAAACAGCGGATGATGTTATTAATTAGTTGTTCACACGCAGGTTTTTTTTTGTCACCGTTCTTTCTCAGTTTTTTCTATTAAATTCAATAGACTTTTCAATTAAGCTGCAACCAAAGGGCAATTAGTAACCCCAAACTAGAAAATTGTACAAAGAGCAGTCATTGCCAGACAACTAAATGACGTCCGTTATTTTAGACTCAAAATAACAGACGTCATTTTAAACAGAGCTGAAAAAACGTTGTGTGAACATAGCCAAAAACTGCATAACTGGGTCTTAATATACTACTAATAAATAATAATGATGAAACTATTACCAATAGTTATATGAAATAATTCATAGTTTTAATGCTAATTATAATTATTTACTTTTATTTAATCCCATACAATAATTTGTGGATAAAGAATACATTGTCTATTTTGCATTGTATGCTATTAAAAAAAAAATCTGTCAGATTCCTCTATGTAAGGTTATGAGTGGCATATAACCTTGTAAAAAAAAAAAAGCCTGTCTGTTCACATTAAAAAACTAAAAATGCTTTTTGTGTTCTGCATTTATAGTATCCCTGCTAAAAATGGTGTAAAATTGAACAGGTCTGAAAGCTATTCATTCAATTTGTACTCTCAGGGCAAAGCTTTATAAAATGTAGAATTTCATCATATGTCCCCAAAGTGAAAAAAGATTGATTTGCTTGTCATATTGAATATACTCCAAATAGTAGTTTAAGAAACAATTGACCCTGAGCACTGTGCCAACACAATCTTTTGGGTATCTAGTTGATAGCAGCTCGTGATTTTTGATAGCAAAAATACTTTGGTTCACAAAAAAAAGGTATATCTATATGTAAGAGAGACATGGGTCACCATTCTCATGGTAGACAAAGTCGAATTTCATTATATATAATGTGTATACATTATAATTGTCTCTATTTGTTTATTTTGCATTTAAAAAAAAATATTCACAAATGTTCAAGTAGCGAATTTCATGTTTTACATATATTTGTTAGCTCTTTCTTCAATACATTCTTATTTCAAAGGGATCTGGTAAAACAAAGCAATTAAAATAGACATTTATAATACATACTTGAAGACTAGTAATTACAGAGATATATGCAACATAAAAAAAAACTGAAATGAGGCAAAATAAAAAAAAAAAACCTTGTTGTAATTATTATCCCTTACAAAGCTTGCAAATGTCTTGGAAAGTCTTTATCATAAACATTAGGTTCTTCTAATTGTATTCCTAAGCTACAGGAAATAAATTATGCTGGGTTCTATGAATATATTTAAACAATCAATGGTGAGAGCAGTATTTTCAGTGGGGAATGCAAGAATTATTTAAAATATTTGAGGACTTTTTTCACAATGTGAAGAAATCAATGGGAGAATAAATTGGACTTGATTTCTGTATCCATTCTTACACTATATTTATGTACATCAACACCTTATTTGTATGTAAAAAATGATTTCATAAGGGCTGAGATAACAATGGAAAAATAAGAAAATAGAAAAAGTAGAAAGAAATCCGCTTGTCCAATGTCCAAAATATTTATTCTTCCATGTGCTTAAAAGGGTTATCCAGCACTACAAAAACATGGCCACCTTTCCCCCACTCTTGTCTCCACTTTCGGTGCTTCTAATGTGGAAACATAGTCTGTATGACACTGTACAGGCTCTTTCAACAGTGCTCTACAATGTGTATGAGCCCTAAAATATCAATGGAATAACAACCAAAAAAATGAAAATGCTTAAATTTCTCTGAAACATCTAAAGGGTTATTAAACTTATGAAACACAATTTTAAATACTTTGAGAGGTGCAATTTTTACAGTGGAGAGATATATGGTAGTAACTAACATTCAGGCTCCATAAATCCACTTTAGAACTGAACTGGTCCCTAATAAAATCCGAATTAGAAATTTTCCCAAAAATTAGAAAAATCGCTGCAAAATTTCAAAGCCTTCTAACATCCTAAAAAGTAAAATGACGTTCACCAAATGACGTCACCATGACGTAGACATGTTCTAGATCAGTGCTTATCAAACTATTTCTACTGGAGCCTCACCCAACAGACCAAGGCAATGCCTGGGCCTCCACAGACTGACCAAGAGGGTGCTGGGGAGTCCATTTAAAAGCTGAAAATAATGCTAGGACTACGTTTCACCCATCTCCCAAGCTCAACATACTAATAAATCAAGTACAAAATAAATTAATAATGTTGCAAAAATTGTGATTTTGGAGGACTGTGCAGATCATAGTTACTTTTGTGAAAACTGGCTCCCCAGCTGGGCCTCACCAACAACTAGGGGGCCCCCTTACTGGTGAGGCCCGCCTCACAGTTTGAGAAGCACTGTTCTAGATAATACAGGAATAATAAGTTCATGAGACATGAATATAAAGAAATGTAAATGTTTTTTTTAATTTTTGCGCAAATGTTGTGTTGTTTACAAAAAACTACTGAATGTATCAACCAAAGTATACCACAAACATAAAGAGGAGTATGTCATGGAAAAAAAATCTCAGAATAACAACGATAAGTAAAAGCAACGCAGAGTTATCACTACATAAAGAGAGACAGGTCAGATTTGAAAAATAGGCCCTGGTCATTAAGGCCAAAACAGGCTGCGGAGGCAAGGGGTTAAGGTACCACAAGGTATCAACAAATGGCAGCATCAATTGCTATATACTATGGGGGAGCACAGGGGAGCTATATACTATGGGGGAGCACAGGGGAGCTATATACTACTGGGGAACACAGGGGGCTATATACTATTGGGGAGCACAGGGGGCTATATACTATGGGGGAGCTGAGGGGGCTATATACTATGGGGGAGCACAGGGGGCTATATACTTTTGTGGAGCACAGGGGGCTATATACTATGGGGGAGCACAGGGGGCTATATACTATGGGGGAACACAGGGGGCTATATACTATGGGGGAGCACAGGGGAGCTATATACTACTCGGGAGCACAGGGGGCTATATACTATTGGGGAGCACAGGGGAGCTATATACTATTGGGGAGCACAGGGGGCTATATACTATTGGGGAGCACAGGGGAGCTATATACTATTGGGGAGCACAGGGGAGCTATATACTATTGGGGAGCTATATACTATTGGGGAGCACAGGGGAGCTATATACTATGGGGGAGCACAGGGGAGCTATATACTATTGGGGAGCACAGGGGAGCTATATACTATTGGGGAGCACAGGGGGCTATAAACTATTGGGGAGCACAGGGGGGCTATATACTACGGGGGAGAGCACAGGGGGGCTATATACTATTGTGGGAAGAGCACATGGGGGCTATATACTATTGGGGGAGAGCACAGGGGGGCTATATACTATTGTGGGAGAGCATGGGGGGTATATACTATTGGAGAGCACAGGGGGGCTATATACTATTGGGGGAGAGCACAGGGAGACTTAAAGGTGGCCCAGGCTGGATGGAGAGAAAAAGAAAAGGTGACAGACTCTGATCGGAGAAGATGACCCCGGTGAGTCACTGGATGTAACTGCACTCTGTTATAGGGTTGTAGTGTTAGGGGTATTATGTAATGGTATCATTGGTGATATCTTTCTGTTTTGTTTAGTGCAGTTTTTATGTAATATGTAATCACTGTATGGTGGAAATAGTGTTATAAGGTAACTACTGTATGTATTGGGGCTCTTGATACAGTGTGGGGGCAAATTCAGTACATTATACAATGTGCCGAAGGGGAAGGGGGGGGCCCACTCTTGAGGGCTGTGCATTGGGCCCACCAATGTATTAAAACGACCCTGCCTGTGAGGCGTCTGTTTCTCAAACTAGAGACTCTAATGTGCTTATCTTCTTGCTTAGTTGTGCAACGCGGCCTCCCACTTCTTTTTCTACTCTGATTAGAGCCTGTCTGTGCTGTCCTCTGAAGGGAGTAGTACACACCGTTGTAGGAAATCTTCAATTTCTTAGCAATTTCTCGCATGGAATAGCTTTTACTTCTAAGAACAAGAACAGACTGTCGAGTTTCAGATGAAAGTTCCCTTTTTCTGGCCATTTTGAGCGTTTAATTGACACCACAAATGTAATGCTCCAGAAACACAATCTGCTCAAAGGAAGGTCAGTTTTGTAGCTTCTGTAACGAGCTAGACTGTTTTCAGATGTGTGAACAAGATTGCACAAGGGTTTTCTAATCATCAATTAGCCTTCTGAGCCAATGAGCAAACACATTGTACCATTAGAACACTGGAGTGATAGTTTCTGGAAATGGGCCTCTATACACCTATGTAGATATTGCACCAAAACCAGACATTTGCAGCTAGAATAGTCATTTACCACATTAGCAATGTATAGAGTGTATTTGTTTAAAGTTAGGACTAGTTTAAAGTTATCTTCATTAAAAAGTAGTCTAGCAACTAGAGCAGTGGTCTAGCAACTAGCTAGCAATAATGTGATGGGGGGAAAAAGCAGGCAAATTAGGAAAAGAAGACAAGTTTACTGTATAAATGCTTGCAAAAATATTTTACTTGCCAAGCCCTACAAGTTTTACTATGTTAGCTGAGATGGGAAATACCCCTTTAAGACATGTCTCTGGTGTACAAAGATAGCAGACCTGGGAGCTTTCATTATGCCCCTGTCTGTCACTACAAAGCATTAGCAGCCTGTGATGGTGTTTTAAGAGTGCCCTCTGTCAAACTCTCAGATGTTATAGTTGCTATTGCTTAGTGAGAGCATGGTGTGACCTGTATGTTACAGCTAACACTCACTAACATGTTTTAAATATAAGGCAATTACATTAAGTAAATCTATATCATGGTGCTAGAAGAGGTTAATTAGTGCTGCTGTACTTCAATTGAAGTAATCAGACCCTCATTGATCAAGTGATAGCCATACAGTATAATATAAATGCTGGTGAGCATATACATTTAAAACGAAAAGACAGGGGAGAAATATTTCTAAAATTAAAATAAAAGAAATCTTTTTATGTATATAGGAGGGGAGAGAGCCAGAAGAAGAGTAAAGAAGATGTATTGCACTACAGGTCTTGCTATCTAGTAGCTTTTAATGCTTTTACTTAATCTAAACTCATATATAGATGTTCTGACAAGTCTGGATCTGGACTGCTTGGTTTCTGAAAAACATTTGGTACATGAGTCAACTGGGGATAGGACCTCTAGCACCACTACAGCTTGAAAGCCACAAGGCAGACTCTCTCTGAATCAGGGGTGGACACAGACTTAATATGGCCCCTGTGCAAACAAAAAATGTACTTGAGCCCCCATCCCGTAACCTAATCATATCCATAACCTGACCCTATGTAAGTTATTACAGTGCCGTTACATTCAGTGACTCATACAAGGGGCTTTGTCTCTAAGTTTGGAGTTGTTCACTCTTTTCTTCCTTCTCCAACTGGCCCTAGCCATCATAAAGATCTCTACCAGCTATGAATCATCATCTGAGAAGAATCTGCCAGAAAACATTTTAGGGTCCTTGCTCCAGCAATATCCTCATCTTTGAACACATTTTCCATCTTTTATACCCCCCACAGTAATAGTCCCCTTTTATCCCCCTATATAGTAGTTAACCCCCATGTGCTCCCATATAGTACTTAGTTCCCATTTATGCCCCCATCTAGTTTTAGGCCCCCTGTGTTCCCATTATAGTAGTAAGACACCCTCTGTGCCCTCATATTGTATATATGTCCTCTCTTTGCCTCCATATAGTATATACTGTAGATCCCCTCTGTGCCCCCATATAGTATATAGGTTCCCTCTGTGCCCCTATGTACTTTATAGGTCCTCTGTGTGCCCCCCCCTAGTATATATGTCCCCTCTGTGCCCCCAGGTATTATATAGGTACCCTCTGTGCTGCTATGTAGTATATACTGTATGTTCCCTTTGTACCGCTATGTACTATATATGTCCCTTCTGTACCCTCTGTACTGTATAGACCCTCTTCTGCATCCCAATGAAAATACTCACCTGTCACTCACTTCCAAGGCTCAGCTTTTTTTCTGCAGCAATAAGTCTATGGCACAATACACACAACTCAGCATAATGACATGCAGATTTTAAATTAGATTTCCCTCGGGATTATGGGTCAGGCTTTCAGTAAAATTATCAAGGAGAGGTACAGGAAAGAGAAGCAGAGCAGAGTCTCTGACCATGATTTGTCCTGTGATTGGCTGGCTAAACTACATCACCTCCTGAATATAAGAATAGGGATTTCAGATTCGTTTCACTTGCTGGTTGGAGCTAGAGAGGGATAGGCTGTTCAACAGGGAAAGAAAGCTTTTAGGTGAAGTTAAGTAGGAAGGGACCCCCAAAAGCCCTTGATAGGGCTAAAAGTATAAAAACCTTATATTTAGAAGCTGTTGTGAGACAGGCAGTGTGTTCAGACACCCACTGATAGTGTATACAGCTGTATATTGTGAGTGTGGAATAATAGCTGTTATCTTGCTACTTCTAATTTGCTCAGTCTGCGTCCTGTGAAGTATTTGACCAGCTTCTTAATTTTCTTATTTTAAAAACCAATTACATATCCGGTATACGGCTGTATACTGTTAGTGTTGGATAATACCTGTTATCTTGCTACTACTGATTAGCGCAGTCTGCGTCCTGTGAAGTAGTTGACCAGCTTCTTAACCCCTTGCCGCATATGGACGTACTTCTGCACTCCTGTCATCCCCGGCGGGGCCCGGCTGTCAGTGATAGCCGGGCACCCGCCGCAACTGCTGAGATCTGCGCCGTGCCTGGATCCCGGCAGTTAACCCCTTAGTGACCGCCGATACGGCGGTCACTAATGGGCCGGCGCTGCAGTGCTTTTTTATCTCCCCCCACCGTGAATCCACGGTGGGGGGAGATGAAATAAGTGAATCAGACCCCAGATCAGCCCCCCCCTCCTAGTAGCCAGTCACTAACCCCCCTCCCCCGGCGGCCATCGGATCCAAGATATATCTGCTCACAGCGATGGAAATGTAAAAATGAATTAAAACCCCATGCTCTCCGCCACCGGAGGTAGCGGAGAGCATGGGGCAGTGATCGGGGACCCCCCTGTGGGGTCCCGGAACAGGCGATCGGCGGTATATACTATATACCACCGATCGCCTGTTCACAGTGCAGGGATGCACTTTTTATCCCCTGTCACCATCAATGATTGGTGACAGGGGATAAAAAGTGTCAGGGTCCGTCCCCCAAGTCGCCCCCCAGTCACCCCCCGTCCCCCAGTCACCCCCCTACCCCTTATACATTACCTGATCCTGGAGCTCCTTCCTCCTCGACGCCCTGGCTGGTTATGAAGTGCGCATGCGCTTCACAACCAGCCAACTCTGAAAATTTAAAGTGACAGAGACCAATTTGGTCTCTGTCACTGAACTATGATTACTGTGATAGAAAATATCACAGTAATCATACTAATACAGTGAAAATGAATGTGTAAAGTACAAAAAGTGACAAACACACAAAAAAATAAAACACACACTTTTTATTATAGTAATAATTGCAGTTTACTCCTAAATTACCCCTAATCCCCCCAGATTACCCGTACCTACCTCAGGTTGCCCGCAACCCCCCCCAGGTTGTCCGTAATCACGTCAGATTGCACGTAACCCCCCAGATTACACGTAACCACCGCACGTTGCCCATAACCACCACACGTTGCCCATAACCACCACACGTTGCCCGTAACCACCACACGTTGCCCGTAACCACCGCACGTTGCCCGTAACCACCGCACGTTGCCCGTGACCCCTCCAGATTGTCCGTAATCACCCCAATTTACATGTACCCACCCCAGATTACCTATAAGCACTTCAGTTTATCCGTAACAAATCTAGATTGTCTGTAACCCCCCCAGGTTGCCCTAACCACCGCAGGTTGCCGTAATCATGCCAGATTACATGTAACCCCCCCCAGATTGCACGCAACCACCACAGGTCGCCTCTGACCACCGCACCTTGCCTCTGACCCCCGCACCTTGCCTCTGACCACCGCACCTTGCCACTGACCACCCCAAATTGCCAATGACCCCCTCCAGATTGCCCGTAACCACGCCGGATTACAGGTACCCACCTCAGATTACCTATGAGTACTTCAGTTTATCCGTAAACTGATTGCCCGTAACCACCCCAGATTGTCCGTAACCACCCCACGTTGCCCGTAACCACCTCATGTTTACCGTAACCACAGCAGGTTGCCTGTAACCACAGCAGGTTGTCTGTAACCACAGCCGGTTGTCCGTATCCTTGTCAGGTTGCCTGTAACCACCCCAGGTTGCCTGTAACCACCCCAGGTTGTCCGTATCCACGTCAGGTTGCCTGAAACCACCAAGGTTACCTGTAACCACAGCAGGTTGTCCGTATCCACGCCACGTTGCCTGTAACCACCCCAGGTTGCCTGTAACCACCCCAGGTTGTCTGTAACCACAGCAGGTTGTCCGTATCCACCCCACGTTGCCCGTAACCACCCCAGGTTGTCTGTAACCACAGCAGGTTGTCCGTATCCACCCCACGTTGCCTGTAACCACCCCAGGTTGCCCGTGACCACCCCATGTTGACCATATCCACCCCAGATTGTCTGTAACCACAGCAGGTTGTCTGTAACCACAGCAGGTTGTCTGTAACCACAGCAGGTTGTCCGTATGCACGCCACGTTGCCCGTAACCACCCCAGGTTGCCTGTGACCACCCCATGTTCACCGTAACCACCCCAGGTTGTCCGTATCCACCCCAGATTACCCGTAACCACCTTATGTTTACCGTAACCACCCCAGGTTGTCCGTATCCACCCCAGATAACCCGTAACCACCCCAGGTTGCCCGTAACCACCTCCAGATTACCCAGAACCACCCCAGACTGTCCGTAACCACCCCACGTTACCTGTAATCTCATTTTCTTTATTGTATTTTAGTAACTGCGCTATTCTAATAACTGTTACTAGCTGCTGTTTGCTCCAGCAAATTGGCACTCCTTCCCTTCTGAGCCCTGCTGTGTGCCCATACAGTGGTTTATGCCCACATATGGGGTACTGTTCTACTCAGGAGAACCTGCCTTACAGATTTTGGGGTACATTTTTTCTCCTGTTCCTTGTGAAATTTTGAAATTTCAAACTAAATGAACATATTATTGGAAAAAATCGAGTTTTTCATTTTTACTGGCCAATTTTGAATACTTTCCTCCAATACCTGTGGGGTCAAAATGCTCATCCTACCCCAAGATGAATTCTTTGAGGGGTGCACTTTCCAAAATGGGGTGTCTTATGGGGGGGGTTGATTCCGCTGGCACTACAGGGGCTCTGCAAACGCACCTGGCTCTCAGAAACCTCTTCAAAAAAATCTGCACTGAAAATGCTAATTGGCGCTCCTTTCCTTCTGAGCCCGGCTGTGTGCCCATACAGGAGTTTATGCCCACATATGGGGTACCGTTGTACTCAGGAGAACCTGCGTTACAGATTTTGGGGTGAACTTTCTCTCCTGCTCCTCAATAAATTGAGAAATTTCAAACTAAAGGAATATATTATTGGAAAAATTTGTGTTTTTTATTTTTACTGTCTACTTTTGAATACTTTCCTCTAATAGCTGTGGGGTCAAAATGGTCACCACACCCCAAAATGAATTCTCTGAGGGGTGCACTTTCCAAAATGGGGTGACTTATGGGGAGATTTTACTCCGCTGGCACTACAGGGGCTCTGCAAATGGACCTGGTGCTCAGAAACTTCTGCAGCAAAATCTGCATTGAAAAAGCTAATTGGAGCTCCTTCCCTTCTGAGCCCCGCTGTGTACCCATACAGTGGTTTATACCCACATATGATGTACCGTTCTACTCAGAAGAACCTGCGTTATAAATTTTGGGGTAATGTTTTTCTCTTGTTTCTCATGAAATTGAGAAATTTCAAGCTAAACGAACATATTATTGGAAAAATTTGAGTTTTTCATTTTTACTGTCTACTTTTGAATACTTTCCTCTAATACCTATGTGGTCAAAATCGTCATTACACCCCAAGATAAATTCTCTGAGGGGTGCACTTTCCAAAATGGGGTGACTTTTGGGGAGATTTTACTCCGCTGGCACTACAGGGGCTCTGCAAACGCACCTGGCGCTCAGAAACTTCTTTAGCAAAATCTGCATTGAAAAGGCTAATTGGCGCTCCCTTCCTTCTGAGCCCGGCTGTGTGCCCATACAGTGGTTTATGCCCACATATGGGGTACCGTTCTACTCAGGAGAACCTGTGTTACAGATTTTGGGGTACTTTTTTTTTCTTGTTCCTTGTGAAATTGAGAAATTTCAAACTATACGAACATATTATTGGAAAAATTCGAGTTTTTCATTTTTACTGTCTAATTTTGAATACTTTCCTCTAATACCTGTGGGGTCAAAATGCTCATCTTACCCCAAGATGAATTCTCTGAGGGGTGTACTTTCCAAAATGGGGTGACTTATGGAGAGATTTTACTCCACTGGCACTACAGGGTGTCACTGGTCACTGCTCAGGCTGGACTCTGAGCAGATCCGCCGGCGTCCCTGGTGACGTGCAGGGCAGGTTGCTAGGGGCGTGCCGCCGGCGTCCCTAGCGGCCGGCCCACTGTCATTACGTCACGGCCGACCGCGTGCCCGGCTCTCATTCTGTTTATGGCCGGGCTGGGCTCAGGAGACGCCGATGGCATCCTTAGTGCAGGGCTGGTTGCTAGGGGCGCGTCGGCAGCGTCCCTGGCAGTCAGTCTGCTGGGAACGCCCACTGCTAGCCGCGGCTGGGGCTCATTCTTCCCCAGCTGAGCGGCGTTAGGGACATGACTGACAGCAGTGGGCTCCAGTCATATCCACAGCCCAGTGTTAGTCTAGAGTGCCAGCTCCAATGATGCCTGGGGGCTGGGACTCCGGGGTGTATAAGTTCATTACCCTGTGTCTCAGTCCTTGCCTGCGATAGAGCCTAGTATCCCTAGTGTTTTCTTGACCTCGCTATCTTTCCTGACCTTGCTTTTCCCGTTGCTCGACCCTCTGGCTTGCTTCTCTGACTACTCTCTGGACTCGTGTTTGTACCTCGCCGCTCGACTGTTATTGACCCGGAATTCTGACTCTTCTCTTGTTGTGTTTGTCTGTCTTGTTAGTTTTGTGTTGCACCTTAGCTAGTACAGGGACTGCTGTCCAGTTGTCCGTTTGCCATCTAGGGCATCTGAGGCAAATAGGTAGGATCAGTGGGGTGGGTGCCAGCTTCAGGGCTCACCTGTCCTTGTACCTTCCTGTCCTTCCCTGACACAGGGGCACTGCAAACGCACCTGGCGCTCAGAAACTTCTTCAGCAAAATCTGCATTGAAAAAGCTAATTGGCGCTCCCTTCCTTCTGAGCCCCGCTGTGTGCCCATACAGTGGTTTATGCCCACATATGGGGTACCATTGTACTCAGGAGAACCTGCGTTATAAATTTTGGGGTAATTTTTTTCTCTTGTTCCTCGTGAAATTGAGAAATTTCAAACTAAGCGAACATATTATTGGAAAAATTCGAGTTTTTAATTTTTACTGTCTAATTTTAAATACTTTCCTCTAATACCTGTGGGCTCTGCAAATGCACCTGGTGCTCAGAAATTTCTTCAGCAAAATCTGCATTGGAAAAGCTAATTGGCGCTCCCTTCCTTCTGAGCCCCGCTGTGTGCCCATACAGTGGTTTACGCCCACACATACCGTTGTAGTCATGAGAACCTGCGTTACAAATTTTGGGGTGCTTTTTCTATCATGTTCCTTTTTAAAATGAGAAACTTTAATCTAAACGTATATATTATTGGAAAGTTTTAATTTTCCATTTTTTTACGGCCTAATGGTGAATACTCCAGCCCCTGTAGGGTTAAAATGCTCATTATGCCCCTAGATTAATTCTTTAAGGTGTGTAGTTTCCAAAATGGGGTCACTTATGGGGGTTTCCAGTATACAAGCCTCCTAAATCAACTTAAAAAAGAACTGGTCCCTAAAAAAATCAGTTTTGGAAACTTTCACGAAAATGTGGTAATTTGCTGATAAATTTCTAAGCCCCGTAACACCCTAAAAAAGTAAAATATGTTTATGAAATGAAGCCAGAATAAAGAGGACATATTGGTAATGTGACTTAGTAACTAATTTATGTGCTACGACTTTCTTTTTTTAGAAGTAGAGAATTTCAAAGTTCATAAAATGCTAATTTTTTAAATTTTTCATGATATTTTGATGTTTTTCACAAAAAACACACAAAGTAGTGACCAAATTTTGCCACTAATATAAAGTGACATATGTGACGAAAAAACAATCTCAGAATCGCTAGCATACGTTAAAGCATCACTGAGCTATGAGCGCATGAAGTGAGACAGGTCAGATTTTGAAAAATGAGCCTGGTCATTAAGGCCCAAATAGGCTTAGTCTTGAAGGGGTTAATTTTATTATTTTAAAAACCAATTACATATCCGGTACACGGCTGTATACTGTTAGTGTTGGATAATACCTGTTATCTTGCTACTACTGATTAGCGCAGTCTGCATCCTGTGAAGGAGTTGACCAGCTCTTAAATTTTATTATTTTAAAAACCAATTAAATATCCAGTATACAGCTGTATACTGCGATTGCGGGATAATACCTGTTATCTTGCTACTACTGATTTGTAGTTATTGTTAATTTTCGTTATTACGTATTTTACACTGCACCTGACCTGATACGTACTCAAGTGCATACTGATATGCTTCTACTTTACGTTCATAATTTGTTTGTGAATCTTCGGCATACACTTGGGAAAATTGGGATGTTCGCTCATCACTAGTGTTAGAAGCACCCATGCATGCTTCCCCTGCTGTTCCATACGCATTCCAGAGGTGTTGGCATAATTTCCTAAGGTGTCACTGTGCACTTCCTAAATGTCGAATATTGATTTCCAGGTGCCATGTTCGTTCAAATATACGAATTTTGGGAGCTATTCGAATTGAATTTCGAATTTTCGAATATTTTACTATAAGCTCATCTCGTCTTTGATTAAAGATAGGGGATAACCCCTTAACCAATGAGGGACATGTCCTCTGCTTGTAATGTATATGGAGGCGTCCCCATAACTTTTTTATCTTTCCATCTACACAGCCAGACTACTTTTTGTGGATTGAGCTGTTATCTTTATTGGTAACTTTTTAATCAATTTTTGCTTTTATTCTCTTTAGTTGGCAAGTTGATCCCCCAAAAATTCTGGCATTGTTTTTTTTTTTCCTTTTACCCCACTTGCCGTGTAGAATTAATAACCTTATATTTAGGTGCCAGGTGGAGTGATGCCATTTAAGATCTTCTTTTAATAGTCTACATTTTTTAACATGCTAAATGGAAGGCATGAAGGTGTTAAGAATTTTTGATAACTTTTTTTTAGGGTAAATTGTAAGGCTATGTTCATACTAGGTAGAAATTATGGCCTTTTTGTCTTAGATGGCTTTCATTTCATGGCAAGTAACGCTCTTTATTTTATAACAGCTGTTATTTGTACCTAGAACTTATAGTGATGTTTTGCAGTGTATTGTCATTTTAGTTGTATTCTGCTCCTAAACCTTTCAAAAAATTGTAAAGATAAAACTTAAGTAAACACATTAAAATGGTCCATGATCATATTAAACTTAATTGTGTGAGAAGGATTTTAGAAATATTGTAGTAAGTAGCAATTAAATATTCAGCCAGTGTTACATGATATTGGGTATTACTTGTCATAATGAAAATATAAATATTTAAATTGTGAAAGTGATCATATTGACCTGGGTGGGAACTAGCAGTACAAAGATTTAATTGAAAGTAAGTTCAACACATTAAAAAATGTATATGGGGATTAAAAATTTGCAATGGTGTATTTTACAGGGTGAAAAACATTTTTCTTTGTTGGCTGTAGACACTGAAATGACAAAGTATATCTGAACTCCATAGCTGTGTTGAATATGTTCCAATTTAAGTATACAAACGTCTAAAAGTACATTCATATGACAAGACCATATTGAAGAGAACATTGCACAAAGAGCCCTGCATTGTTTTCTCTCCATTTATATCTATTTTTTATCCTCTATTATCTACTATTATTTTAATTTACTAGTTACAACTCGACATATTATAGAAAGGTCATATTTTTAACCCCTTTGTGTCAGCACTATATGTATATATTTGTTCCTGCTGTCGATGCCCCGTGCAGCTGGAGCGTAAGATATATATATTCCTGATTATCAAAGGGTTTTGATGTGTGCAGAACCGCTGAAATATAAGTGGCCCTGCACACATCAGTGTCCCTGGAATCTAGGATCCTGCGATCCCGCAGCTGCCTGTCATTAACCCCTTAAATGCCATAGCGATCATGGCATTTTAGGAAGTCAGCGACAGGTGAAGCACCTGTCACAGACTGATCAGGACCCCCAGCCATGCAACCTCTGCTGCCCCTGTTAGCCACTTACTGTACCTCAGTCCTGTCGGATGGGCGATCTGTGTATCTCATGCTCTCAGGCAGACTCTATGTAAAGATCGCCGATAGTACTGATCTAAGTTATGCTATGGCATAGCATAGATCAGTATATGCAATCTAGATTGCTGATTTTTTTTTTTTTTAATAATAGATCAGAAAAAAAAATGTAAAAAGCAATAAAAAAAAAAGCGATTTTCTTTTACACAACGATATGATACTAATAAAAACTAGAGATTAAGCGCAAAAAATTATGCCCTAACCAGCCCTGTAGGTGGAAAAATAAAAGCCTCATGGCTCATAGAAGGCAAGGAGGAACATTGCATTAATTTGACCTGGAAATCTGGGCACCAATGACCTCTGTCATGAAGGGGTTAATTTTATATTTTTGAATACATATTGAGAATTTACTCCATCTGCTCTCATAATTATTAGTATGCAAACATCATTCAAAAGCAATATATTGAATTGAATCTTCAGTTGTAGATATTTCTGCTACCCATCTGACTCACGTTAACATGCCCCAAGAATTTCCTATAAAGTAACATTCTTTTCACGGCTTTCTCTTCTCTGTGGGATGTCAAGAGATACCAGTGAGAAACAGAGTGAACCTAACCTTATAGTACCAGTAATGTTTGAAAAACAGAATTATTTAAATTGACACACTCTGTTCCAAAAAAAAAACAAAACTTTTTTCCAGCCTGTAACCCCGCCAGCCACATATCAAAAAGGAGACGTAGGAAGGATCATATAACCTTTGTAGCTCATAATGCCTAGCAAATAGCCCTGCCTTTGCACATAGCTTTAGCGATCATTTAATAGATAGCAAGTGTTAGAAGATCTGTGTGAGGGACAGTGAGCAGTGAACAACACAGATAGAACCACACAAAGGCTGTGTTCACACAACGTCAAAAATAGAGAAAAGGCGGCCGATTTTGATATTTAAAATAACATCCGTTTTTGCCGCGATTTAACTGACAGCAATCTCAATGCATTGAAGTCAATGTAAAGACGGACGTCCAATGCACACAATTGAATAACAGACGTTTTTGCCGCGGATGTCAAAATCATGATCATTATTTTCAGACGTCTTTTGCAGTGGACGTGTTTTATTAGTTGTTCACATGCAGGTTTTTTTTCCACTGTTCTTTCTCTTTTTTTACTATTAAATTCAATGGACTTTTCAATTAAGCCACACTTAAAATCCAATTAGTAACCCCAAACTAGTATAAAGTTCCAACAGCCGTCATTGCACTAAGGGGAGGCCAGGCTGCTTAATGACGTCCGTTATTTTAGAGTCAAAATGAAGGACTTTATTTTAAACGGAGCTCAAAAAACGTTGTGTAAACATAGCCAAGCATGATAGCTGTTTACATAGCACTGGACTTTCTTTGTAAGTGAAGGATGCTAGTCTTTTTGTGTTACACTAATTGTTGTGAAAAAAAACAGTCCATAGAGTGATTTGTGTCACTTTTGCACACTTTTGTGCCACTAATCACAAACTCAAGTATGTCAGTTTGTGGTACACTTATAAAAGAAAGTAAAACCAATCACGCTCCTGATAAACACTAATATTAGCATGTGTACTGCTGCGAGCTACAGCTAGTGGTTACTGCCTCCACTAAAGATATAAAAATGAATATAAGTAAAAAATGCCGTGCCGTGCTAAGTACTAAAACATAATTGTTATTATCAGTGCATTATAGAGCCAATGCAAAGTATTAAACCGGACCGCTCCCCATTAGTGTGCGTGTGGGCTGGCTTGGATCTGTAGTCCTCCACATCCGTGAACCAGTGTAGCTTTCTAGTTAGTGCTAAGGATATCCTGTTAAGATCGGGGGATCATCGATCACTGCGTTCTTACAGATTTTTGCCACAAAGTCTTTTCCACGAAATTCTTTCCCCAAATAGGGTGCGCGCCCCGGCCGGTGGCGCGTGGAGCCCCAACATACGGGAATCCCGAATGAGAATCCTTCTGTGATGTTACAGATACTACGGGTCGCTACGTGAGGCAAGAAACTTCCTCGACGCGTTTCAAAGGATACGTCCTTCTTTCTCAAGAGGCTCGGCATTTTTTACTTATATTTATTGTGGTACACTTATTGATATGAAAAGCACATATGTGACACAGTCAGGGGTTTGTTGCTGGATAGGAGGTATATTCCTCTCAGCTTGTTTTGCTCATAGAGATGCAGAGATCTGTACTCAAAGACCGGACTGGAGTTAATGGGTCATTCCAGGTTTTTAGGTGTTGTCCAACATACAAAGCTGAGCTGAGAGTGTGGGCAGTTGGAGAAGTTGTGTGTGCTTTAGTCTGAGAGTGTGGAATACACATAAATGACCTGTCTAGGAGGACTGGTTAGACCGTGTTCAGACTGCACATGGACTATGTACAATGCAGCAGCTGCTGTAAGGTGTGAACAAGTACTCAAAACTTATGTGCTGGATGGATTTTTGTTCCACTTGTTTTTTTGCAGTGTGAATAAACATTTAGATTTGAACTGTGAACTGTCTGTTTTCCTCTGTCTGTGACTGCTACTACCTATTTGGAGGCACCTGCCACCTACTGGGGCATACCTACATAATGGGGGCACGTGTCATCTACTGCAAGTGTACTTACCTGTTGAGGAGCATCTACATCTACTGGGGAATGTTCATGGAAGGCATCAGTATCCTTCTGGGGATTTACCTACTGTACCTATTGGTGGGCACCTGGCCGGGATTCCATACTGCCGCATACAAAACTGGCAGCTCCGGCTGCACTTTATATTGTCTCCTATGTTGATTTTGAATGCTGAATGCGCCCGTATTCCAAATCAAAAGAGGTGAATTTTATTTGGCTGGTACTTACGTAGTAGCCGATATAAACTTCACTGACAGCAGCTGTTCTGTGACACTGCTGTGTCATAAAACGGCTGCTGTCTCACTAGGTGTGAACTCGGCCATACAATGTGTACAGCAGCCAAAAGGTGAATATGATGCTGTATGATCACCACTCCCTCTGTATATATAAAGTTAACCATTGAGATACTTTAGTAAAACATTTGTGTTGTATGTAAATTGTAAATTAGGGTTTTCTAACCAGCCTATACTTCCCAAGGTCCCGTTTTGACCACTTTATGAGTATTGTCTCCAGTACAAGAACCATTGGGGTAAAAGACACCTGTTTCTTATAACTCACCCTACAGTAATAAAACTTTACTACCTTTTCTGTTATAAACCCATTTGAATATGTAACAGTATATTAAAATTTAAATGGAACACTAAATTGCATTTTCTTCATTCATTTTGCTTAGAGGAGCCCCATGATTAAAAAAAACAAAAAACAAACTCAGAGTCAGACAGAGGGATATGGGAATATAATAAACAAAGTATACTTACCCATCCCCATGCCCACACAGTGATGCCTGCTGCAACGTCACATACCCTGTTGATGAATAGACTGCTGCAGTCACTGACTGGTTTAATGGGCAATCCATCAGCGGGGACAGGACATTTGAGCAGAAGAAGCCGAGTAATTGAAATACCTGAATGCCTGCCAAAAAAAACGACAGCGAGCATCCTCTTATTGTAAGGGTGCTTTATATAACCTTCTATCTGCCAGACATATACTGTATCCCATCTCATGGTGGGAATAAAAGGAACTGCAGTCTGCCTACAAGCACCACAATAAGGGCTGAAATTAGAAAACACCAAGGGGTGCATTTACCTGGCGCAAGTGGACCAGATGGGTGCAAATGGCAAATATTTACGTCATTTATGTGTAAACACTTGTTTTGTGCATAAATTTTTCCCTCCTTGGCCATTCGATCCGCTTGTGCCAGATAGGTGGGGAGAGGTCGGGACAATTGATGCGGCCACATGCACAGGCGGCACAGCTTCTGTATGCACCGCATTTCCCATTATTTTCTTAGGGAAAAAAAGAGTGAAATCTATGCTAGCTCTGAGCACAGAGGGAGCACAGAGAGACTCTGGGGCACATGGGATCTATGCAGAGGCATCCTGTGAACCTGTGTAGCAGGAAATGTCCGTCTTTACATTGTGGGAACCTTTATCATACAGTGTGTCAACATAGCCTAAAAGCCGATAATGAGAATTACACCCAGTAATATGTATGTAGAATAAGAGCACACTGAGAATTAGGAACGTTTTACATGTAACACCTCAAACATGCAACGGTCAGAGAGATTGGTGCTTATATACGAAACCTTTATAAGAGTACGTTCACACTTATCGGATCCGCAGCGTATATTCTGCTGCGGATCCGCAGCAGATCCGCAGCAGATTTCATTCAAATAACTGAACACAGCATCAAATCTGCACCATCAAATCTGCTGCGGATCTGCTGCAGATCTGCTGCGGATCCTGTAGGTGTGAACGCACCCTAAGACTCAATTGTTCATGCAGCTTATTTACAGTAATAACAAAGTGCTGCTCCTATCCAGTTGCCTGGAAAAGCTGGATCCAGTCCTGGGAAACTTCTCCCAGTTTCTCAAGACTGGATCCAGCTTTTCCCAGCACCCGGAGCAGAGTGTCATGGAGTTCAAAGGCAGCCAGCTGATACGCCGACCGCCGAGATAACAAAGCAATTTTCTTCATTAATACTGGAAATTCGGTCATCTCTATTCATGATAGTCTCCTACATATTCCCATTTACAAGTGGAAATGTGCAGACATCTATGGATGCACAAAATATGTGATTAGCAGACAAAAGAAAGATTTCATAGCCCGATTATGGGCAGTGAGGGCTCATAACTGCTGATAATTGGCCTCCTCATACAGGACAAGAGAAGTGATGCTCTGCAATATATACAGAGCAGTTACTGAGAATTATACCCAGCAGACAAGTTCAGAGAAGTGGTACTGTAGGGTATCCATATATACAGAATACTGATCAGTATCAATATACACTAAATAAGAGCATACCACTGAATGGGGTGGGTAGTAAGAATAGGGAAGAGACATGCTGATGCGATGCCCTGGCCCCTGGGGGCCACTTCCGCAGTGCTGGTGTTATGAGCGGGCAATGACCGGGGCAGCTGCAGGGGTTATACTTGTCACGGTATAGGCCTGAGGGCAGCACAGCTGTAGGGACGGTCTGTGGAATCTGCGGGTGATGACGGGCATGCGATTCTTCGCTGCACTTAGTCAGGGCACCAGTTAGTGGACACCAATGCCAGGGTTCAGTAACAGCGGTTTTATTATAGATGAGGTAACTAGTAGCAACAGTTCTGTCCGGATGCAACCGGGTATATAGCAGGTTTTGACAAATAAAGCAGGAGTGGTGCTGCATAGGCTGTGAGAATACGTGCCGGATGATGGGAGTAGGAGTATGAGAGAAATAGCGTTGCTGGGTGGATTAGCTTGAGAATAATACTTGCTGTGAATCCTTGCAGCGATGAGGAGAGATAACGGAATGACACCCAGATGAGAGAGAAGAATCCGGTCACTTGAGCAGGCAGATACAGCCGAAGACTTGAATACAGCAGCAGATTCAGTCACTCTTCTGAGGGAGAGGACAGAACAACACAACCTCCTTGCTTGAAAGCAGGGGCTGAACTGACTTGTCAGCAGGAAGTGGGAGGTCACATGGTTGCTCCTGGCCAGAGCTAGTCGGCCATTGGAGGAACCATGGTTACAGGTCACGTGATCAACAGCCTTGCATACCACTGTACAATGCAATAATACACAGGAATACATGAGAATACACATGAGAATGCACATTACTAGAGAATACTAGGGGAAAACCAGCAGCAGTTGCAGTGCAAACACTTACCAGAACAGGCATTGACACAGCAAGAGAAATGGCTATAATAGGAGTAGTAGTCTGCATGTTCTGGGACACTGCACTGAGGAAAGAGAGAGTGTGTTTAGATTGGGAAATGAGAGTATCTGACTGTACAGATGATTTTAAAGGAGAAGTCTGGCCAGACTCATTTTTCTTAGCAAGTGCTGGGGAGGATAAAAGAAATAACATGCCCTTACCCCTACCCCACCCCGATCCAGCACTGGTGGCCACCTCAGTAACCAGGTTCCCAGCCGCTACCTAGTGGGGACCTGGGTGGTGACATGTGAGGTCCACTCAGCCAGTTGGCAACAGAGGTGGGACCCCACTACGGCTGCTGAGCAAACAGTAGATCTAATAATTCTGCACACAGTAAAAGCCCTTTCAGTGCAGGAACGTATTTATATATGTCCATACTGCATGGGGCATGTGCAATAGGAACGCATATATATATATATATATATATACATAGATAGATAGATAGATAGATAGAGATATATATATATATATATCTCAAAAAATGAAAGTCTGTCTGTCCAAACTTCCAGACTTCCAACCGTCTGAACCGTTTGACCCCAGATTTGGCTCACAGATACATTGGGTGCCCGGGAAGTTTAGAGCGAAGGTCCCGTCCTTGCCAGATGTACAGGAGGGGAGGGGGGGGAGAGTGCCCCATAGAGATGAATGGGAGAATCTCCACACTGCACACCCAGGTGATATGGCAGTTGGAAGCCTTAGCAATCAATAGGATTACTACTTTCATTTTCATAGGGAGCTGGAATCTGGTTGCTAGGGCCAGCTGCCTCACAACAGATCCACAGAAAGAACTGGTAGATCCCCTACCCCAAATATACAGTCAGGGCCAGCTCCAGGGTTTTGTGTCACGTAGTGACAGTAAAACAGTAGGTCCCACTCTGTGTAGCCCCCTTATAGATGCCCCACTCTGTGTAGCCCCCTTATAGATGCCTCCCTCTGTGTAGCCCCTTTATAGATGGCTCCTCTGTGTAGCCCCCTTATAGATGCCCCCTCTGTGTAGCCCCCTTATAGATGCCCCCCCTCTGTGTAGCCCCCTTATAGATGACTGCTCTGTGTAGCCCCCTTATAGATGCCCTCCTCTGCCAGACAAACATCTAAGACACTTCAGCACTTTCCTCTATAACAGCTCCCAACAGTAATAGGACGCTCTTGGTGCCCCTAAAGTTATGTCCTTTCTTTATGCCTTATTCTGTGGTTAGGATCCCATCTGTAGCTGTGCCCTCTCTCTTCACCCCTATCTGTAGTTGTGCCCCCTCTCTTCCCCCCTATTTGTAGCTGTGCCCCCTCTCTTCACCCCCATCTGTAGCTGTGCCCCCTCTCTTCACCCCTATCTGTAGCTGTGCCCCCTATTAGTGCGCATATCAGTAGTCAGGCCTCCTTTCCGCCCCTCATCTGTAGGTAAGCCCTTTGGGCTTCAATCTGTAGTAAGGCCTCTCTCTTTGTGCAAAAAGAACTTTGCCCTTATGAACTGTGCCACTGCCCCCCTCCCCACAATAATCTGTGCCACTGCTCCCCCTCCCCACAATAAACTGTGTCATTGCTCCCCTAGATAAATTGTGCCATCGTCCCAATAAATCAGTAGTTCCCAACGAGTGGCTCGATAGCTGTTGCCAAACTACAACTCCTATTATGTCCTGCAAGTAGTAGATGATAGAAGTTGTAGTTTTGCAGCAACTGGAGAGTCACATGTTGGAGAACACTGCACAAAATAAACTCGCCTCCTAAATCTTTGTTTCACAATCATTAGCTTTCCAGCTGTTGCAAAACTATAACTCCCATTATGTTTAGCCAGCAATGCATGGTGGGAGTTGTAGTTTTTCAGCAACTGGAAAGTCCCATGTTAAAGAACACTGCACTAAAAAAACTGTCCCACGAGTCACTGTTTCCCAACAAGTGACTCTTCAGTTGTTGTCAAACTATAACTCACATTATGTCCTGCTAGCAGTATATGGTGGGAGTTGTAGTTTTAGCTGCATTTGGAAAATTATATCTCAGAGAACACCACACTAAAAACACAGTCCCACAAATCAATGTTTCCCAACAAGTGACTCTTCAGTTGTCAAACTATAACTCCCATTATGTCCTGCTAGCAGTACATGATTGGAGTTGTAGTTTTGCAACAATTGGAGGTCACATGGCCCCTAAACACTCCACAAAACACTGACCCCCCCATCCCCTTCCCTTTTTTGCACTCTCCAGTCTCCTGGCCCAAGAACTTAGCTGCTCTGGCCTCCTCTAATCAGGTTGGCTGCCTCTAATCAGGTCCGGCCTTCTCTAATCGGGTCTGGGCCAGAGCAGAAAGATGCAGGGAGTGCAGATCAGGCTAACCGCTTGCCTCTAAAGCCTGTTTTGGCCTTAATGACCAGGCTCATTTTTCAAAATCTGACCTGTCTCACTTTATGCTCTTATAGCTCAGTGATGCTTTAACGTATGCTAGCGATTCTGAGATTGTTTTTTCGTCACATATGACACTTTATATTAGTAGCAAAATTTGGTCACTACTTTGTGTATTTTTTGTGAAAAACATCAAAATATCAAGAAAAATTTGAAAATTTTGCATTTTATGAACTTCTGAAATTCTCTGCTTCTAAAAAAGGAAGTCATAGCACATAAATTAGTTACTAAATCACATTACCAATATGTCCTCTTTATTCTTGCATAATTTGGGAAACATATTTTACTTTTTTAGGGTGTTACGGGGCTTAGAAATTTATGAGCAAATTATCACATTTTGTGAAAATTTCCAAAACTGATTTTTTTTAGGGACCAGTTCTTTTTTTAAATGGATTTAGAAGGCTTGTATACTGGAAACCCCCATAAGTGACCCCATTTTGTAAACTAGACACCTTAAAGAATTAATCTAGGGGTATAATGAGCATTTTAACCCTACAGGGGCTGGAGGAAAGTATTCACAATTAGGCCGTAAAAAAATCGAAAATTTAAATTTTCAAATAATATATACGTTTAGATTAAAGTTTCTCATTTTCAAAAGGAACATGAGAAAAAAAGCATGCCAAAATTTGTAACGCAGGTTCTCCTGAATACAACGGTACCCCAGATGTGGGCGTAAACCACTGTATGGGCACACAGCCGGGCTCAGAAGTAAAGGAGCGCCAATTAGCTTTTTTAATGCAGATTTTGCTGAAGAAGTTTCTGAGCGCCAGGTGCATTTGCAGAGCCCCTGTAGTGTCCGTAGAAGAGAAACCCCCCAAAAGTCACCCCATTTTGGAAAGTACACCCCTCAAAGAATTTATCTTGGGGTGTGGTGACCATTTTGACCTCACAGGTATTAGAGGAAAGTATTTAAAATTAGACAGTAAAAATGAAAAACTTGAATTTTTCCTATAATATGTTTGTTTAGTTTGAAATTTCTCAATTTCACGAGGAACAAGAGAAAAAAAGCACCCCCAAATTTGTAAAGAAGGTTCTCCTGAATACAACGGTACCCCATATTTGGGCATAAACTACTGTATCGCCACACAGGAGGGCTCAGAAAGAAGGGAGCGCCAATTAGCATTTTCAGTTCAGATTTTGCTGAAGAAGTTTCTGAGTGCCAGGTGCGTTTGCAGTGCCCCTGTAGTGTCCGCAGAAGAGAACCCCTCCAAAAGTCCACCCATTTTGGAAAGTACACCCCTCAAAGAATTCATCTTGGGGTGTGGTGACCATTTTGACCCCAAAGGTATTAGAGGAAAGTATTCAAAATAAGACAGTAAAATTGAAAAACTAGAATTTTTCCAATAATATGTTCGTTTAGTTTGAAATTTCTCAATTTCACGAGGAACAAGAGAAAAAAAGTACCCCAAAATTTGTCAAGAAAGTTCTCCTGAATACAACGGTACCCCATATGTGGGCGTAAACCACTGTATGGGCACACAGCAGGGCTCAGAAGGAAGGGAGCGCCAATTAGCTTTTTCACTGCAGATTTTGCTGAAGAAGTTTCTGAGCGCCAGGTGCATTTGCAGCGCCCCTGTAGTGTCAGAAGAATAGAACCCCAGCAAAAGTCACCCCATTTAGGAAAGTACACCCCAGAAAGAATTCATCTTGGGGTGCAGTGAGCGGTTTGACCCCACAGGTATTAGAGTAAAGTATTCAAAATAAGACAGTAAAAATGAAAAACTCGAATTTTTCCAATAATATGTTTGTTTAGTTAAAAATTTCTTAATTTCACGAGGAACAGGAGAGAAAACGTACCCCAAAATCTGTAACGCAGCTTCTCCTGAGTACAACGGTACCCCATATGTGGGCATAAACCACTGTATGGGCACACAGCAGGGCTCAGAAGGAAGGGAGCGCCAATTTGCTGGAGCAAAACCGCAGCTAGTAATAGTTATTAGAATAGCGCAGTTACTAAAATACAATAAAAAATGAGATTACAGGTAATGTGGGGTGGTCACGGGCAACCTGGGGTGGTTATGGGCAACCTGGGGTGGTTATGGGCAACCTGGGGTGGTTACAGAGAATCTGGGGTGGTTACGGGCAACGTGGGGTGGTTACGGATAAACTGAAGTGCTTATAGGTAATCTGGGATGGATACCTGTAATTTGGGGTCGTTACGGGCAATCTGGAGAGGGTCACTGGCAACGTGCGGTGGTAAGAGGCGACGTGCGGTGGTTAGAGGCGACGTGCGGTGGTTAGAGGCAACGTGCGATGGTCAGGGGCGACCTGCGGTGGTCAGAGGCGACGTGCGGTGGTTAGAGGCGACGTGCGGTGGCTAGAGGCGACGTGCGGTGGTTAGAGGCGACGTGGGGTGGTTAGAGGCGACGTGCGGTGGTTAGAGGCGACGTGCGGTGGTTAGAGGCGACATGCGGTGGTTAGAGGCGACGTGCGGTGGTTAGAGGCAACGTGCGGTGGTTAGAGGCAACGTGCGATGGTCAGGGGCGACCTGCGGTGGTCAGAGGCGACGTGCGGTGGTTAGAGGCGACGTGCGGTGGTTAGAGGCGACGTGGGGTGGTTAGAGGCGACGTGCGGTGCTTAGAGGCGACGTGCGGTGGTTAGAGGCGACGTGCGGTGGTTAGAGGCGACGTGGGGTGGTAAGAGGCGACGTGCGGTGGTTAGAGGCAGTGTGCGGTGGTTAAAAGCGACGTGCGGTGGTCAGAGGCGACGTGGGGTGGTCAGAGGCGACGTGCGGTGGTTAGAGGCAGTGTGCGGTGGTTAGAGCCGACGTGCGGTGGTTGGAGGCGACGTGGGGTGGTTAGAGGCGACGTGCGGTGGTCAGGGGCAACGTGCGGTGGTCAGGGGCAACGTGCGGTGGTTAGGGGCAACGTGCGGTGGTTAGAGGCAACGTGCGGTGGTTAGAGGCAACGTGCGATGGTCAGGGGCGACCTGCGGTGGTCAGAGGCGACGTGCGGTGGTTATAGGCAACGTGCGGTGGTCAGAGGCAACGTGCGGTGGTCAGGGGCAACGTGCGGTGGTCAGGGGCAACGTGCGGTGGTCAGGGGCAACGTGCGGTGGTTAGGGGCAACGTGCGGTGGTTAGAGGCAACGTGCGATGGTCAGGGGCGACCTGCGGTGGTCAGAGGCGACGTGCGGTGGTTAGAGGCGACGTGCGGTGGTTAGAGGCGACGTGGGGTGGTTAGAGGCGACGTGCGGTGGTTAGAGGCGACGTGCGTTGGTTAGAGGTGACGTGCGGTGGTTAGAGGCGACGTGCGGTGGTTAGAGGCGACGTGCGGTGGTTAGAGGCAACGTGCGGTGGTTAGAGGCAACGTGCGATGGTCAGGGGCGACCTGCGGTGGTCAGAGGCGACGTGCGGTGGTTAGAGGCGACGTGCGGTGGTTAGAGGCGACGTGCGGTGGTTAGAGGCGACGTGGGGTGGTTAGAGGCGACGTGCGGTGGTTAGAGGCGACGTGCGGTGGTTAGAGGCGACATGCGGTGGTTAGAGGCGACGTGCGGTGGTTAGAGGCAACGTGCGGTGGTCAGAGGCAACGTGCGATGGTCAGGGGCGACCTGCGGTGGTCAGAGGCGACGTGCGGTGGTTAGAGGCGACGTGCGGTGGTTAGAGGCGACGTGGGGTGGTTAGAGGCGACGTGCGGTGGTTAGAGGCGACGTGCGGTGGTTAGAGGCGACGTGCGGTGGTTAGAGGCGACGTGGGGTGGTTAGAGGCGACGTGCGGTGGTTAGAGGCAGTGTGCGGTGGTTAAAAGCGACGTGCGGTGGTCAGAGGCGACGTGGGGTGGTCAGAGGCGACGTGCGGTGGTTAGAGGCAGTGTGTGGTGGTTAGAGGCGATGTGCGGTGGTTAGAGGCGACGTGCGGTGGTTAGAGGCGACGTGCGGTGGTTAGAGGCGATGTGCGGTGGTTAGAGGCGACGTGGGGTGGTTAGAGGCGACGTGCGGTGGTTAGAGGCGATGTGCGGTGGTTAGAGGCGACGTGGGGTGGTTAGAGGCAGTGTGCGGTGGTTACGGTCAACGTGTGGTGGTTACGGGCAACGTGCGGTGGTTGCGTGCAATCTGGGGCGGTTATGTGCAATCTGGTGTGATTACGGACAACCTGGGGCGGTTACAGGCAACCTGGGGCGGTTACGGGTAATCTGGGGGGTTAGGAATAATCTGGGAGTAAACTGCAGTTATTACTATAATAAAAAAAAGTGTGTTTTATTTTTTTGTGTTTGTCACTTTTTGTATTTTTACACATTTGTTTCACTGTATTACTATGATTACTGTGATATTTTCTATCACAGTAATCATAGTTCAGTGACAGAGACCAAATTGGTCTCTGTCACTTTAAATTTTCAGAGTTGGCTGGTTGTGGAGCGCATGCGCACTTCATAACCAGCCTGGACGTCGAGGAGGAAGGAGCTCCGTGGATCCGGTGAGTATATGGGGAAGGGGGGGTAACTGGGGGACGGGGGTGACAGGGTGGGTGGGGGGCGACTTGGGGGGCGACACTGTAACACTTTTTATCCCCTGTCACCAATGATTTATGGTGACAGGGGATAAAAAGTGCCGGCAGCACTGGGAACAGGCGATCGGCGGTATATAGTATATACCGCCGATCGCCTGCTCCGGGACCACACGGGGGGGTCCCCGATCACTGCCCCATGCTCTCCGCTACCTCCGGTGGCGGAGAGCATGGGGCTTTGATCATTATTTTATTTCCATCCCTGCGAACAAACATCGCAGGGATGGGGGCGGCCATCTTGGATCTGATGGCCGCCCGGGTACAGTGATCTGGGGTCTGATCGGGGGGCTGATCTGGGGTCTGAGGGGACATTTTTCATCTCCCCCCACCGTGGATTCACGGTGGGGGGAGATGAAAGCTCTCGGCGGCGCCGATAATTCCCGGTACCGGAGATCACCGCTATAACGGTAATAGCGGTGATCTCCGATATCGGGGGACAAGGGGAGGGGGCCGGGGGACATACTAGTTGTGGCGGTGGGGGGAGGCAACGTGCTGCAGCCTCCCCCCGCCGCCCGATCGCCCGATCTCCCCATAGACGCTGCGGTCGCATTGACCGCGGCGTTTATGGGGTTAACTGGCCGGGGGGAGCGCGGCTCCCCTCCGGGCAGAGGCAGCAGGGGGATGCTGTGTGACATAGCATCCTCCTGCTGCCTGATCTTCTATAGGGACAGCGGGGGGAGGCAGGGAAGCCATGACGTTCCTGGAACGGATAGAGGAAGACGGATAGAATAATTTGTCGCCAAGACCGCCTCAACCGAATGGTTTGCTGTCTCCCTGGTGCCAGGGTTCGGCATGTGGTGGAAAGGGTGGATAAATTACTTGGGGGGGCTGGGGATGACCCAGCTGTCGTGGTCCATGTGGGAACCAATGACAGGATACAAGGTAGGTGGAGGTCTATTAAAAATAATTTTAGAGAACTAGGTGCTAAGTTGAAGGGGAGGACCTCCAAGGTGGTATTCTCTGGAATACTGCCTGTGCCATGCGCATCGCAGGAAAGACAGCGGGAGCTTAGGGAGTTAAATGCATGGCTCAAGTCATGGTGTAGAGGAGAAGGGTTTGGGTTTTTAGAGCACTGGGCTGACTTTTCATTGGGGTACAATCTGTTTTCCGCAGATAATTTGCACCTTAATGGAAGGGGGTCCGCTGTGCTGGGGGAGAGAATCCTAGAAGGGGTGGAGGGTTTTTTAAACTAGGGATGTGGAGGGAGGACAATGTAGTATGTAATGTAGTGGCAGATAGGTTAGAGAGGGGACAGAACATTGAGGAGGGAGGAGAAGGGTCCTGTGGGGGGAGGATAAGACCAGTGCATAGGGAGATCCATATGTTGCGGATGAACAGTGAGGATGATTGTAGCCACAGCACAGTAATAAATCCCATTTCTTATAATGAATCGGTTAAACTCAATGGTAATATAAAGTGTATGCTTACTAATGCCAGAAGCCTAGCCAGCAAGATGGGGGAGCTAGAGGCCTTGGTTCTGGAGGAGTCCATTGATGTGGTTGGTGTGACTGAGACATGGCTGGACTCCTCACATGACTGGGCTGTCAATATTCAGGGATTTACGTTGTTCAGAAGGGACCGGGTGGGTAGAAGGGGAGGAGGAGTATGTCTGTATGTCAGAAATGATATTAAAGTGAGTGTAAAAGATGCAATAGTGGGAGATGACTGTGATGATGTGGAAGCATTGTGGGTAGAACTACAGAAGGAGGTAAAGAGTGAAAAAATTATTCTTGGTGTAATTTATAGACCCCCCAACATTACTGAGGAGGTAGATGGCCAGTTAAATAGACAAATAGAGCGGGCTGCCCGGGAGGGGACAGTAGTGGTAATGGGGGACCTCAACTACCCAGATATAGATTGGGGTCACGGTTCAGCTAAAACCACAAAGGGGAGGGAATTTCTTAACCTCCTGCAGGATAATTTTCTGGGCCAGTTTGTGGAGGAGCCAACTAGAAGTGATGCCTTGTTGGATCTGGTTATTTCTAACAACGCTGAGCTGGTTGGGGATGTCACTGTCCATGAACACCTGGGGAATAGTGACCACAATATAGTGACTTTTAGCTTAAAGTGTAGAAAAGAAAAACATGTTGGGAGGGCAAAAACTCTTAATTTTAAAAGGGCCAATTTTCCTGGGTTAAGGGCTGAACTTCAGGGCATAGACTGGGGGCGGCTGCTGTCACATACTGATACAGCTAATAAATGGGAAATCTTCAAATCCACATTAAATAACTGTACTGCCAAATATATTCCTATGGGTAACAAATATAAACGGTTAAAATCCAATCCCACATGGCTTACAACCGAGGTTAGAAGGGCTATAAATGAGAAAAAAGGGGCATTCAAAAAATATAAATCAGAGGGGTCAGCTGTAGCATTTAAACATTACAAAGAAGTCAACAAAACCTGTAAAAATGTAATAAAAGCAGCAAAAATTCACAATGAAAGGCAGGTAGCTATAGAAAGCAAAAGAAACCCCAAAAAATTCTTCAAATATATTAATGCAAAAAAACCAAGGTCAGAGCATGTAGGACCCCTAAATAATGGTGAAGGGGAATTAATAACTGGGGATCAGGAGAAAGCTGAGTTACTTAATAAGTTCTTCAGTTCTGTATATACAAAAGAGGATGGAGCTGTGGTGGGTGGGGCTAGTACTACGGTGGGTGGGGCCAGTACTGGGGCCAGTAATGTACTGAACTGGTTTACTATAGATATGGTCCAAGATAAATTAAACAAACTCAATGTAACCAAAGCTCCAGGGCCTGATGGATTGCACCCCAGAGTTCTTAGGGAACTCAGTTCTGTAATTTCACTACCCTTGTATGAAATATTCCGTGATTCTTTGCTTACTGGTATTGTGCCGAGGGACTGGCGTAAGGCAAATGTAATGCCGATCTTCAAAAAGGGCTCTCGAACTTCCCCAGGTAACTATAGACCCGTAAGCTTAACGTCCATTGTGGGGAAACTATTTGAGGGGCTTATAAGGGACTACATCCAGGAATATGTAGTGGCTAATAGTATTATAAGTGATAACCAGCATGGCTTTACTAAGGACAGAAGCTGTCAAACCAACCTGATATGTTTCTATGAAGAGGTAAGTAGAAGCCTGGATGGCGGCGCGGCTGTGGATATCGTGTACCTGGATTTTGCAAAAGCGTTTGACACAGTTCCTCATGGACGTCTGATGGGTAAGTTAAATTCTATCGGTTTGGAAAATTTAATGTGTAACTGGATTGAAAACTGGCTTAATAATCGTACCCAGAGAGTGGTGGTCAATGATTCCTACTCCGAATGGTCCCCGGTAATAAGTGGTGTACCCCAAGGGTCAGTACTGGGCCCTCTTCTGTTTAACTTGTTTATTAATGATATTGAGAATGGAATTAACAGCAATGTTTCTATCTTTGCAGATGACACCAAGCTTTGTAGTACAGTACAGTCTATGGAGGATGTGCAGATGTTACAGGATGACTTAGACACACTGAGTGTTTGGGCGTCCACTTGGCAAATGAGGTTTAATGTGGATAAATGTAAAGTTATGCACCTGGGTACTAATAACCCACATGCATCATATGTCCTGGGGGGAGTTACTCTGGGAGAGTCGCTGATGGAGAAGGATCTGGGTATACTTGTAGATAATAGACTACAGAACAGCACACAATGTCAGTCAGCTGCTTCTAAGGCCAGCAGGATATTGTCATGCATTAAAACAGGCATGGACTCACGGGACAGGGATATAATATTACCGCTTTATAAAGCTTTGGTGCGGCCTCATCTGGAGTATGCCGTCCAGTTTTGGAATCCGATTCATAAAAAAGATGTTCTAGAGCTGGAGAGGGTACAAAGACGGGCAACTAAACTAATAAGGGGAATGGAGCATCTTAGTTATGAGGAGAGATTAACAGAATTACATTTGTTTAGTCTGGAGAAGAGACGTTTAAGGGGAGATATGATTAATTTATTTAAATATATAAATGGCCCCTACAAGACATATGGGGAAAAGATCTTCCAGGTAAAACCCCCTCAAAGGACAAGGGGGCACTGCCTCCGCCTAGAGAAAAAAAGGTTCAATCTCCGGAGGCGACAAGCCTTCTTTACCATGAGAACTGTGAATCTGTGGAACAGTCTACCACAGGATCTGGTCACAGCAAAAACAGTAGAGGGCTTCAAAACAGGGCTAGACAAGTTCTTAGACCAAAATAATATAAATGCATATGTATAGAACCTATCACCCCTCCCCCTTCCCTGTATCCATCCCCTCCTTGGTTGAACTTGATGGACATGTGTCTTTTTTCAACCGTATTAACTATGTAACTATGTAACTATGTAACGTCATGTCCGGGAACTACCTGCTTTACATGACGTTCCAGGAACGTCATTTTGCGGCAAGAGGCTAATCTACAGCACGAAGGAGACACTGGCTGGCCGGGCAGGGAGGTGAATGCTCCCTACCTCCAACCAGTCTGAGTGAGGAATGAAAGCAGCCCTGGTGGGACAGGGCCCCTAGGGATGCTGTGGGCCCCAGCACCTGCCCAGGTAAGTACAGGTATACAGGACCCCAAAACTATACATTACAGGTATATAGGACTTCCACCAACTATATACTACAGGTATATACAGGATCCCCAAACTATATACTACAGGTATACAACACCCCCCCCTCCCAACTATACACTACAGAAATACAGGACCCCTAAAAACTATACACTTTAGGTATACAGAACCCCTCCAACTATACTCTACAGGTATACATGAATTTCACTGATTAACTCAGATGAAACAATATCTTTTACACGATTGCAGTTTCCTGTTAAGCATCATTTGAAACAACAATAAAAATGCTCAAGGCTGATCATTGCAGGAGGCGGCATAAATCTGGATTCTGCATGTTTTCCGCATGGACAATTGTGTGTTGCTGCTCCAGAGTTGTATCAGGTAAAAATCTTTATGTCTATGTACCTGGCAATAACAATGCCAATGTTATTTATAATCAGGCTCTGTATAGCACTGCCAATGTTGTGTATAACCAGGCTGTATACAACACTGCCAATGTAGTATATAAGCAGGCTCTGTATAACACTACCAATGTTGTATATAACCAGGCTGTTTGTAACACTGCCAATATTGTATATAACCAGGCTGTATACTGTATAACACTGCCAATGTTTTATATAACCAGGCTCTGTATATAACAATGCCAAGGGCATAGATTTGCCTCCTAGGCGACCTTGAAACAAATCTATTTAACACACTGACACGTTATATCCGGGCAGCGCCGGGTACATTTTCTAGAATATATATAAATATATATATATATATATATATATATATATATATATATATATTTACACACACATATGGCTGACGTGAGTTGGTTCATAACAGCCATTGTTTTGTACTTATTTTTACATTGTGTGAACATAGCCTAAAGGTGTTTACAGCCTCTAAATTCTTGTGATGTCTCACTGTATTTCCTTTAAAAATATAAATTTTTTTAAAGAAACAGAAAAGTACTAGTATAAAAATTTTAAAAATCGTGACGTTAATCTAATGGCGAGTCCATAACCTAAGGTCAAATTAGCCACATTGTGAGTGCCTTTCCATTAACGTGAATTCAGTATAATTTTTGAATTTATTTTGCCCATAAAATATGTTTTCATTATATGCATCATTACTTTTACGACCATAGCAATCAATCTCGGCAGTTTTAAACATGGAGAAACAAATCAGACATAGAGAAAACATTTCACTTTATGAGATGGTACACAATGATGGAAATGGTTTCAGGGAGCATAAATGATATTTCACTTTTATACAATCTTTGGTTTCTCAAACATGATACTAAAATTGTATATTTTTTCCATTACATAAATTATTAATGCATCTTAATACAGGGAAAAAGCATTTATTTAAGTATTTTTAATTTATGTTTATTACGTACAACATATTTATAAATTAGTATTTAACAAATTTGACATTTTATTTGCACATTGTTTTAAGACTAGCATAATGCATTAAAAATATTTTAAAAAATAAGTAAATGTGTTTGTGTGTGTGTGTGTGTGTGTGTGTGTGTGTGTGTGTGTGTGTGTGCGCGTGTGTGCGCGTGTAGTATAGTAGAATATGGTATTTTTTTACAATGCTGTTTCTAAATACAAGTTATATTCTAGGAATAAGTGTATCAGACAATTATTATAACAGCACATACTGTTACCCATATTTTCTATTGATATTATTTTTAATAAAACTGTTATAAAGTAAAAACAACACTGTCTTTTCTGTCATCTGTGCTAAGATGATAGAGATTTTTTTTTTAACTGACTAGCAAAGTCAGATTTTATATATATATATATATATATATATATATATATATTTCTTTTTTTTTTTTTTTTTTTATAGCACTTTCCTTACAGTGATATTATAAATGGTATACCAGTGCATATTACCCCAACAGTCTTTTGGCATCCTTTGGGTAAATAGTGAGTTAAGGCTATGTTTTGTGGATTTTTGGAAGTCTGTTCCTTATTTATTAATTTTTTTTCTTGCTTTCTAAAATGGCAGCCGCCATTTTAGAAAGCAGGAAGTGTTCTGAGCGGCAAAAGCGCTTTCCCATGATGCCCGGAACACATCCAATTAGCAGGGATGTTACACTAGCCCACCCCCTGTGTGACGTCGGTATTGCTTTAAGAGGAGCGGTCACATGACCGCATGAGGCAGTCTGCACAGAGAGAGGAAGGAGACTGTTAGCAGTGCACAGAGCTCGTCAGTGACAAAACGATGCTGCTGCACGCTGCTGTACTGAGAAGATATTGTACAAAAGTAAAGACAAAAAGATTATTAGGAAAGTGGAGAGGAGAAAAATATAGTGATTGAGAGAGAAAATAGAGAGGGTGAAAGATAGATAGGTAGATAGTTTAGGCATAGGAGGGCAAAGGGTGCACAGAACAAAAACGTGCTATACAGATATCCAAGTACTATACTGTCACCCTTGTGAGAGTGTATATGACATAGGTGTTTTCCTGAGGCACAAATATATACCTCGTGCATGTGTGTAGAATAAAACTAAAAAAAAAGTGCTATGCAGATATACAAGTACTATAGTTGGACCCTTGTGAGAGTGTAGTGGAGAGATTGCTCCTTCACTGCATTTGTGACCTTTTTCCTGCATAGACCCTGTAATGGTGAATTTCCTGCATAGACCCTGTGATGGTGAATATTGAAGTCTAAAAAGAAAAATTTACGTTGAGATATTGAAAAGATAATGATGTTACTGACATGTACAGCCCTAAATTCAACCAAATACACTAGCCCCGTATCATAAAGATGCTTTAAACTATGAAATCCAAAGAAATCCGAAATTCGGTCGTACTGAACTTTTCAAAGTTCGCTCATCTCTAAGTGCAACATCCTCCTCTCTGGCCTTCCATCTAACACCCTTTCCCTCCTTCAGTCTATCCTTAACTCTGCTGCCTGACTAGCCCACCTTTCCCCTCACATCGTCTTCCCCTTTACTAACTTCCCATTTCCCAACATATTCATTTTAAATTGTTGACCATGACATACAAGGTCATCCACAACCTGTCCCCTCCATGTATCTCTGACCTGATATTGTGTTACAGTCCCTCTTGCAACCTTTGATTCTCCAACGACCTCCTTTCGTGCTCCCTCCTTGTTCATACCTTGCACAACCACCTCCAAGATTTTGCCAGAGCTTTCCCCATACTCTGAAACTTACTACCCCGGCACATCCAGCTCTCATCCACCATCAAGACCCTCAAAGGTAGTCTGAAAACCCATCTCCCTAAACTGGGCTATAACCTAAAATAATTCTGCACCACACTTTGACTGGCTGCACTCTACCTTTTGTAGGTAGGGTCCTCTTTTCCCATGTACCAGTCTTCCCTTTATTTTATTCATGTAATGTATTTTTGATCTTGAAATGTTTTTGTTAATAATGATCGAACATCGTAAAATCTTAGGTTCTATCGAACTCGAAGCTTGTCGAACCTTCCGCATTTGATTCCCGTTCCGTGGGGAAGAAGGAGACAGCCCGGGTAGGGAAGGCATAGGAAATCAAATGCGGAAGGTTCGACAAGGTTCGAGTTCAACAGAACCTAAGATTTTCCGATGTTTGATCATCTCTATTTGTTAACCCCTATCGCTTGTTAACCCCTAGCGCTCTGGAATCAAGGGTGCTTTTAAAATAAATAATAACAATAATGATGTGGACAGCCCTTTGACTTCTATATGACCTGCCAATGTAAATGTAAGCTGACTAGCAGTGGGGCCAATCTGGATAGCTGCCATGTATTGAAGGTAGCCCCTCTAGAGGCAATAGGGAGGGAATAAGCTGTCACATACAATTGGCCTCCGCTGCAAAGGCCAGGGTCAGAGTTAGTGCCACACCAAACCATTTAAGGCTATGTTCACATTAAGTAAGAGACTGGCCGTTCCGTGATCTGGCCGGGTCACGGAACGGCCGGTCCCTGCAAAGATCATCCCAGCCGGTACTGCTGTACCAGCCAGATGATCTTTCCGGCCGCAGTGTTCCGATGCGGGCGCATCAGCACTCACCCGCATCAGAACTCTCATTGCACACAATGAAGCAAGTGGCCGGAGCCGCTTGCTTCATTGTGTGAACTGACAGGACTTTCTGCAGCCGCAATTCACTGATATGCGGCCGCAGAAAACTGGCATGTCAGTTTTTTGCGGCGCCATGATCAATGGTGACCTTGGAATTTAAATTAAAGAGGGAGACCCAAGATGCAATATGAAATGAAAAATGCAATGCAATATGCAATATGAAAGGAAAAATAGTTTTCCGCACACATCAGAGTTTAAACCAGTGCTGTGCCATCCCCAGGCACCAATCTTTAGATTTCCCTTAGTTTCACTGCCACCTGTCAGCAGTAGTATGACAGAGCTCTGAGAGCGGAGCTTTGGTTGGTTACTATGGGAAACTTGATAAACTTCCCCCTTTATCCTCAGACAATGCTGAGTAATATTTCTAGGTATAAATAACTAAATACCATCACCTACACTGTAAATAGTGGATAAAAAGGGGAAATTTGAAAATACAACCCACTGTTTATACAGTGCTCCCCAATAATCTGTCCATATAAGATATGTGCAATGTTTACCTGACGCGGTACTCTTGTGACACTGACCCAGGTGGAACACAACTTTATTTTCAACTAAGTACATCGTAATCAGTATTGATCATGTGTACAGGAAAGCGGTCAAGATAATTGCTTTCTCTGATCTGTGTCATTAGAGCAGAGGTGTGGCTGTAATTGGCATTGACATAGTTGCTGTGTCGGAGAAATTATCCCCCTGATTTAAGTATGTCACTACATATGAAATCTTATAGCAAAGGGTGACTAGTGGTTAAAAAAAACCTGCTAAGTAGACAAAGTGCAAAACAGATCCAAAATGTATGGTGGTATTACTATAATGAAATGCATTTTTTTTTTATTTCATTTATTCCAGCTGAAGTGTTGGTTTTGAAATGGACTTCACAGAAGGGTGTAAATTGATTAAAACATTACTTTTATTAAATCTCCCCCCAAAAAACAGGCTCCACAACAAACAACATATACAATGAATGGCAATCTAGTTCTTACCAGTAGGTGTCTTTTATGTCAGTTTGCATCCAGAAACGGCAGAAGTGGATTCACACCACTAAATGGAAGGAAAACACAAGGATATGACATCCCTCTAACTCCCTAGTTTGGCTATGTTCACACTCATTATTTTTGCTCAGTATTTTTCAACCGAAACCAGGAGTGGATTGAAAACACAGAAAGCCTATGTTCACACACTGTTGAAATTTAGTGGATGGCCGCCATTTAATAGCCAGTAAAACACTTTATTTCAAAACAATGGCCATTGTTTTAAAATAACGGTAATGATTTGCCATTAAATGACGGCCATCCACTAAATTTCAACAGTGTGTGAACATAGCCTTTCTGTGTTTTCAATCCACTCCTGGTTTTGGTTGAAAAATACTTACAAAAATACTGAGTGTGAACATAGCTTTGGGGCATTTGTTTTGGTTGGGATAATAGGGGCAGACAAAAGGGTAGATCTAGGCAGGGGTCACCCTTATTAGAGTGAGTGCCCAGACTATACCCTGAGCGACCAAGGGTAGGATAGCCCATCTCCCTTATAGGGAATTATAGGGTTGTATCTTTGTGTTCTCCTTCCATCTAGTGATATGAACTTCTGCCATTTCTGGATATTAGCTGACATGAAAAACACCTAGTGATAAGATCTAGATTTTATTGTATTTATTGTACATGTTGTCTTCATGTCCATTATTATTTGAAGTCCATTTATTTATTTGAAGTTTGTTGTAGGGCCTGCTCTTAAGAGGTTTCATAAAAGTAATATTTTAATCTGTGAAGGTGGTGTACCTTGGTTGCCTTGTTTGTAGTGATGAGCGAACATGTTTGCAAATGTTCGTGTGTTTGTATGAACATGACGCTTATTGTTAATGTCCACCGATTACAAACAATTTGCTCGATGATCAGAATGGTTATAACTATCATTTCGAACATATTTGAACTTGCGAACGTAATTTACGCTTTGCACCTGATAATCTGTGCACGCAACTGCTTACACAAATGCGTACGCAACAGCGTCATTTACACTTTGCACCTGATAATGTGTACGCATGTGCGTAGACCGAGACGTGCGCTTCTACTGTACTTCGTGAATGTTCGGCGAACACGAACCAATCACGATCATTTTGTTTTCTGTTTGTGTTTGGGATCCGATCCGAACATCGGGAATGTTCGCTCATCACTACTTGTTTGGCTATGACTTCTGTGAGTTTATTGTTTTGATGTATTTCGTTGAAATGTTATAATTATTTTATATGTAAACAGTACACTATAATGTGTATAGAATTTTTTTTTAATTAATAGTAATCACTGTGGGTCAGAACTTACAGGCACTGACAAATTTTTGATAATTTTTGGCATTAACAAGAATCTATCGCGGACATTAATTATATGTACAGTTCAAAAATAAGATCATTAGTGTAACTAAGCTTCAGATTAGCACTTTAAAAATGGCAGGATACTTTCATGGGCACCTCATTAGTCATTATGCCTTGAAAATAATTCTTCCTCTTATTTTACATATGCAAAGTTTGGGATTTTTAAATCATTAACGTATTATATTAAAGTCTAATGTAATACTCATGACTGCATTCAGGATCATTCACTTTAATTGCTTTTACCAAGAGGAGATAACTCTATTTGCCCTGTTGACTTCAGAGGGATGCTTTTATAGCTATTGGAGAAAAAATAGAAGCTTAACTTTGATCACTGGATTCCTTCTGAAGTTAGCGGATGTCAAATATTCTGACACTGTAGCAAACATTTTTTTTTTTACGTACAATGTTCATTTTGACAGAAATTGCTACTAATTTAAATGAAGCTTCTATGGATATATTTCACATTTGATTCTTATTCGCACATGTCTTAAAAGCACATAACTAATTTACGGCCTAAAATACATCATCCTCAATATTTATTGACAGGGCACATTCAACAAGTTGAGCCTCGAGCATTTCTGTCTGTACACCAGGGTTTCACTTACAATTTCAAGAAACAAGAAAAACATCCACATGCGCAAAATAGTAAAATAACATAACTTTACTTGAAAAACAGCTAGACAGAAGAAATGCTTCAGGCGTCTTTGTCCATGTTTAAAGTTCTAAAAACAAGCCTGTAGGATATCTTTTCACAATAGAATAAAAGTCCGCTTGACTCGTTTGTAATATTGGCTTAAGGACTCTTTCACAAAGGGTTCTTTTCTGACGTGGTAAAATGCATTAAAAAAATTGTAAAATAGCAGCACTGTAATGTGTGTTATTTATATAGTCAGTTTGTACATGTATTGTTCCTGGCATTAGTAAAGCCTATGGGAAAAAAATGCCAGAAAAAGGCAACATATCCAGAACATTCTACATTTTGATAAAAATGCTTCTGACCAGAAAAACCAATGCGCTTTGTATGTGTTTCATCTTATATATTCACTGTAAACTTTAAAATAACAAGTGGCCAAAAAGTGTAACATGTTACATTTTCACCAAAATTCTGTGTATGTTAAACCAAACTTACAAGAAATTCTACTCATATACTGTACATATAGTCAAATGAATGACAGATGACAGACAAAATGAATGGAGACAAACTACTTTTAGGCTAGGTTCACACTGTGCAAGACTGTGACCTGGCCGTGTCTGTGTAGTTAAATCCCGGACGGTACTGCAGTACCAGCCAGATGAACTTCATTTCTTTTTAATTGGAACGCAGGCACAATCAGGTGTGCCCGCATTCCAATTAACCATAGCCGATAATGTAAATGCGGCCAGAGCCGTACTTTACATTGTCTACTCTATCAGTCTTGTGTGGCCGTTATTCAATGAATAACAGACGCATAAAACTGACATGTTAGTTTTTTTGTGTGGCCGTTTGGAATCCTGGCCAGAGTGTATACAGTATAGAGTCTATACAGTATAGAGTGTATACACTCCGCCTGGCATTCAATACACTTCAATGCAATGTATTTTTCATGTAATAACAGCTGATGTTGCAATCTGCCGTAATAAAATGAAAAAATATGTTGTGTAAAGGTGGCCTAACAGTGTAGTGCGAGCAAGGAAAAGCTGATCCGCGTGAGTGAATATGCCATAAGCCAAATCCAGAACCCATGCCTATATTCAGATGAAGGTGGAGATGGATGGTTTCCTGCCCCCTCTGGCCCATTCACAGGAGTAAGAAAACTGATGAAGCTAGGGATTTAGGAAGACAGCCTACTTCATAGGGCAATGTTACAACTTCTATTAAAGTCAATAGGACTTACAAACATTGCATCATTTGTTGGTTTCAGCTATTTTTGGCTCCCCAACCACCTCCAGCCACTTCAAACAGAACAGAGGGAAACCCTTGATCTGACATTAGGTGCAAGTCCCAGAGTCACATCTAGGGGACACTTATGGCATTTCCTGTGGATGTGGATACCCATTAAGAAAATTTCTTCGCACAAGTCTGCCAATTTTCGTGATTTGCTCAAACCTGTACATTTAAAGCATAACAACTTATGAACAACAGTACTACTAAAAATATCTTGAGGATATTAGGGCTCAAATCAACTGGTGTCGGAAAGTTATATAGATTTATAACTTACTTCTAATAAAAAGTATGAAGTCTTCCCATACTTATAAGCTACTATATGAGATACAGGAAATGTTGTTTTCTTTTTAGTCTGACACAGTGCTCTCTGCTGACATCTCTGGCCGAGACAGGTACTGTCCAGAGCAGGAGAGGTTTTCTATGGGGATTCTCATAGAAAACTTTTCCTTCTCTGGACAGTTCCTGTCTCGGCCAGAGATGTCAGCAGAGAGCATTGTGTCAGACTGAAAAGAAAACAACATTTCCTGCAGAACATACAGCAGCTGATAAGTACTGGAAGAATTGAGATTATTTTTTCTTTAATAAAAGTAAATTACAAATCTATATAACTTTCTGACACCAGTTGATTTGAAATAAAAAGATTTTCGTTGGACAACCTATATACTATGATTGATCAGTTTTCATATTATCTAATAAAATAAGAAGAACATTCAATAAAAGTAACTAAGATTGTTTGTGCCTATTTTGTTTTTATCAGTGACAAACACACATGCACTTCTGTAGAGTGTGTTTCTTAAGGAAATCTTATGAGAGTACATGTTCATACATTTTAGTTTTGCATATATTTGGCTGTTATGTTTTGCACTTTCAATAAAGTAAGCCTCTGTTGCAGCAGAGACAATGACAAATGGCTACTATTATGAATGTTCCAAAAGATAGATCTCTGTTGTAATTTATTTTAGAGTATCTATTATTTCACATTTTATATACATTATGTTTATGTCTTTATGATTTATTCTTAAGATTTTTTTTTTCTTTTCGGATTTGCTAAATATAAGGAAAAAAAAATAGGACTCTCCAAACAAAGAATAATCTTCATTGAAAATTAGTGCTGGATTTAGAATTTGCACATAATTCTTTTGTGTGTTATAAATTTCTTTTGCACAGAATGAGGCATGGAAGTATTTGATAACATTTCTTTTCTTTATATGACTCAATGCTAAATACTGTATATCCCATTTTAAAAACAAAATAGGAGAAAAGGTCTGATATAACAGAGATCTTTATAAATTTTAATTGTAAAAAAGGGACCTATAGCCAACTCAAAAAAAAAAAAAAAAGAGAATAACTTAAGTTGCAGTCAGCACCTCCATCCTATTTAGATTAGTCCCACCGTCATTGAATTAGCACAAAGAGACTCCTTAGGACTCCAAGGGGTAAGTATTTTAATGGATAAACTCCACAATGCTCTTCAGCTTTTCATAAAATCCAAAACTTTAATTCTTATTCATCATAAAATATCCAACGCATTTCGGACCAAAAGGTCCTTAATCATGGCTCTTTTCCACATGGATCAATGCATTCCAAAGGAATGTACAGGAGGATGATATACCGGTGGATAATTCTATATATAACTAGCATCCTTGCGTGGTTAAAGCATGGTGCCTCTGTCAGTCCTCTTAATAGACTTTTCCTGTGTCACATATATCATGATTTACACCTGTTCATGATATAAATCTACCGTCCAGCTTTACTAAGAGAAGCCAGGGGAAAGGGGGCGGGGCTTTATTTAAAGGAAAAGTCCCCCAAAAGATATACAAATCACCAATTTACAATTATTACGGGAAATGCTTATAAGGTGCTTTTTTCCCTGCACCTACTACTGCGTCAAGACCTCACTTCCTGGATAAAATAGTGATGTCACAACCCGACTCCCAGAGCTGTGGCTGCTGGAGAGGATGATGGCAGAGGGATGCTCAGTGTCCCTCCAGTGCCCTGTGTCCCTCAGGGTCCCCCTGCCATCATCCTCTCCAGCAGCCACAGCCCGCACAGCTCTGGCAGTCAGGCCGTGACATCACCATGTTATCCAGGAAGTGACATCACCATGTTATCCAGGAAGTGACATCACCATTTTATCCAGGAAGTGACATCACCGTGTTATCCAGGAAGTGAAGCCTTGATGCAGTAGTAAGAGCAGGGAAATCAGCTCTGGACTTCTTTTTTAAGACTGGCATACTAATCTTGACAAATCTTCCCTAACTTTTTTTTCTTTCAGGAAAAAGATAAACACTTTGAAGAAAAATGTACAAATTTTCTTACTGCCATTCAAAACTAAGTGATTATATGTTACCAACAGGTCGTTAATATGTTTTATAGATTGAGCATAACTGAAAACTATGAACTGGCAATTGCTTTATATTGTGCCCTATGAAGTAAACTGCATAAAAGTAGAAACTGGCAGAAAGTAGAATGATAACCCAAAGTTCAAAATTCCTTCTGCTAATTTCAATCTGGTTGTTATCTTACTACACTAAGAGCTTCATTATTTTTAAATGAGATTCCTACCTCAAAGTTAAAATTAATTAACCAGAAATAGTTTCAATTCTAACAATTCTGTGTAAAAATGTAGGAATACAATTATGAGGCGGAACATGTAAAAACTTTAAGTATATTCTATACTACAAAAATTCACTGCTTTAGGCTATTTTTACTCAACGTATATTTTCGTAAAATCGGCTGTGATTATTACGAGAATATATGTTACCTCACCACGTAGTATACACTCCGGCCGGGATCCCTAGCGGCGCCACAAACAACTGACATGTCAGTTTTCTGCGGCCACTATTCAGTAAATAGCGGCCGTAGAAGACCATGTCAGTGCACACTGTGTGCTGTGGGGAGTTCTGATGCGGGCGTGTGAACATAGCCTTAAAGGAGTAGTCCGGCCAATTTTACGATCTAGCAGCCGGCAGGGGCAGGGGGGAATTCGATCAGGAGTATGAACTCTCTCTCCCGGTGTCCGCAGTGAGCTGCAGGACTGGCTTCAGGAGCCCCGCCAGAAGGCATTTTCCCTTGAGTTGTAATGACGTCATGACTCGAGGGAAAATGCCTGTCCTGGCTGATAGACTGGCTGCTCAGCCAATCAGTGGCATCACTGAGCAGCCAGTCCATCAACCAGTCATGACGTGTCAGTGCCGGATATCCTGGAGCCCGGCGAGGGGACCGAGGCCGATTTCGCTGCTAGCCATGGGCAGGGGGAGAGGTAAGTTCATACTCCGGATCATATTCCCCCCTGCCCCTGCTAATTGTCAGATTTTTAAATTGGCCGGACTTCTTATTTAATGCCTAGAAGAAGGAAAAACAAGACCGTATGTTATATTCAATAAAAGTTCAAAATAGCTTTGAGTAAAAAAATTGTGTTGAGTAATAGTGTGAGATAGAGCATCAGGGTTTCTATTTTCTAAGTATTTTTATATGTCACCACTTAAAGAAAGTTTCATTAACACGAAATAAACAAAAAATAAAACAGAAAAGTGCAATAGGTTTCTCCGAGACACATTAGAACTAGAGATGAGTGAATTTACAGTATAAATAAAAGGAAGCACTTAGTTAGCTCGGCAGTTGGCTTTCCAGCTGCCTGCCTTTGAAGTCTGTGCCACTACATACCACCACGCCCCCACCCGAGTTCCAGGAAAAGTTGGATCCAGTCCTGGGAAAGTTAGGAAAATTTCCCAGGACTAGATACACCTTTTCCAGGCACCCAGGGAGGAGCGGCACAGAGTGGCACAGACTTAAAAGGCAGCAGGCTGATAAGCCGACTGCTGTGCTAACAAAGCTCTTTGCTTAGTTTATACTGTAAATACGCCCATCTCTTATCAGAACTTTGGCAGTTTGCCACCATACCACCAACGCATTTTAGCACTCACTCAACACTAGTAAAAATAGCTTTTTAATAAACACAAAGGCATCAAAAATCTGTTGCACCAAAAAGTGTTATACATAAATGTAATATGCTTTTGAAATGTGTATAATAAAATTTTAATGCAGAGTGCTTTTTTGGTGAAAAACATTGGTTGGATTTACTGTTCACAAACACTAAGGTGGCATAACAAAAAGGAAAGCACTGCATCTTATATGTCTACTTTACTTGTTCCACATTTATCTTTATATTATGTTTGCTATTTTAATACATTTGCTTTGTTTCCTTGCCTCATATGTTTTATGCCACTAATGATATTATTGTTCTCCCCTTTTGTATAGCTGCATCTGTTTTTGTATAATATTAAGTAAGCAACATAATAAGAACCTCTGAGAATAGAGCACACTTGCTCTTCCCTCCAGCATATCATTTCACTTTGAAAAGACACATTACAGTTGTTGTTAAAGCAAAAATATATACTCACAGTCATTTATAGTAATTGTAATGTGTACTCTTAAAAATGGACCCGTCAGCAGGTTTCTGGTGTATAAACTACAGATATGGCTGTATAGGGCTTTTCACCAAATAATTGACCCCTCCAGTGCTGAGATACCATGCTGTTAATGGATATGCAAATTAGCTTTAACCCTTTCCAGCACGAGGACGTAACTGTATTTCCTCGCGCGGGTGCGGTGTTCAGAGAGGGGCCGCGCGGCGACCCCGCTCTGAACCGCCGCTGTCCCAGGTGCCTCGTGTAGCCTGGGGCCGCGGCTATTAGCGGGCATGGTCCGATTGCCTTGCCCACTAATAAGGTAATCAGATGCAGCTGTTAAAGATGACAGCTGATTCTGATTACCAGATGCAGCACTTCCCTGGTGTCTAATGGTGGAGATCGCTCCTCCGGGACGTTGTCCTGGAGGAGTGATCCCCGATACTGCTGCCGGCCGGGGACCGCTCCAAGATGGCGCCGTCCCCGGCTCGGCACTCGTTTGTTTTCGGCTGCAGCAGCCGAAAGCAAACGAGTGCATATCTCATTAAAATATCTCATTAAAAGTTTTAATCACCCCCCTTTTCCCATGTTATAAATAAAAATAAATAAATAAATAAACAAACATCGGCGCATACGTAATCGCCTGAATTATTAATTATTCACATTACTGATCTCGCACAGTAAACGTAAGCGCAAAAAAATCCCAAAGTGCAAAATTGCGCATTTTTGGTTGCATCAAATCCAGAAAAATTGTAATAAAAAGCGATCATGTCGCACGTGCGCAATCAAGGTACCGATAGAAAGAACACATCATGGCGCAAAAAATGACACCTGACACAGCCCCATAGACCAAAGGATAAAAGCGCTATAAGCCTGGGAATGGAGGGATTTTAAGGAACATATATTCGGAAACAATGGTTTGAATTTTTTACAGGCCATCAGATAATATAAAAGTTATACATGTTACATATCGTTGTAATCGTAACGACTTGAGGAACATATAACATGTCAGTTTTTCCATAGGACACGTGGCGTAAAAACGAAACCCTCCCAAACAAATATAATTTTTTTCTGGTTTCACAGCTTATTTTATGCAAAAGTTCAGCCTGTCATTGCAAAGTACAATTAGTGACGCAAAAAATAAGGGCTCATGCGGGTCTGTAGGTGTAAAAATGCAAGGGCCATGGCCTTTTAAGCACAAGGAGGAAAAAATGAAAACGCAAAAACGAAAATTAGCCTGGTCCTGAAGAGGTTAAAATCTACAGAGCTTTCCCCTGGCCTACAAAAGCCCAGCAAATGTTATCCCAGGTCTCAGGGTACTTGTAACCTCCTCAACCACTTAAATTCACAACGACTAGGCTGTATTGTCACCTCCACCTCTTACATGAAGTTCCTCGCAAGAACTGAAAAACATTGAGAACACCCAGTGGGCTTTGCGGCTAATCAAAGGTTAGACTAAAAAGATTATAGTGACTTGACCAGAGAGAAAATTTTTGTTTTGGCCTGTTGGATGATTGTCAGGACAGGGAGGTAGGGACAAGACGAGACAGTGAGCCCTGAGTCTGAACCCACCCACCCCACCTACTTACCTCAATCGGCCCTAGGCAGCCGCTGACAACCACGAAGACGTTCTCTGTACTGAATACATGCAACACAGAACAAAACAGACAGACAAACACAATAAAAGGAAATAAATAAGCCAAGTCAGGACCAAAAGGGCAACGCAGTACCAAATCAGTGATCAACTGGATAGTCAAAGGTCAGACAGGAGGTCACTTAACAGGTCAATCAAGCAGAAGAGTTAGATATGGGGATGGCAAGAATAGACAAGGGGAGCTGGGATCAGGGAATAAACCTTAATAGCCAGCGATCAGGAAATGACCACTGGCTCTTTAACCCTTTAAGGACCGGGGCAATTTTGATTTTTGCGATTTAGTTTTTTCCTCCTTGTGCATAAAAGGCCATAGCAGTTGCATTTTTTCACCTAGAAACCCACATAAGCCCTTATTTTTTGCGCCACTAATTGTACTTTGCAATGACAGGCTGAATTTTTGCATAAAGTACACTGCAAAAGCAGGAAAAAAATCAATGTGTGGTGAAATTGAAAAAAAAAACCCACATTTTGTGTTTTTAGTGGATATGTGTTTTTACACCGTTCGCCCTGGGGTAAAACTGACTTGTTATATATGTTCCACGAGTCGTTACGATTAAAACGATATGTAACATGTGTAACTTTTCTTGTATCTGATGGCCTGTAAAAAATTAAAACCATTGTTTACAAATAAACGTTCCTTAAAATCGCTCCATTCCCAGGCTTATAGCGCTTTTATCCTTTGGTCTATGGGGCTGTGTCAGGTGTCATTTTTTGCGCCATGACATGTTCTTTCTATCGGTACCTTGATTGCGCATATACGACTTTTTGATCGCTTTTTATTAACATTTTTCTGGATTTGATGCGACCAAAAATGCGCAATTTTGCACTTTGGGATTTTTTAGCGCTTACGCAGTTTACCGTGCGAGATCAGGAATGTGATTAATTAATAGTTTGGGCGATTACGCACGCGGCGATAGCAAACATGTTTGTTTATTTATTTATTTATTTATTTACTTTTATTAATAACCTGGGAAAAGGGGGGTGATTCAGACTTTTATTAGGGGAGGGGGCTTTTTATTAATAATGACACTTTTTTTTTTACTTTTACACTTATACTAGAAGCCCCTCTAGGGGACTTCTAGTATAAGTGCTTTGATCTCTCATAGAGATCTCTGCAGCATAGATATGCTGCAGAGATCCATGAGATAGGCACTCGTTTGCTTTCGGCTGCTGCAGCCGGAAGTAAACGAGTGCCGAGCCGGGGACGGCGCCATCTTGGAGCGGTCCCCGGCCGGCTTCATAAACGCAGATCGCTCCTCCGGGATAACATCCCGGAGGAGCGATCTCCCCACTAGACACCAGGGATGATGCTGCAAACGATAATGGGATGCAGCTGTCAACTTTGACAGCTGCATCCGATTACTGTATTAGCGGGCACGGTGATCGGACCGTGCCCGCTAATACCTGCGGTCCCGGGCTACAAGCGGCACCCGGGACCGCCGCGGTTCAGAGCGCGGCCGCCGCGCGGCCCCGCTCTGGACGCCCTTACCGACCGCAGGGCGGAAAAAATACGCCCGCGGTCGTTAAGGGGTTAAATACAAGACCAGGAGCCCGGACCAGAACGCAATTGTTCTAGACTCCTCCTGATCCAAGACACCTGAGAATCTGCAGGCGGGGTGGCTGCAGCGTCTGCCTCTCAGCCTGAGCACAATACCGCCCAGCTGAGCACAATATCGTTCAGCTGAGCGGCGGCGCAACACTGGAGCCTGCGGCGCCCCTGGTAAGCAGAGACGCCATGGGTTTTCCGTGACATCACTCGGCCCCGACCGGGAAGGCGGTGCTGCCCTCCAGCCGGGGAGGACGTCGCTGAAGCGTGTCAGGTAAGTTACTGACAATGATAAGTTAGAAATTGCTTTCACAAACACTAAAGGAGCTTTTACATGGGACGATTATTAGTTTTTGTTCACATCTGTGTTTGAGGCCAAGTTGATTACAGATCTATTAATGTTGTTGAATAATTGTGTATAAAGGGGATGATAAACTGATGCAGAAGGATGCAGTGATGAATTCTTTGCAATGTGACACAGCGCTCTCTGCTGCCACCGCTTTTTGTGTCAGGAACTGTCCAGAGCAGTAGAAAATCCCCATAGCAAACCTCTCCTGCTTTGGAAAGTTCCTGACACACACTACCCAATATGTGCCCAGCAGGAAATACAAGCCACATTACCCACTGTATAATCCCCTTGTCACTTTATCAGTCCACAAAGCGTGGGTATGCTTTAAAGTTTCTGTACTGTTTGTACAGTCATTACACAAAGAAATAGATAGCAGAGGTCATTACTTTGATGGTGTGAACAGTGACCAAGAAATAAATGTGTTGCAGCTGATATAATCCATTGGTGCTCAGCTGAATATGAATAACTCTACTAATCTTCTGATGAGAGGCAGTTAAAGTGGTGAGAGGCCACAAAACCTCAGTTGCTCTTATGCTTCATGTGACCATCGGTAACACTGAATAAAAGAAGGTTGCTTTTCCAGTGAGCACTGCTGTATTTTTTCTCTGCAATAGTTAAAGGGGTTGGCAACTTTATAGCAAAAAAGCTCAGTATACAGTATTAGTAAATGTACTCACTGTATATACTGACAGCAGCTCCCTGTGTACCCATAGAGCTAAAATCAGACTCCCCTCCTCCAGGCTGTGCTGTCCTGCTCTGTGGTGATTATGTCCATAAGATGGTCGACATGGAGGAGACTATGACCATGCCCCTGCCCCAGTGTCCACCATAGGCATTTACAGTCTCAAGGGTGGCCACTTATGGGTGGGGCGTGGTCACATGCTCCTCCATGTTGGCCATCTTATGGACAGACTCACCACAGAGCAGGGCAGCGCAGCCTGGAGGAAAAGTGCCTGAGTTTAGCTGCTGTCAGTAAGTATGGTGAGGCCAACCCTCTTAAACTGCTCGTACAGTACTGTGAGTCATGGGAGAAGCAGCAGTTAGTGGCAGTGAGCAGTAGTGTTAAGCGAGCACTTAACTGCTCGAGTGCTCTTTCCTAGAGTCAAGCATTTTTTAATGCTCGGGTGTTTGACTCAAGTAACAAACCCCATTGAAATTGGGAAACCTCTAACATTTAGCTAAGTGCCTCCTGTTCAGAAGAGAAGTAGGTGCCTGGGTAACCTATGACATTTTTTCATTTACATTTTTCTATATTTTGTAATTTAAAGGGATGTTTAAATGAAATATCCAAAAATGAGAACAAAAAAAAATATAATACATTTCTGCAAGACAAATTAGAACTCAGGTGCCTTGATCATTTGGCCATCAGTTAATGAAGGTGTATGGCCACATGAGAAACAATGTGTGTCAATGTGTGAAGTGCAGCACGTAGCCACAGTATGAGCCGAGTTCAGCAGCAGTGTGCAGCTGGGAAATGTGGTTGAAATCTGTGGTGATGTGGAATAGCCAGATCAGATGGTGGGCTGTGTTAGGTTGATGGTGATGTGGGATAGCCAGGTCAGTTAGTGGGCACTGGGCTGTGTTAGGTTGGTGGTGATGTGGGATAGCCAGGTCAGATGGTAGGCTGTGTTAGGTTGGTGGTGATGTGGGATAGCCAGGTCAGTTAGTGGGCTGTGTTAGGATGGTGGTGATGTGGGATAGCCAGGTCAGTTAGTGGGCTGTGTTAGGTTGGTGGTGATGTGGGATAGCCAGGTCAGTTAGTGGGCTGTGTTAGGTTGGTGGTGATGTGGGATAGCCAGGTCAGATGGTGGGCTGTGTTAGTTTGGTGGTGATGTGGGATAGCCAGGTCAGATGGTGGGCTGTGTTAGTTTGGTGGTGATGTGGGATAGCCAGATCAGATGGTGGGCTGTGTTAGGTTGGTGGTGATGTGGGATAGCCAGGTCAGATGGTGGGCTGTGTTAGGTTGGTGGTGATGTGGGATAGCCAGGTCAGTTAGTGGGCTGTGTTAGGTTGGTAGTGATGTGGGATAGCCAGGTCAGATGGTGGGCTGTGTTAGGTTGGTGGTGATGTGGGATAGCCAGGTCAGATGGTGGGCTGTGTTAGGTTGGTGGTGATGTGGGATAGCCAGGTCAGTTAGTGGGCTGTGTTAGGTTGGTGGTGATGTGGGATAGCCAGGTCAGTTAGTGGGCTGTGTTAGGATGGTGGTGATGTGGGATAGCCAGGTCAGTTAGTGGGCTGTGTTAGGTTGGTGGTGATGTGGGATAGCCAGGTCAGTTAGTGGGCTGTGTTAGGTTGGTGGTGATGTGGGATAGCCAGGTCAGATGGTGGGCTGTGTTAGTTTGGTGGTGATGTGGGATAGCCAGGTCAGATGGTGGGCTGTGTTAGTTTGGTGGTGATGTGGGATAGCCAGGTCAGATGGTGGGCTGTGTTAGGTTGGTGGTGATGTGGGATAGCCAGATCAGATGGTGGGCTGTGTTAGGTTGGTGGTGATGTGGGATAGCCAGGTCAGTAAGTGGGCTGTGTTAGGTTGGTGGTGATGTGGGATAGCCAGGTCAGTTAGTGGGCTGTGTTAGGTTGGTAGTGATGTGGGATAGCCAGGTCAGATGGTAGGCTGTGTTAGATTGGTGGTGATGTGGGATAGCCAGGTCAGTTAGTGGGCTGTGTTAGGATGGTGGTGATGTGGGATAGCCAGGTCAGTTAGTGGGCTGTGTTAGGTTGGTGGTGATGTGGGATAGCCAGGTCAGTTAGTGGGCTGTGTTAAGTTGGTGGTGATGTGGGATAGCCAGGTCAGATGGTGGGCTGTGTTAGTTTGGTGGTGATGTGGGATAGCCAGGTCAGATGGTGGGCTGTGTTAGTTTGGTGGTGATGTGGGATAGCCAGGTCAGATGGTGGGCTGTGTTAGGTTGGTGGTGATGTGGGATAGCCAGATCAGATGGTGAGCTGTGTTAGGTTGGTGGTGATGTGGGATAGCCAGGTCAGTTAGTGGGCTGTGTTAGGTTGGTGGTGATGTGGGATAGCCAGGTCAGTTAGTGGGCTGTGTTAGGTTGGTGGTAATGTGGGATAGCCAGGTCAGATGGTAGGCTGTGTTAGTTTGGTGGTGATGTGGGATAGCCAGGTCAGATGGTAGGCTGTGTTAGGTTGGTGGTGATGTTGGATAGCCAGATCAGATGGTAGGCTGTGTTAGGTTGGTGGTGATGTTGGATAGCCAGATCAGATGGTGGGCTGTGTTAGGTTGGTGGTGATGTGGGATAGCCAGGTCAGTTAGTGGGCTGTGTTAGGTTGGTGGTGATGTGGGATAGCCAGGTCAGTTAGTGGGCTGTGTTAGGTTGGTGGTGATGTGGAATAGCCAGGTCAGTTAGTGGGCTGTGTTAGGTTGGTGGTGATGTGGGATAGCCAGGTCAGATGGTAGGCTGTGTTAGGTTGGTGGTGATGTGGGATAGCCAGGTAAGGTGGTGAGCTGTGAGGCCATAATTTGAGCACTCCCCCTGGTGTTAAAGGGGTAGTCCAGCAATTTTTTTTTTCTTTCAAATCAACTAATTTTACATAGCTATATTGATTTGTAAATTACTTCTATTTAAAAATCTCCATTCTTCCCATACTTATCACTGCTGTATGTTTTGCTAGGAGTGGTGGATACTTTCCAGTCTAACAAAATGCTCTCTGAAGCCACCTCTGTCTGTGACAGGAACTGCTCAGAGCAGAAGCAAATCCCTATAGAAAACCTCTCCTTCTCTGAACATTTCCTGTCTCAGGCAGGGGTGGCAGCAGAGAGTACTGTGTCAGACTGAAAAGAATACAGCACTTCCTGCAGGGCAAACAGCAGCTAACAAGTATGGGATGAATTTTTTCAATATAAGTAAATTACAAATCTAAATCTATATAACTTTCTGAAACCAGAATTTAAAAAATATATATATTGCTGGAGTATCCCTTTAAAGGGGGAACAAAATAATATGTTAAACACAGTAAAGTACTGTACAGTGGTGCAGCAGGCTGGTGCACTTCCGTAGCAGGACAGCGTTCTGCGGTAGCGAGATGTAATGGTGATGTGATGATGGTAGGGTATGCTACATCTGAAAGTAGTTGCCAGAATACTGTTCCCACATTGATATCTGCACCTAGTTTACCGTATTTTCAGGCCTATAGGATGACTTTTTAACCCCGAAAAATCTTCATAGAAGTCGGTTATCGTCTAATACGCCGGGTATGGTCGCCCCATACGGTGGGGGGGGGCTCAAAAATGGCCCCATCCCCACTGTATGGAGCGACCATTATAAAAAACAAACAAACAAAAAAAAAACAGTTAACTCACCTGGGGCCCGTTGCCAGGGCTGCGGTCAGGCAGGGGTTAACATTTTCTGGCGTATAAGGTGAAACCCTGGCAATCTTCTTAAAAGTCAGGGGTCGTCTTATATGTCCAGTCGCCTTATATGCCGGAAAATACAGTAAATATATTCATTTCAGTCTTATTTACAATGTGCGCATGCATTCTTTACTATGGATAAAATATACCCATTCCTAAAACTTGAAGTCAAATAATTTATACAACTTGTCCAACGCAATACGTGCAATTTCTTTTCAATTATACATTTATTTTTAAAAATCCTAAATGAACAAAGGGGATTGAAACAGTGCAAAAGTCATTTACTGAGAAACGGAGATCTCAAAATCTAAATGATTGAAATACATTTGTGAAGTTGTACCATAGCATAACTCAAATCCTAAGCAACTCAAGATACATTTATTTCCCCTCATTAAATTCTCACATCTGTCACATTCATTATATTTAAAAGACAAAGAAGGCTTTCAGTTTTATGCTAGAACATGAAACACAAATGCTATTAGTTACAACTTTATGAAATGTAAGAAAACTTTGATAGAAAATGATTGATTTAACTCTTTTATGTTTGTTTGTGTATCTAACAGAAAACTCCTTGTAGTACTAAGTATAACACTACAAAAATGTAGATGGATGTAAACCAGGATCTTCCCTATATTTCAGGTGCCAGAACACAAAAAAGGAAGTAAAATGGGGAGCACAGTGGCTCTGTGGTTAGCACTGTAGTCTTGTAGCGCTGGGGTCAAATCCCACCAAGGGCAACATGTGCAAAGAGTGGTTACATAGGTTTCCTCCCAAAAAAAACAAATAGATAAGATTGTAAGCCCTAATGGGGTCAGAGACCAAAATTGAAAGGCTACAATTAGGGTTGGTCCGAACCGAGTTCGGTTCAGGTTCATACGAACCCGAACGCTCGGCAATGATTCCTGCTGTCTGTCCGCTCCGTGGAGAGGGTGGATACAGCGGGAGGACCGGCTGGAAAACTGGTATACAGCCATAGCCATAAGCTGTATCCCTGTTTTCCAGGCGGTCCTCCCGCTGTATCCACCCGCTGCACGGAGCGGGCAGACAGCGGGAATCTGATGCCGAGCGTACGGGTTCATACGAACCCGAACCTCAGCAGTTTCGGACCATCCCTAGCTACAATACAGTAGCTATTTGAACTGCTCGCTTTACAATTGCCAGTGATGCATGCAGTAGGTATCATTGCTTATGTGTAGTCTTGGAACATGGATACAGCCATAGGCTATGTTCACACTACGTAAGTTCCGCAGAAATCACGGCCGTTGTCACAATGGCCATGCTTCCTGCGGTACTTACGTAGTGCTGCAGGCTGAGGGAATCCCGGTCGGAGTGTATACATAGATCCGGCTGGGATCCCTAGTGGTGCCGTAGAAAACTGACATGACCGCTATTCAGTTTATAGCCGCCGCAGAAAACCCTGTTAGTGCACACAGTGGAGCGAGCAACTTTGGCCACTCGCTTCATTGTGTGCTGTGGGAAGTTTTGATGCACAAATGCGCCCGCTTCAGAACTCTGCAGTGCTCAAGATCATCCGGGCAGTACTCCGGAATGATCCGGGCAGGTCAGGGAACGGCCGTCTCATACTACGTCTGAACATAGCCTTAGATTCTATCCATGTTTTCCTGGCAGCCCTAGAGTGGCATCCAATTTCTCCAAATGCTGGAAGCTGAATGGCGAGTGTCTGGGTTCGGCCACGCGGCTGGACTTGGACACTTTTCTGATGTTCTCTCAACATTACTCCTGTACTATGCAGTAGCATCGCATGGAGAGGGGTGGGGGGTTTGTTACCGGTCTTTATGTCTTACCCACAGAGAGCCAGTAGTACATGAGCAGTGGAACTGCTAGGTTTGACAGGAGTTTTTTGGAATGGTCATCATGCTCAGGTAATCAGCAGTAATAAGTTTATTAAATCATTAACCCTTTGAGGGCCAGGCCCAAAATGACCCTGTGGACCGCGCAGATTTTGATCTTAGTGTTTTCGTTTTTCCCTCCTCCCCTTCTAAGAGCTCTAGCACTTTCAGTTTTCTATCTACAAGGCCATGTAAGTGCTTGTTTGTTACAGGAATAGTTGTACTTTGTAATGGCGTCTTTCATTTTACCATAACATGTATGACGGAATTCTAAAATTATTATTTATGAAGATATAAATAGGTGAAATCGTAAAAAAGAATGCAAATGGTAACATTTGGGGGGTTCCTGTGTCTACGTAATGCACTATATGGTAAAAGCGACATGATACCATTTTATAGGTCAGCCCAAACACAACCACATGCATATTTACACAGATTCTCTAATGTTATTTATTTTTATTTTTTTATTAAATCCTTTTTTTGGCCAATTAGTTATTAATAAAATGGGTCTATTGTGACGCTTATAACGGTTTTATTTTTTCACCTACGGGGCTGTATCGAGTGTCATTTTTTTATTTAGCCTAGGGGCACTAGTATCAGCCATAGGTGTGAGGTGCAGCGCTTTTTTTTCCCTGAACCGCATTTTGTTTCTCTTTTCTCCGTGTTTTGCACTCCTCCTGGTGAGACCCACATGACCACAATTAGCAGGAGACACCTGAGTGCACATGGTTTTAATCCCTCCTGTTTTTTCCCATTCTGTCTGCAGCAGCTATGGTGAGCGCAATACCTCATCCAGACTTGTGCTGTTTGGGGGCGACCTTCTCCGCCGGCGGTGCTGGCCGGGTTCTGGTGTGGTGTTTTGGGGTCTGGTCCTGTGGCATGGAAGTCGCAGGGCCGTCCCATGGCCCCGTTCCCTGACTGTGCACGCTTGCGGGGTTGGTGGCCACTGACTGGCACAGTGTGGACTTAGTGTAGGGATCCATGTGTATCAGATACCTGCACAATGGTACATGGGGCAGTATGGCTTGATCAATTCATACACAAAATTCTGAGGTGTTTTTTTATTTAGCCTAGGGGCACTAGTATCAGCCATAGGTGTGAGGTGCAGCGCTTTTTCTTCCCTGAACAGCATTATGTTTCTCTTTTCTCCGTGTTTTGCTCTCCTCCTGGTGAGACCCACATGACAGCAATTAGCAGGAGACACCTGAGTGCACATGGTTTTAATCCCTCCTGTTTTTTCCCATTCTGTCTGCAGCAGCTATGGTGAGCGCAATACCTCATCCAAAATTGTGCTGTTTGGGGGCGACCTTCTCCGCCGGCGGTGCTGGACGGGTTCTGGTGTGGTGTTTTGGGGTCTGGTCCTGTGGCATGGGGGTCGCAGGGCCGTCCCATGGCCCCGTTCCCTGACTGTGCACGCTTGCGGGGTTGGTGGCCACTGACTGGCACAGTGTGGACTTAGTGTAGGGACCCATGTGTATCAGATACCTGCACAATGGTACATGGGGCAGTATGGCTTGATCAATTCATACACAAAATTCTGAGGTGTTTTTTTATTTAGCCTAGGGGCACTAGTATCAGCCATAGGTGTGAGGTGCAGTGCTTTTTCTTCCCTGAACCGCATTTTGTTTCTCTTTTCTCCGTGTTTTGCACTCCTCCTGGTGAGACCCACATGACCACAATTAGCAGGAGACACCTGAGTGCACATGGTTTTAATCCCTCCTGTTTTTTCCCATTCTGTCTGCAGCAGCTATGGTGAGCGCAATACCTCATCCAAAATTGTGCTGTTTGGGGGCGACCTTCTCCGCCGGCGGTGCTAACCGGGTTCTGGTGTGGTGTTTTGGGGTCTGGTCCTGTGGCATGGAAGTCGCAGGGCCGTCCCATGGCCCCGTTCCCTGACTGTGCACGCTTGCGGGGTTGGTGGCCACTGACTGGCACAGTGTGGACTTAGTGTAGGGATCCATGTGTATCAGATACCTGCACAATGGTACATGGGGCAGTATGGCTTGATCAATTCATACACAAAATTCTGAGGTGTTTTTTTATTTAGCCTAGGGGCACTAGTATCAGCCATAGGTGTGAGGTGCAGCGCTTTTTCTTCCCTGAACAGCATTATGTTTCTCTTTTCTCCGTGTTTTGCTCTCCTCCTGGTGAGACCCACATGACAGCAATTAGCAGGAGACACCTGAGTGCACATGGTTTTAATCCCTCCTGTTTTTTCCCATTCTGTCTGCAGCAGCTATGGTGAGCGCAATACCTCATCCAAAATTGTGCTGTTTGGGGGCGACCTTCTCCGCCGGCGGTGCTGGACGGGTTCTGGTGTGGTGTTTTGGGGTCTGGTCCTGTGGCATGGGGGTCGCAGGGCCGTCCCATGGCCCCGTTCCCTGACTGTGCACGCTTGCGGGGTTGGTGGCCACTGACTGGCACAGTGTGGACTTAGTGTAGGGACCCATGTGTATCAGATACCTGCACAATGGTACATGGGGCAGTATGGCTTGATCAATTCATACACAAAATTCTGAGGTGTTTTTTTATTTAGCCTAGGGGCACTAGTATCAGCCATAGGTGTGAGGTGCAGTGCTTTTTCTTCCCTGAACCGCATTTTGTTTCTCTTTTCTCCGTGTTTTGCACTCCTCCTGGTGAGACCCACATGACAGCAATTAGCAGGAGACACCTGAGTGCACATGGTTTTAATCCCTCCTGTCTTTTCCCATTCTGTCTGCAGCAGCTATGGTGAGCGCAATACCTCATCCAAAATTGTGCTGTTTGGGGGCGACCTTCTCCGCCGGCGGTGCTAACCGGGTTCTGGTGTGGTGTTTTGGGGTCTGGTCCTGTGGCATGGGGGTCGCAGGGCCGTCCCATGGCCCCCGTTCCCTGAATGTGCACGCTTGCGGGGTTGGTGGCCACTGACTGGCACAGTGTGGACTTAGTGTAGGGACCCATGTGTATCAGATACCTGCACAATGGTACATGGGGCAGTAAGGCTTGATCAATTCATACACAAAATTCTGAGGTGTTTTTTTATTTAGCCTAGGGGCACTAGTATCAGCCATAGGTGTGAGGTGCAGCGCTTTTTCTTCCCTGAACCGCATTTTGTTTCTCTTTTCTCCGTGTTTTGCACTCCTCCTGGTGAGACCCACATGACCGCAATTAGCAGGAGACACCTGAGTGCACATGGTTTTAATCCCTCCTGTCTTTTCCCATTCTGTCTGTAGCAGCTATGGTGAGCGCAATACCTCATCCGGTCTTGTGCTATTTGGGGGCGACCTTCTCCGCCGGCGGTGCTGGCCGGGTTCTGGTGTGGTGTTTTTGGGTCTGGTCCTGTGGCATGGGGGTCGCAGGGCCGTCCCATGGCCCCCGTTCCCTGACTGTGCACGCTTGCGGGGTTGGTGGCCACTGACTGGCACAGTGTGGACTTAGTGTAGGGACCCATGTGTATCAGATACCTGCACGATGGTACATGGGGCAGTATGGCTTGATCAATTCATACACAAAATTCTGAGGTGTTATTTTATTTAGCCTAGGGGCACTAGTATCAGCCATAGGTGTGAGCTGCAGCGCTTTTTCTTCCCTGAACCGTCTTTCATTTTACCATAACATGTATGACTGAATTCTAAAATTATTATTTATGAAGATATAAATAGGTGAAATCGTAAAAAAGAATGCAAATGGTAACATTTGGGGGGTTCCTGTGTCTACTTAATGCACTATATGTTAAAAGCGACATGATACCATTTTATAGGTCAGCCCAAACACAACCACATGCATATTTACACAGATTCTCTAATGTTATTTATTTTAATTTTTTTTATGAAATCCTTTTTTTTGGGCAATTAGTTATTAATAAAATGGGTCTATTGTGACGCTTATAACGGTTTTTATTTTTTCACCTACGGGGCTGTATGGGGTGTCATTTTTTCCGCCATGATCTCTAGATTTTATTAATACCATATTTGTGAAGATCGGACGTGTTGATCACTTTTTATTAATTTTTTTTATATATAATGTAACATCAAATCAGTAATCCGCGCACTTTTTTCCCTCTTTTCGTGTACACCATTCGCCGTTCATAATGAGGCTTGTTATATTTTAATAGATTGGGCAATTACGCACGCTACGGTATATTATATGTTTATTTATTTATTTTTATATGTTTTATTTATATAATGGGAAAGGGGGGTGATTTAAACTTTTATTGGGGGAGGGGCTTTGGGGTAGTGTATTGGTGATTTTAACTTTTTTTTACACACATTCGAAGTCCCTTTGGGGGACTTTTACATACATCAGTGTGATTACTCACACTGATCACTGCTACGCCATAGACATAGCATTGATCAGTGTGATAGGCGAAGTGAGCAGATCACCGATCGGACCACATGGAGGAAGGTAAGAAACTCCCCCTGTCACTTACACTTAAACACCGCAGCCGTGGCGTTTAAGGAGTTGATGACACACTGCAGCGCGATCGCTGCAGCCTGTCATTAACGGTGAGGTGCCAGCTGCTCCCTGCAGCCGTCCCCCACCTCCTATGAAGCGCGCTCCATAGCAGGAAAAACACCCAGGACGTACAGTTACGTCCAGGGTCGTCTGGTGACAGACTTCCATGGCGTAAATGTACGTCCCGGCTATCAGTGAAAGCTGGGTACCCGCCGCAACTCGCAGCACCGGAACCGCATTCCGATACTGAGAGTTAACCCAATAGATACTGCGGTCAGCACAACCGCAGCATCTATAGGGCTCCTGACAGAGAATTCTCCCTTTACAGAGGGGGAATTCTCTGCCAGTGTCCATTGGGGCTCTGCGAAGTGATTGCAGAGCCCAGATGGTAGCCATGCCCCCTTCCCTCTCTCCACTGCCGCTGTCACAAGATTTTAACAGCGGCAGGGGACAGAGAAGAGGGGGCAGACATTGGGATAACAGCTTATGGGATCATTATGATCCCATAAGCTGATCTCCTAAAACAACCTGGGCATTGAGGCATCAATGACTTCAGGTCATGAAAGGGTTAAATAGCTGTTAATTAATACTCAAAACAACGACCGTTATTTTGAGTATCAAATAACAGCCATTGAAAATTGTTGTGTGAACACGGCCACACAGTTATTTTATAGCTAAAAAAAATAGTCAATGTTACTGTGTACAAACATGGCTTAAAGGTTTCCTACAATTGACATTCATCACCTATAGAGAGGTGATAACAATGCAATGATAATTACCACAAGTTTAGATATGCTGCTCTGTGTTTGGCAAGAAAGAAAACTTATTGTTCATAATTGAGATATCAACTTGGTAATCAAATAGATGCAAGTGAAGGCAAACAAGCACAAGAAAGGAATTAACATCTGGTTTATTAGGCTGTCACATTACTTACACTTCAATATAGAGTGTAGATATAAGTGTTTCATTGTGCTGCAGATCCTACAACAAATCAATTGTTTTTTCATTTCAGTTTAGTCAAGCAGACAACAGGTTATTACTGGAGAATCATCTTAATGAGTATTTTAATTTCCAATTACACAACTGTGTTTCTTAAAAAGGAGATCACACATTTCAAACTGTTTTAACCATCATGGTTTAAACAATTTAAGTTCAAGTTATTCAATTCCGTTCTAGCGATCCATATTCAATTACTTCAAATATACATCTTAAAAATAGTAATAGTAGTAAAATGTAATTGCTTACTATGATTAAATTAAACTACTAATTGAGATTTTTACTAGAATAAAGCCAGATTAACATTAGTCTAAGAATAGGAAAGATCCAGGAACAATAGTTCATACTAGAATTGAATCACAAATTAATATTGAAGAAACATTTTAACTCCTTCCCATCCTGTTTCAGGAACTGCATAGTTTTTACATGCCACCATACTGTTATAGCACAGTTATGGAGCAAGCATAGGAGCTTTGCTGTCACTGCTGACCCCCTTATATAAGTGGTTAGAGAGGGGGAGCCTTACACCTCCCCAGTTTCTCTGTAATATGATTGAAGGCTGATGATAGATTACTATGGGATATAACACAAGTCCCCAAGTCTGCTATAGATGGAAGCCAGAGGCAGGACGTGTTAAACAGAGAGGCATACTGCACTGCAATACAGTAGTATCGCAGTGTATTATCTGAGTAATCGCTGAAGCCAAATTATCACTGCAAACGTGCAGGACCAGGAATTAACACAAGGCTTACCTGGGCAAGTGCCAGGGCCCACATCGCCTCTAGGGGCCCAGAGAGGGAGAGGGGCCGGTGTTCTAATGTTCAGCCTGCTCACTGTAGTGAGAAGACACATGAGATGAAGAAGGACTTGCAGAGAGAGAGAAAAGTGTGAAGGACCTGACCAGATGACTCGACGGCAGGGGCGGATTAACCTTACCATAGGCCCCGGGCTGTTCACCAAGCCCGGGCCCCCCCTACCCCACTGTAACTATCATAGTACAGGATAGATAATATCATGATGCCCTGATTTGTGCAAAATAGCGGTAAAAAAACAGCGTTTTTTTTTTTTTTTTTTTTTTTTTTCAAATCATGGCAGAAATGTAGCCAGGAGAGAATACACCACTGAAAGTAAAAGTATTTTTGGGTGGCCATGGGCCCCCCAGGAGCTCGGGGCCCCGGGCTACCGCACGAAAAGGACCTGTTATAATCCGCTACTGCTCGACGGTCCTCAATCTTACAGTGTGGAAAGCAGCCCGACAAAGACAAAGAGGGAGAAGACTGAACTGTAAGTGCTGTGTGTTAGTGTCTGGGTGTGTCACTTTCAGTCAGTAAGTGTCTAAGTCTGTCAGTTTCAGTCAGGTTGTGTCAGTCAGTCAGCCAGTGTCAGTATCAGTCAGCATCAGTCAGTGTCAGTCTCAATCAGTCAGCCAGTGTCTGTGTCAGTCAGTGAGTCATTGTCAGCCAGTCAGTTAGTGTCTGTGTCAGTCATTGGCATTCTTGTCTTCACTATTATAGTTAATCCCGTAGGAATTGCCAAGTTATACATTTTTGCAAATACAGTAATACCTCGGTTTTCGAATGCTTTGGAACTCGAACTGCTTGGTATTTGAACGAAAATTTACCCAGAAGTAGTGTTTGGAATTCGAACTTTGCTCGGTTTTTGAACGTTTTTCGAATGTTTTTGCGAGCGTGGATGGTGGGTTGTACCTGGCGAGCAGTGGTGAGGCTTCACATACAGTACAGTGCTGTATAAGACTGCTGGAGTGCATATACAGTGCAGTAGTAGTACAGGCAGTGCACCACCATCTCCCATACATTACAGTGCTTGGATGGGGGGGATGCTATACAGTAAAGGATGGGTGAGGAGTTGGTGACTACTGTACTATAATTGCTGGTTCTGATGAACATTTCTTATGTTTAATGTCCTGTACAGTATAGTGCTGTTCTGTACTGTAGTAATTATAATGAGCACTTATCAGTGTTATAAATGAGTATTGTAGGTAATTATTGGTGGCTGCTGGAACCAATCAATCACATTTACATTATTTCCTATGGGAAGACACTGCTCGGTTCTCAAACTGCTTGGTTCTCAAACTGCCTTCCGGAACCAATTAAGTTCGAGAACTGAGGTACCACTGTACATTCATTTAAACTTGCCTCCTTCTCCTGATATGCTGATTTTTTTTGTACCATTGTTGACAGCTTGTTTTCTAGGTTGCCGACTACCACTCTGGTCTAATAACAGTGGTCTGCCTGGTGTATATATAGATATCGTTTGCATATTTATATATATTATACAGTATCTATACATTATATCTCTATGCATCTAGATTATAGCTATAATACACCAGCCAGACCACTGTTTTCAAAGAAGAGTGGTGGCTTGTAACACAGCCTGGAGAAGGAGGCAAGTTTGCTAAATGAATGTATTTTCTAAAATATTTTACTTGATGAGCCCTACCAGTCAGCTGTCGGTATCTGGGCAGGACCTGGAGCCTCAACCCCAATCATGCCTCGGACTGGGACTCCAGGCATCATAAGTATCCTAACTTGTCTCTTGTTCCTTGCCTGCAATAGTGCCTAGTTGTCTAGCGGACTTCAACTATCCCTTGGATCTCGACTCTGTACTTAGTTTGACCATCTGTTACTGACTTGGACCTCCGACTACTCCTTTATTGTGTCTGTCTCTGTTTCCTGTACACTTCTTCAGGTTAGGGAACATCGCCCAGTTGTCCGCTGCCATTTAGGGCTGACAAGGCAAGCAGGCAGGGACAGCTGGGGTGGGTTCCAGTTCTAGGCCTGCACTTGTCCGTTGTCTTTCCCTATCCCAACCTGACACAACTATGTTAGTTGAGATCAGAATACCCCTTTAATGCCTTAGTAATATTTTTCTTCTTTCCATAGTCACCTTGCAAGCATTGTAACTATTTTCCATATGCATAGCCATATGTGGGGTTATTTTTTGCGGGACAAGTTATACTTTTTATTTGGAACCATTTTAGAATAGGTATGCCTTTTTGGTGGCCGTATTACAGCAATCCTGGAAATTTCTTTTTACTGTGCTCAATGGGCAGAATATATATTAAAATAATTTTATTGTTAAAGTTATCTACAGTACCTCACATGCTGCACTCATGATCTGAATGGGGCATGTGAGGGTTTAAAGGGGAAAAAAAAATCTTTCAAAATGGCATTAGAAAGTTATACAGATTTGTAATATACTTCTATTTTTTTAAAAAACTAAAGTCTTCCAGCATTTATCAGGTGCTATTTGCCCTACAGGAAGTCATGTTTTCTTTGCAGTCTGACACAGTTTTACCATCTCCAATTGTCTTTAATCTTTTCAAATAAAGAACTTAACATTTCGCTTAACACTTTAGACTTAACACGCTATAATGCCCGCCATGCTAAAACTAAAATGTGAGAGTTTAGAAATCTAAAGAGCATATGAGAAAATGTGATCAATCTCTAAAAAATGGAAGCCACCGGTTATCAGTATACTATCAATGAACTACATATGCGGGACAGCTTTCTTCAAGCTGCCTGAGATCACACATTAAAACTAAGAATCAAAACTATGTCTCTGTTCCTCAAATTTAAGAAATGGCTGAGAATATAGAAAGAGATCAAATCAATAGGAGTAATGGGGATTCTATTAAAATTCTAATTGCGAAAAACCAGAAAGTGCCTAGAAACACTGCGTGTGCGAAACTCATTAGTGACATTAGATCTTTGCTTATTTATTCTAGCCTGCAGGGACTGTTTTGTGTGGTCAATGTACGAGAGTCTACGCTCTCTCTCTTTTGGTACAGAATTTACATGTGTGAATGAGAAGTTAAGAAAATATTTAATTTTAATTGTTCCTGAACTATTTCAGATTGTACTAATCGCCTTTTATGATTGATATTGACTAATAAAGCATAATTAAAGCTAACATTTATTCCAGAGGTTGTACAGTTTAAGGGTTATGTCCTTTCTTAAGGCCCTATTCCACGGAACGAATATTAGCCGTATTTGGCCGATATCGGCCATTACGGCCGATAATCGTCCCATGGAATAGGAGGCAACGATCAGCTGACATCGTTCATGTCGGCTGATCGTCAAAGTCGTTTGTCTTTCAACATGTTGAAAGACAAACGACTCATATAGCAGCAATCTGCTGCTGCCGCCCTGCTATATCTTATGTGCTGCAATGATCAGCCCCCCCCCCAGCTTCCCCCAGCCCTCCCCGGACTCACCCGCTCCCTGCTGCCGCAAGGAATAGCGGCAGCAGCGAGCAGGGATGTGTCGGGTCGTGGAATACGGCCTTTAACCTACAGTGCTAGAACAGTTATTTTTTGTTTGGTGGACACAATGGCCCAGACTTAGCAATACCGTCTAAGGCCTCGTTCACACCCTGTACAACAGCAGCCGTTCTGTGACACAGCCATGTCATGGAACGGCCGCTGTCTTGAAGTTCACCCCGGATGCTACTGCAGTATCGGCCGGATGAACATAGTTTCTTTTGAATTGGACAAACGGGTGTGCCCGCGTTCCAATTAACTATAGCATACAATATAAAGTGTGGCCGAAGCCCAGAAAACACTGATATGCATATATACTTGTTATTGTGTATTGTATATTTTTGTGGTCGACAGACCATTAGTGATCTTGGTTATCTTTGTGAAGGTTACCTTCTTGTATTCTGTTTTTTGACTGCTTTGTATGGTCTGTCTAAAAATATAAAATGCCAAACATGTTTGAAAAAAAAACCTTTAGATGCAAGTTCCAGGTCGTAGTGTTTTTAGTCAGTTACTTTTAGTTTTTCATACAGAAACATTTGTATCTACTTCCTAACATGGCACAAAACACCTCTCTAAGCAAAGGAAGATGTGACTTTGGTAGGAGGAGACCTATAGTCTCAGCAGCATTGCCTGTATAATGGTTAAGACTTAAGCACAAGTGGTTCTGCTTTAAGAGACAGCAGTAAATGTATGTCTAGTGTATTGTTATGAGGAAGGTGAGGTGTAGGAAGAGATATAACTTCCTATTTTATCGGTCTCTTCCTCTCTCTCTTTCTCTCTCACAAGAAGATCTAGTAACTAAGAAAGTCCTGCAGCACTCCTCAAAGGTAAAGAAGGTGGGTGACAAGAAGATCTAGAGAAAAACTTTTTCTTACCACCCTCACTTTTTTAATCTTTATTCTACCACTGATTTTCTTTTGTGGGTGTGATGATTCATGTATTATCGTAAACCTTGACAAAATCAATTTTATTTTAATTTGATTAGTTTCAGTTTGGCAATAACCCTCTAAGCCCAAGGGAAGGGCAATCCTTCAGCCATGGTCTAGTAGAGGTTTTGTGTACAGGGTTTTCTCCTCTCTTGAGTGCTGGAAGATGACTCTTTATGAGTCAAAGATTAGCTTTGTTTAGTGCAATTTTCATAGTTTTTGCCTAGTTCTAAGTAGGAGATAAGTTGGACCTGCACAGTCCATACACATACAGACATTATGCTACGGAACAGAGTTTGGAACTCCTGCCATTATCATTCATAATGATGCTGTGAGCGACGTTAATAGTTAAATTTTCATGCTACTGTACTGATACAGCCATATCAGTACAATAGCGCAGAGATTTAAACAGTTTTGGAGTTTACAGCATCATAATGAATAATGATGCCGGGAGTTCCAAAGTCCATATATACGGACCATGCACAGAATGTGTGTATGTACAGTAGCCTAAGTCTAAATCTAAAACTATATAAAAGCAGGTTGCTATGAATAATAAATTATAGCCTATAACCAAGCAAATTTTGGTTCAATGTGTTACAGATTTTAAAAGACATTTCAATGTTCTTTCTTACTGAATACTGGTTCTAAATGTGTTAAATAAAGATATTGTAAAGGCAATTATGTACTCCCCATGTTAAGCAGAGAATAATGAGATAATGTACAAATGTGAACCTGCATGAATTATGTTTTCTAATAATGATTGTTATATGACTGATGGAGTTTATCAACAAAAACAGATGGGAACCCTGATCTGTTCAGGGAACTCTGTTAATTGAAAGAGTCATTGGCTCTGTGATTTTAAAAAATTCCATCATCTGAGAAAGAGACTGATTGTCCCGTATCACTATAGTGGCTAACCACTACTGTGCCAGCTCTCTTTGCATATTATTGGTGCCAGCCGAATGAGGCAGAAAATTGCATCGTGTCATTTAATTTCCCAATCTTTGTTTTCATTGTATTAATCTTTTGGCTTTGCTTCTCTTTCTAATTTGAAGGCTCAGCAAGAAGCAAACCAAATGGAAATGCAGCTTATATGTATGTCTACTTAAATATATGAGATCCATTTTTCAGAAGACTTAATCCTAGGTAATCCCGCCCATGAATAATAAGCAACAGTATTTAAAAGCAAACACATTGGTATTTTCTAAACACCAACGGGAGGCATCGTAAAAAATAAAGTTGGCCACAAAAATTAACCTTAGGTTGTCAATAAACACATAAAACTTTAAATGAGCATTTACATTACAAATATGTTATATCTAGAGATGAGTGAAGCGAATATGGCGAATTTCACTGTTCATTCTGCAAAGGCAATTCCCGTTGATTTGTTAAGGAAATTTGCAAAAAAAAAAATGGTGGCCGCACATGCTGTCTTGAGCATCACTTGGCGGGAGAAAGGGATTAACCATAATCCTTTGCACCCGTCCAATCGGCTGCAGGCCCCTCTGTGATGTCAGTACCTCCCTCTCACCGTCTATATAAAGCGGTTCGTTAACGGAGGTGGCCAGTCAGCTGTGTGTAAAGGAGAAACCAGGATTGCAGCAGGCAGTTAGAGCAGAGCAGGGAGAGACTAACAGAGTGATTTAGGGACAGAGAGGAGAGGATAGGAGGGCGATTGCGGGTGATGTCAGCACCTCACCCTCTATATAAGGTGGCGCATCAATGAAGGTGGCCAGTCGGCTGTGTGTGGAGGAGAGCAAGATCGCAGCAGGCAGTTAGAGCAGAACAGGGAGAGTCTAACAGAGTGATTTATGGAAAGAGAGTAGAGGAGAAGATAGGAGGGCTGATTGTAGGTGAATACCATTGTAACAGATTTAGATGCTCAAGTTGGAGATTTGGAATAACAAAATGCAACACTAAGGGCTATTGAAAATCTTGAGTTAAGCATGCTGTTCACTGAGCAAGCGGGTAATGTGGTAGAAATGAAGGGGGTAAAAATCTAAGCAGCTTGGTTAATATAGTTAAAGGGAATGGAAAGGGTTTCAAGAAAAGGAAGGCCAATTCTGCTCACAAGAAATATTGAAAAGTTTGGTGATAATGGCAGAAAAGGCAGCCTTAGTGGATCTTGCTCTCACTAACAGGCAGGAGAAAATTCCTAATAGAAGAGAAAGAGATGTCAATGGAGGTAGGCAAGGACATCTAGTGGTTATAAGGGATTCTATATTCAGTAAGACAGAATAATTTGTCATCAAGACCACCTCAACTGTATGTTTTGTTATCTACCTGGGAAAGGGTTTGGGATGTGTTGGAAAGGGTAGACAAATTACTTGGGGGGGGGGCTGGTTATTTGGAGAGAGGAGAAAACAAAAAGTCTGGTATATAATTTAGTGGCTGAGAGGTTAGACAGGGTCAAAAATAGAGGTGGGAGGAGAAGGGACCTATATGGGGAAAATAAGAGCAATGGATAAGGATAAGGTCAATTTTTTGCAAATGAACAGTAAATATGATTGTACGCACAGCATTTCAATAAATAACATTTCTGATAGTGAATATGTTAAACTAGATGGCAACTTGAAGCGAATGTACAATCAGGAAGCCGGTGCTGCAGTCTTTTTTTTTAACCGCAGCCCAGTTTCCGTTTATGGCGCCATTCTATTCGCAGGGGCCGGGGTTAAAGCACTGGAGGCGGCCGGCCAGCCGACGGTGGCAGGAAACTCCTGTGCCTTTATGACGTGACTCCATTAGAATCAATCTAGTTGTAGTTGGTGTAGTGATGTGATGTAGTTGGTGTCACTGAGACGTGGCTGGGCTCCTCAAATGACTTGACTATCATTGTTCAGGCTTTTATACAGTTTCAAAGGTTAGAAGTGATATGAAAGTTATTGTGAAAGATTCAATAGTGGGTGATTGTGAATGGAACATGTGGGATTCTGTACCCCTGCCCATATCTGGTTTATCGTTTGAATCTTCCCTCTCATGTACTATAGTTTATTGTTTTGGAACGTCTGAGTGTAGGTGTTTAAACGAATAAGGGCATGGAGCATCTTAGGGCCGTTTTACACGGCCCGATATGCGGCCATACACAGCCATAAATGCTTGCAGTGTCTTTACAAGGCACAATTAATTGCATAGACAGGCCACATGAAGGATCCTTCGTGCAGTCATTAAAATGCATTGTGATTGGCCAATAACAATGATTTTACCAGTTGCACAAAAGATCAAATCAATATGCTAAAAAAGAGCCTGTTTAGCCTCATAAAAGAGTCTCAAAAGACAGGACTAGCCAGATATCCTTACAGGAAGGACCCAGCCAAGGGGTGGCTCCTGGAGGGAAACCACCAAAACCACCATATTAAGTGGCCTTAAAAGTCAATGTAATGACCATGGAAAACCAAGGCAAGGTATCTATCCACAGACAGCTGTTTAATATAATATGGTGATTTTCCTACAGGAGCCACCCCTTGGTTGGGTCCTTCTCGGTAGGATATCGGGCTAGTCCTGTTTTTTGAGACTCTTTTATGAGGCTCCACGGGCTCCTTTTTCACTGTATTGAGCGCTTTAACCAGAAGCTGACAGTTTTTTTCTTGACTGGTCTCCCTGAGATCAGTGATCTGTTTCTCTTATGGCTTTATTAGGCATTGCTCCCACCTAGCCAGAGTCCTGCTCCACACTGATTAGGGGCAACACCCAGAAACAGCTGTCTGTGAATGGATACCTGGCCCTCTAAAATGGACCTACAGTTACACACATATATATATATATATATATATATATATACACTCACCGGCCACTTTATTAGGTACACCTGTCCAACTGCACGTTACCACTTAATTTCTAATCAGCCAATCACATGGCGGCAACTCAGTGCATTTAGGCATGTAGACATGGTCAAGACAATCTCCTGCAGTTCAAACCGAGCATCAGTATGGGGAAGAAAGGTGATTTGAGTGCCTTTGAACGTGGCATGGTTGTTGGTGCCAGAAGGGCTGGTCTGAGTATTTCAGGAACTGCTGATCTACTGGGATTTTCACGCCCAACCATCTCTAGGGTTTACAGAGAATGGTCCGAAAAAGAAAAAACATCCAGTGAGCGGCAGTTCTGTGGGCGGAAATGCCTTGTTGATGCCAGAAGTCAGAGGAGAATGGGCAGACTGGTTCGAGCTGATAGAAAGGCAACAGTGACTCAAATAGCCAACCGTTACAACCAAGGTAGGCAGAAGAGCATCTCTGAATGCACAGTACGTCGAACTTAGAGGCAGATGGGCTACAACAGCAGAAGACCACACCGGGTGCCACTCCTTTCAGCTAAGAACAGGAAACTGAGGCTAAAATTTGCACAAACTCATCGAAATTGGAGTATTGTTGCTGACCATGTCCATCCCTTTATAACCACAATGTACCCAACATCTGATGGCTACTTTCAGCAGGATAATGCGCCATGTCATAAAGCTAGAATCATCTCAGACTGGTTTCTTGAACATGACAATGAGTTCACTGTACTCAAATGGCCTCCACAGTCACCAGATCTCAATCCAATAGAGCATCTTTGGGATGTGGTGGAATGGGAGATTCGCATCATGGATGTGCAGCCGACAAATCTGCGGCAACTGTGTGATGCCATCATGTCAATATGGACCAAAATCTCTGAGGAATGCTTCCAGCACCTTGTTGAATCTATTCCACGAAGAATTGAGGCAGTTCTGAAGGCAAAAGGGGGTCCAAACCGTTACTAGCATGGTGTACCTAATAAAGTGGCCGGTGAGTGTATATATATATATATATATATATATATATATAAATATATATATATATAATTATCAAAGTGTGTTCAAAAGTTGGGGATTGATATATTTTGTTCATTTACTTCTCCACAGTTAAAAGAGTGTTGATCCTTATCTAACAAGCTATTATTAGAACCTTGATTAGTGTTATTTCAGTTAGCAGGTTGACTGGTATAGATTAGTAAATACCAGTAAATGTAATAAACAGGCTGACAATTTGCCAGAAGCAAAAAGGAGCACCTTGACAACTGACAGCAAGTATAGAAAAGAGAAGACACTATCAGACAAAAATGCATGCAGATTTTGTGTAAATAAATTAAGGTTCTTGAAATAATGAGATGTTACATGGGATTTCCTTATAAAATCCTAAGGTCTATCTTTAGGAAAGGTCAAATCAGTGGTTTGAAGAAGCAGCTGTGCTGGTGCAAGCACTGCTATCTTTTCAATGTTTACATTGGTTGCAAGCTTTTTTGTACTTGTAAATGTCATACTACTTGTAGTAGTGGTGCTGATGACGGTAACGTCACCCTTTTCAATATTCTGTAGAGTCTTTACAACAGAGATAGTCTACAAATATAAATTAAAAAATAAGCCTTATTTTATCTTTGTATTATAATGAAACTAGTAAGCCTTGCCCCACCACAACTTGTTGAGCACCAGCCCAAGTAATGTGACTGAAGTGCACAAAAGAGTAAATTTTTTAAAAATTTGATTTGCCAGGTTTCGTGAATTATTGGCAACCCTTAATGAACATAATTAAAACTTATAAACAATTGTTTAGCTCTTTTGGTGCAATACTTACCTGTCCCTGCTCCCTCGGTGTCCTCTTCTGTATCTTTAGTGTCTTCTTTGTCTCAGGTGTCCTCTTCTATGCTGCCTCCAGCCTGCTCAGCCAATTACTGACTGAGATAGGACAGCGGTGGCCAGTGATTGACTGAGTGGGCTGTCCCTTTTGTCTGGAGAGTGACAGCCTACTCAGCCAAACAATGGCTGCCGCTGTCCCATCAGTGATTGGCTGATTGGGCTGGATGGGGACAGAAGAGGACAACAGAAACAAAGAAGACCCGGGAGACATGAAAGATGATACCAAGTGAGCGCAGACAGGTAAGCGTAAAATTTCTTTCAACAAATTTTTAAGTTTACAAAAATTAGTCGACTATGCAAATTTCTGCAGACTTGGCTGTGAGTCCAGCTTTGCTGGAATCGCTTCCGTCAACTCTAGGACAAACCAATAGGAAAGGGCAGCAGTATAGGCACCTCAGATTAAATCAGTTTAATCTCTTTTATCCTTTTATCTAGCAATTACGTTTTATAGCGCTGGGCACTATTGTGTATTGAATTTAAAAAAATATAACTTGATTGCTTGTAGTCTTATAGAACGTATGTTTTTTTAAATAAAGACTTTAAATAAATTAACTGTTTTAGTGATTGGTGTTGAATAAATATTGAAACATCCATAATAGGTCTAGTGCCTGTTAAGTATAGGTGGTGACAGCGTATAGTGTTATAAAAATTTTGGCGTTTTGTGTTTAAGTTCAATGCATTATGCAAAATACATAATAGAGTATTGTCCAAAAAAAAGTCCAAAACAGAAAATCATCTGTTTCAAAATTGTCATCAAGAAAGAAATAAAATTAAAGAAATATGTTTTAAAACATAGTAAACAAGTAGGATTTCAACTTGAGTTTTAAAGTGGCATTGTCACTGTTATAACTTTCAAAATGTAAATCAGCAGAGGATGTGATATAAAGCAAGTTTGCAGTTGACATTTATAATTTTCTTTTGTTATCATGCTTTAAAACAAAGCTATACTTACTTGTATTCAGGACCCGTCTCCTTAAGGTAGCTTTTTAGTCTTGTTCTGGTTGAAAACAGAGACCAAATGCAGGAAGTCACAGTCATCTGATCGCTCACAGAGAAGGCAGTAATTTGATTGAAAGACACATTGAGCCGTGACACACTGTACTAGCTAGGACTTTGTGTGTTTTGTCTCTTTTTTCAGCCACTCCAAGACTAAAATGCTGCCTTCCTGGATACAAGTAAGTATAGCTCTGTTTTAAATCATGATAGCTAAAGAAAATTATGTAAATTGCAAATATGGTTTATATCACATCCCCTGTTCATTTACACTACAGATACACTTTAACCCCTGACCTATGTGTAACGCCCGGAGTAGTGGATCCACTGGACCGGCACCAGCGATGGCACAAACCTCACCAGGGAGCGGAGTCTAAGGGGCCGCTGGTTTTCACCAGAGCCCGCCGCAAGGCGGGATGGACTTGCTGCGGCAGGCGACCCCCAGGTCGCTACCCCTGGCTTGGTTGCTGGTGTCGGCAGGCGAGGCGTGGCAGGAGATGGCACAGGCAATAGTCTGCAGATGAGAGAGCACGTGACAGGCTGGACACGGGAACAGGTGGAGTGACAGGGGAACAGGAACCAGGAACAGGGACTTGGGACCAGGTAACGGACAGGACTCAGGAACAGGGACTTGGGACCAGGTAACGGACAGGACACAGGAACAACAGGGAGCTGGGCCAAACGCTATGGGAAGCATGTAGAGGCTCCAACACAGGGAACAGGGCAAGCTGGGATTTATAGGGGAGTGATTAGGTGCAACTACCAATTAGGAGCGCACTTCCCCTTTAAATCTGAGACAGCCGGCGCGCGCGCGCCCTAGGAGGCGGGGACGCGCGCGCCGGCCGGCCCAGCGGGAGACAGGAGCGTGGAGAGGTGAGGCGCCCCCCGGGGCCGAGGTGATAGCAGCGCCGGGTCCCCGACTATGGACACCGGCTGCTGCATGGGGCAGGAAGCGGTCGCGGCGGCGGCCCGGAACGCGGGACGCCGCCGCGGCTGTGACACTATGATGAGTATGACGAGGTAATAGGCTGTATCCCGGAATTCCAGGCGGTACTCGGGCTGTCTCCTCCTTCCCCACGGAACTGATATTCATTGGGAATCAAATGTGGAAGGTTCGACAAGGTTCGAGTTCAATAGAACCAAACTTTTTCCGGTGTTCGATCATCCCTCTTCCGTTACAGCCCCATCCCTGGTGTCTAGTGAGGGAGAACACCCCCCCACCCCTCTGCAATGCGATTGCAGAGGGGCGATACCTTCTTCCTACCCGGCCAGGCCTCAGCGTCCAAGTGACACTGATCCTGGCATGGTAATAAATTGCTTCTGGCTCCAGCAGCCGTAAGCAATCTATCACTGATCTCATTGATCAGTGTATTGTCAGTACACTGCAGTGATCTCTATGAGAGTTCACGGCAGTAATAATAAAAGTCCCCCAGGGGGACCAAAAGTTAAAGTGAAAAAAAAAATTCAGCAATTAAAAAAAAAAACATCCCTAATAAAAGTCTGAATCACCCCACTTTTCCCATTTTATAACTAAAAATAAATAAAAAAAAAACATATTTGGTATCGCCACATGCGCAATCGCCCAAACTATTAAATTATCACATTCCTGATCTCGCACAGTAAACAATGTAAGCACAAAAAACATTCTAAGTACAAAATTGCTGTTTATTTGTCACATCAAATCCTGGAAAATTGCAAAAAAAAAAAAAAAATCAAAAGTCCCATATATTCAATCAAGGTACCGATAGAAAGTACAAATCAAGGCACAAAAAATTACACCTCACACAGCCCCATAGACCAAAAAATAAAAGCATTATAAGGATGTAACAGAGCAATTTGAAGAACTTTTATTTTTTTTTTAAAGGTTTTAATTTTCTAAAAGCAATCAAATAAAATAAAAGTTGCGCAAGTTATCTATCGTTGTTATCATACTGATTTAAGGAACATAAATAACATGTTAGTTTTACCATGGGGCAAACTGTGTCAACACAACAACAACCCCTCCCCCCATTTTTCCTTATTTCACTACACAAACAATCTTTTCCCGGGTTGTGCAGAATATTTTATGGAAAAATGAAGCCAGTCAATGCAAAGTACAATAAGGGTCACAAAAAATAAGGGCTCATGTGGGTCTGTAGGTGAAATAATGCAAGCAAATAATATTATAATATTATAAAAAAAATATCATATACTAATATACAAGACTCAATCTACATGATATTTCATTCAAGTCTTAGATGTTCGGGTCCAACCACTTCCAAGGCAGAAAAAGAATGGAAAGTTGGACAAGCATATCTGTAGTTCTCTTGATTCTTTTTCTTTTGGAAGCTATAGAAACAGCTCAACTTTTGAGTAGATACCTACTCAACTTTTCCTGTCATTCCCATATAGCAGAATAGAGAGGGCCATATATTTGTTGGCTTAAAAAATTGTGTTGTTACAACAAACCAATTAAGGTCAGGTTGACTATTACCTAAAACCCCTACTGAGCAGATCAGAAAGAAACGTTGTTTAAAAAATCTTTTTTGTTGCTACTATAATATTCAATAGAATCTTGATAAACCCATGGAAATTCTGTAAATGCAAGCAGACAGAATTTTTTGTTAATAATGTAATTCTATAACTAGAGAAGTGTCAGAAAACCAGAGCTCAAACCCCATATTGGAATTATAAAAAATAATATCTACACCATATATATTCAATATAACATAATCAATATAAAACCAATTACTTTATTACAAATATGTTGACCAACATAAACAAAATAAATTGCATAAAAAAACAGAGAGTTCAGTCTGTTAGAGAGGGTCACATAGAGAAATAATCAAATAAGTACAGGAATAAAGTGCAATAGTAAAATTATGTAAATCATAACAATTGCCCAGGTACACGCTATAACAAAAATAGGATAAGGCTAGGTTCACAATAACTAAAAATGACGGCTGTCTTTCATAATAACGGCCGTCATTTTATGAAGCTACCCTTAGATAGACTCTGAATGTGCTCTATTCAAACTTGGAGCACAGGATCCCTATTATTGTGAGCAGTGAAAGTCCCACCGATTTGATACTTATCACTTATTATATGTAACAAGTACAATTTTAAAAATTAATAATCTTCTGGCCTAAAGAAAATATTATTTATTTATTTTTATTTTTTAAAAGCCCGCCCATCAGCTCAGAGTGAAATGTAGAAGCATGAGCAACACAATGGAGCTCTAAAAGGACAGCTGAGCTGCAATATTTAAAGGGGCACTCCAGCAAAAAAAAATCAACTGGTTTCAAAAAGTTATATTGATTTGTAAACAACTTCTATTTAAAAATCTCAAGTCTTTCATTACTTATCAGCCGCTGTATGTCCTATAAGAAGTCGTGGATTCTTTCCAGTCTGACACAGTGCTCTCTGTGGAACTGTCCAGAGTAGCAACAAATCCTCATAGAAAACCTCTACTGCTCTGGAGAGTTCCTGTCTCGGACAGAGATGTCAGCAGAGAGCACAGTGTCAGACTTGAAAGAATACACCACAACAGCAGCTGATAAGTATAGGAAAACCTGAGATTTTTAAAATAAAAACAAATTACAAATCAATATAACTTTCTGAAACCAGTTGATTTGAAGGAAAAAGATTTTCACCAGAGTACCCCTTTAAGGGTGCCTTCACACCTACCGGATCCACAGCGGATCTGACTTCTGCAGATTCGAAGCAAGAACCGGATCCAGATCCGGATCCGGTGTCAATTCACCCCTATGATAGCACATATTCGCAGCGGGATTAACATCCCGCTGTGAATATGTGCTTTAACTCCCTGGTGCCCGCAGCCCCACCGTTGCATCCCCCATCCCCGGCGGCGGCACATCCCCCCATCAGCCCATCTCCGGCCCGCCGACGCTAGCATACATTACCTGCTCGGCGGCGCGGCTGCAGTGAGGCTCCCGGCTCCGGTCCCGCTCAGCTGATCTGAGCGGGACCGGAGTCGGAAGCCTCACTACAGCCACGCCGACGAGCAGGTACTGTATGCTCTCGGCGGCGGGATGCGGGCGGCGGGCTGGAGGTGGGCTGATGGGGGGATGTGGCCGGGATGGGGGGATGCGCCGGGGATGCGACGGCGGGGCTGCGGGCACCAGGGAGTTAAAGCACATATTCACAGCCCGATGTCAATGTGCTATCATAGGGGTGAATTGATACCGGATCTGCAGCGGTTCTCGCTTCGAATCCGCAGAAGTGAGATCCGCTGTGGATCCGGTAGGTGTGAAGGCACCCTAAATCAAAACTGATAGCATACATAAGGCAGGCATTAACTATATATCTGCTGGGTTTATCTTTTATATACACTATATCCACTCCAAGATATTGCAAAAAGTCTTTCGCACACTGGGATTTTAAATTATTTTATTCTACTTTATTTATGGCCGTTTGCTGGGAAATACAAATATACATGTAGCCATTGATTTTTATTGTTTCCAGAATTTTATTATCTTAACTTTAGAGTTAGAGGGTATTAGAGAATGAGATTCCCCGCAACAAAAGTCGATACTATGCTTCCAAATGCCAGGGCGCTTGAGAAATACAAATAAATTTTCCTCCAAACTGCCCCCAAAAAAAAGGTTGTATTGTCAAAAATGCTTTGCAATTTCGCATTCAAAGTGTCTTTCAGCAATCCAGAAACCCTTTGCTCCCTTGTATAATGTGGTGTTTGGAATATTACATCTAACCACAGCAACATAAATTCTCATCAGGATTCTATCAGCTGAAAAAAAAAGACCTATTCTGTAGTAATCTCATGTACGCAGTGTCTCACTATCTTTCATTTATGGAATAGCACAGGAGAAAGTTATTATTTAAAACAATATTTGAAAGAATGGAATGCCCTTGGACTGATTTTGCAGGCCAGTAATTCATATTGTGTCACTCAGATTTTCTTGCTTTACTTTTTTCTATAGAAAGTACTCTCGCGCAGTCATTTGCCAGTACTGTATTTCTTCTGCACATTTTAATTGATTTTAAACGACGCAAGTACAGTACGGTAAAGCCACTTTAATAGCATCGCCGCTTGACATAGGGCAAGCGGTTTTACAAAGTGTGCCTCAGGTATGATACATTCTATTAGAAAAAAAAAAAGGTAAGAAAATAATATAGATATATACAAAAATGATCTGCAGGAAGTGATAGCATTAATTAAAAGAAAATATCAGACAGGCCTTGTGGGCAGTGGGGATTAAATGCAGCATATTATGAATAAAGTCAAAGGCAAATCTTGTTTCTTTCTTCATAGCAAAATGGAAGTAATGAGCTGCCTTGCAATGTATGGATAGTGACATTCAAGAATAATCAAAGCGCAATCCATTCAAAAAGCTTCAACACAAACATAAAAAAAGAAGCCGCACAATAAAAAAAAAATGTGGTAATATGCACAGAATAAATATTAATAAGGTCTTACAAAATAGAAACTGAGACATAAGCGGCAGAGTTTAGTGAAAGATATGCATAAAAAGGTAAAGATGGTATGGATGGTGTTAATTATCTAGCCGAGCTTATACAATAGATGTATGGAGTGGATGATCCAGGTGTGACTTCAGTAGAAATGTCTATGGTTAGCTTTTATGCAAGAATTAGATGATGGTGTTGGTTATATTTAGACGCAATGTGGGGGAAGGTATGTATTGTACATCAAGAGTTCTATGGAAATTGGAAGTAGACATATGTTGGAAATGTCTGACTAATGAAGGCTATTGAATCATTTTTTACAACCGTAAAAACGAACCACGGCCTTGGCCTAGATTGTGTATGCCTTAGGCTGGCACAACCTCTCTGCCCCTCCTCCCCGCCCTCTTCATCATTAGGAATGCTCCGGCCAGATTGTCTCCTATTCATCAGCTGTGTGAAAAATGAACATGGGCTGGATTGTAAAGGCACCTGCGCAATGTTCACTCAGGAGAAAATGTTCCAGTGGCATTCCTAATGATGATGAGGGTGGGGAGGAGAGACTGAGAGTTGGTGCAAAGGGCACAGATATTCTAAGCCCGGCCGTTGGGCACGGGGCTGCAAGTTTAAAAGTTGTCTTTTCGGACCCCAGGATAGAGCTTGGATTAAAAGCAGCTATCCGAAGGTACAAGTGGTTTGGGGGGGTTCGATTGTGGGTACAGAGTCGCTTTAACCTATTATGGCCCCTTCATTGAGAAAATCTTTGCTAAACAGGCACCAAGTTAAAAATAACTCTCTCTTTAGGGTGCGTTCACACATACAGGATAAGCAGATTTGACGGCGCAGATTTGAATCTGCAACAGATCCGCAGCAGATTTGATGGCCCAGATTTGCTTTGCTTTGAATCTGCAACTTTAAATCTGCGCCATCAAATCTGCTGCAGATCCTGGGTTATTTAAACAGAGCCTAATATTCTTTCAACTTAGTCCAAACTTAAGAGGGTGGCAAATGTACTGCATTTAACCCCCTAGGACTAACTGAGTGCTACGTGATTCTTTTCAGTCTATGCAATATTTTTACTGTCTGTAATAGCATATGAAAGACATCTTAACATGTTTTCTCCATTTTGCACTGATTTTCTTTTGTTTTCGGAATGCAAAATGAAGCACCTTTTATTATAACCTTCATTAATTTTTTTCAACTCCAGGATATACCACTCCAGGTTTTACAGTAGTACAGCTCCTCTGCAGTTTTCTGCATGCTCTACGACTACATTTCCCAGTAGTGTTTGAAGTGCACAATACCCTCCCATTCTGCCCATGCCCTGCCCCTCTCAAAAACAGCATGTTTTAAACCTAAAATGTCCCCCTATGGCTTTCAGAATATGGCAATGACAGTATTACTATTTTTTCATCTCACGTCCCTAAACTATGTTATAAAAACTGATCAAAAAGACATAAATACCTCAAAACACTACAGCTACAAATAAACAAGCCCTTACACAACTCTACATTATGGCAAAGATATATCATATACACTATCCGTCAAGGATTATATACACATCCACGTTCATAGGAAGCATTTCCATTTATGTTTTCTCGTTATTACTCTTTAAGCAATTGTAACAAAGTGCTGCATGGGTTGTTTCAGCTGTTTCAGCTATCCTTTTCCCATGATAGCTTTGACTATGTCATTTGCGTGTGCCATGTGAGGCTTAAATTGCTGCACCATGCATTACCTTGTATTCTGTTGAGAAAGACCTTATGGTCGGAACGCGTGCAGCGAACCACTTGTGTGAATAAACACACTTTCTTCATTGCAAATACGTGAGTGCCGGGATTTTGCTGTTCTCTTATGGATATTGTGTTCCCTTGGCATCACGAACCCTGCTGGAGTGCCGATCATTGGTGTATATTGTAGGTTTACAGTTGTGCCATACTCCATTTTTGAATGATAGATTTATCAGTGCCCCAACGCAAATGCACACCACATGCCATCAGATTTTTATTTTTAATTTTTTTTTTTGAAAACTATGGGCAACCATATAATTTTCTTTACACTTCACAATTAGGCTATGTTCCAAAACGTCAAAAATATTAAAAAGGCGGCCGATTTTCATATTTAAAATAACGTCCGGTTTTGCCAAGATTTAACTAAGTGCAATGCAATGCATTGAAGTCAATGGGAAGACAGACGTCCAATGCACACAGCATATTAAATAACGGACGTTTTTGCAGAGGGCGTCAAAATAATGAACATGATCATTATTTTCGGACGTCTTTTGCAAACAGCGGACGTTTTTTATTTGTAGTTCACACACAGTTTTCCTTTTGTCACCATTCTGTCTCCGTTTTTACTATTAAATTCAATGGACTTTTCAATTAAGCCACACCCAAAGGCCAATTACTAACCCCAAACTAGTATAATGTACAAACACCCGTCAGTGCAGGGAGGTCAGGGGAGGTCAGGCTGCTAAATAACGTCCGTTATTTAAGACTCATTTTAAACGGAGATGAAAAGACGCTGTGTGAACATAGCCTTACTTTGTATTTGTCACATAAAATCTAAATACAATACATTTATGTTTGTGATGTAAAATGAAGGAGGGTATAAATACATTTTCCGAGCACTGTAACTGCAATTAACTGTTGGTTAAATTATAACTGCTTAATTTGGTCTTGCATTGCCAGTTAGTATACTAAAACCAAAAGAGATTAAAGCAAGTTATGTTCTTGTTTGTTATATATTAGTCTGCACAAGTGAGGCTTGGACTTCTACTAAAACCATAAATATGCATGCAGTTATGAGTTACTGAGGTTGTTTTTACCTTGCCAGTTTTACTCTGAGAAATTGTTTTTGCTGGCATACTGGCAGAATCAATTTCTCCTCTAATAGGTAAAAGTTTCTCTAGAGTCAGTTGATGTTTATTTGGAATAGCTATTTGTATGCCATCAGACCTCTAATCATTTATTCTTCAGTGGTCCCCAAAAACAGCAAACCGCAATAAGTTTCTCCAGTAGAAACATATTAGGCAGTAAAGCTATCACTTCTTTAGCATCATGGCAGAATACATGTTTCTTGTCTGTGGAATATGCTTTAGGCACAATAAATTTCTTTAACCTAGAACGCCTAACTTAAGCTTTATACTCTTGAAGCAGCACCATGTATAAAAAATTGAATGAACATCCCTGAGAACGTTTTTCACAATACTTGATCAATTTTGTTTTATCTGATTTATTTAGTTTATTTTAATACTAAGTGAGCCATTTTCTGGGAGTGTGGGTAAATATAGCCTGATTTTGTTTCCATCTGCCTAATAGAAGAATGGTAACATTACAAGTAGCAGTTCCGCTCTTTTTTGTGTTGATAAACCAATTAGCTTATAGAAAGAGATCACAAATCGAATACTACATCCTAGTCACATGGCAACCGTACATGTGTCAGTATAGGCCCTATTACGGCCGATAATCGATTTGTATAATAAAAGGCAACAATCGCCAACACGTGCGATGACGACTGATCGGTGTCTTTTGTTGTTTTCCAACATGTTGAAAGACTAATGATTATTATAGCAACGATCTGCTGCCTTTGCTCCATACAATAGGGGCTCCCCGGATGATCTAAAGATCGACAGGGGAGCTCCCGGAAGCTCCCAACACCGCCCCCCCCCCCCCCCCCCCCCCGCTTACTGTCGGTGCATGTAATAGCACCGGCAGCAGACGGGCGCTGACAGGTTCACTTAGCGCTCACTTGCTTACGGAGATCGCCAGGTGTAATAGGGGTTTCACTTAGGGTAAGGGCATAAGGGCAGTGCCTCAGCCAAATAGGGGGACCACAGCCCTTTGGTGAGAGTAAAATGTAAATGTGAAAACATTTAATTGATCGTTTATGCAGTTTACTAACACTTGGGGCTTATTTAACCTGAAGGCCACCATTTCAGAAGTTATCTACTGTCTTCTCCTAGGCTGCAGCTGAAACCTAGACTACAGGGTACATTTATTATTCAGTCTAAAACGTGCCATTTTTCTACAGATTATTCATCTGTTATTTATCTATCAAAACTAATTTAACAAACTTTTCATAAATTTGCAACTACAATATTCTCAGAATATTTTTAACAAAAAAACATTAACAAATTCACCTAGTACTGACCAGACATAGGCCTGCACCAGTTTGTGCGACTTTTTAAATTGGGCACAAATGCCGGATTATACAAATTTTGGGGTGAATACTCAGATTAAACGCAGATTAAAAAAAAGTTACACCCAAAATATATTTAACTGACAAATACTTGTTCATAAATAGAACTTAGGCCAAAAATGAGCAAAAAATCCAATTATTCGCATGAAAATAGGTGCAAAGCTCTTTATAAATTTTTGTTCCCTATAACTGGCTTAAAGGCAATTAGGGAACTTCCAGAATGACAGTGTTCATATATTTTAGAAGAAATGTAGAAGCATATGTATGTAACATAAAGATGAATTTTCAGTTTTGTCCACATCTTCACTTGAAGGCTATGTTCCCACTACAGGAATGGGCTATTATTTGTCGGCAAAACGCAGCCGTCTATTGATAATGTTGGCCACAAAGAATGATCATGATCATTTTTTGCAACATTTATTGTCAATAGGCAGCAGTCATTTCTCACTAAGATGCCATAGTGGGAAGATATTCTAAAACAGGTTATGCAGAAATGGCTACATGGTGGATAGTAAGGGGTCTATGACTTTTATTTTCCATGTTTTGGTCCATCTCAACAATAAAATCTAGAGATGAGCGAATCGCTCATCTTAACTAAGCAAAGCACTTTGTTCGATCACTGCTCCGCTCATCAAGCCGCAGGCCTTTCAGCGCTGTTCCACTCCCTGCCACTCCTCCCAGGATACCAGGAAAAGCAGGATCCAATCCTGGAAAACTTCTCCCACTTTCCCAGGTTTGGATCCAGCTTTTCCCCGGCACCCGGAGTGGAGCGTTAGGGAGCCGAGCAGCACTGAAAGACCGGCGGCTTGATGAGCAGAGTGCACATCAAACAAAGCACCTCTCTAATAAAGCGCTCATCTCTAAATACATCCTTGATGGTCTTTAGTGTAGTGCCATGCTTCTTTTGCCAGGAGGTGTGGTACACTGTTTTCCTTGCAAAAAAAAAAAATCACTAGTAGTACCGTTTCTATGTAGCTCCCATAGATTTTTAAATGTAGCGTTCTATGCCACTATATAACTTCTACAGATCTGTAAAACAGTTGTGTATAAGGGGCCTATGTTTTTGAAGCACATGCAAACTATTAACCCTTTCAATACACAGATGCTTTTTCCATCTTCAAAATTGGAATTTCCCATCTTCAATCAAGGAAAACGTTTCTGTAACCATGGAAAATGACAGTAGAAGGTGTATCTGCAAGATCATGTTTTGTTTTCACCAGCTGTCTGTTCCTGTGAACAGAAATTAGTTACACCTGGCAATCTCTAGTTGCTCCGAGCAGAAAACGACACAGATGTCTGCATAGCTGAAAGAATCATTTAGAATGTTGAAAAAAGAAAATGGAAAGTTACGATAGGGAATCGAAATATGTTCTGAGCAAAATAAAGAAAAATACATAAATGTAATCATGTAAACCTAAATGATCCTAAAATAGTCCTTTCGATATGTAAAAATGGTGTGAAGGCTTTCTTCGTCATATTCATCCCTTCTGGACGTATCCATTCTCTGTTTTAACAAATGACAGTAAGAAAATAGTGTTATGTCCTGTGGGCAAACTACTGCGGCAAAATCAATCCTCAAGCTGCTATATATCTTCTTTTTAATCTTTAACTGTGTAACATTTTTAGTCACAATAAGGACCCTTTATCACATCAGTACTTTACAGTCCACAATTATGGATGCGTAATTGCTAACAGTATAGTTCCCATTGATTTGAATGGTGCCTTTTACATATCCTTAGTTGCTACAGATTAGAGATCGAGCGAGTACTGCTCGATCAAGTAGGTATTCCATCAAATAGTACACTATTTGAAATACTTGTGTTCAATCAAATATTCAACCAAAAATGCAGTAAAAATTTGATTCCCCTCCCACCTATTAGGGCAGGCACTAGGAGCACACAGGCAGTGAAAAAAGCATCTATATTCATTGGCTGGCTAAACCATGTGACCTTCAAAGTACACAAATAGTTTTTTTCAGATTCGGTTTCAGATGCTACTTGGAACTAGACAGGGAGACAGTGTATAGCAGGGACAGTCAGGTGTTAGGTGATTTTAGGCAGGAGAGACCCCCAAAAGTCCTTGTTAGGGCTAAAATTATAGATAGCAGAGATTGATACGTCAGGTGTGTTCAGATAGGCAGGCAGCTGGAGTGCACTGTGAGGAATAGGCTGCAGTGTATCTACTTGGTTAAAACCTCAGATATAGGGTATACAGCTGTATACTGAGAGTGCGTCAAAAAAATAATAATAATAATTTGGTACTACTGTTTTGCATTCTGTGCGTAACATTAACCATTGGAACGCCTGTTGCCTGAAGGCATTTCTAAAAAGAAGTCATATATATTAGGTTAACGGCTGTATACTGAGAGCGTTTGGAGTGTATAGTTGAGAGGCTGTAATAGTGATGTAATGCTGCCACTTTGACACATTAAATGCACCCAGGCATGCTTCCCCTGCTGTCCCAGTTGCATTCCAGAGGTGTTTGCATGATTTAAGGAGGTTGGAAACCTAGATTTGATCACTTGGAGTCATGATCATGAGTCATGAGCATTTTTTCCCATAGATTTTAATGGGATTCGATAATCGATCAAAAAATCGAGCATTGCGATCTACTCAAATAGAATTTCTAGATACAGCCATAGTACATATGTGGTGTGTCACTAGGGGTATTACTATTGCTTACACCCTTCGCAAAAGTCTGTACTTTTTGTGGTCCTATTGCAGCCAAATCCAGTACCACTAGATGTCGCTATATTATGTATTGAAGTGTAGAAGCTGCATGGCTGAAGTGTCTCAAAGGGTTATTGTGTTTGTGTGGACCAGAATCTGTGGACCAGTAGGATCTTCCCTTTCTTCTGTCCTATCACCTCTTCTCTCTGCTCTTCTGTTGCACTCTTTTCACCCAACCACAGCGCGCCTTACACGCTGTATTGGAAGTTAGTCCCTTGGGTGAAGGAGGAGTCTTAGTCGGGATTCTGTGGAGGAAGTACGCAGACTAGATTGCTCTCCACAGTGGTCCTTCCTGGGCCCTGGCCCTCTGCCAGGTCCCCCCGTAAAGAAGAGGATTAGTCTTAGTCAGTGGGACTTCTCGCAGGAAGCAGGACAGTGCTCAGCTACAAACTTCTCTCTCAGTGCCTATACCCCATAGGATGCAGTGTTAGGCTATGTTCACACTGTGTACGATTCCGTCCGCAGTTCTTACGCCGCCGTACATGTGCTGCTGAAACTATGGGCGTGGGAAAAATCGACATGTGGCCGGATGCGTACGCACCACGAACATACGCCCGCAGTACAGGTATGCTTCCCTAGATTGTTTCGAAGCGATCTGAGGCAGGTCATTTACTTGGAAATCTTCGCCCAGCCCTGTAAACCACACAGAACCTTTTAGATCGAAAAATCAAGTTCAATTTGGCTGAAATAAGTACTTTGTACGGGACCGCATGGAAATCCACGGCCGTGAGTTTCAACATTTCCGTCCTCAAACAATGGTCTTGTTCATTTTTCACGGCGCCGTATACGATCCGGCTGTAAGCTCATACGTAGTGTGCACTGTGCGGGCATATATCGTATACTTTCAAGCGAACGCATCAACCTCAAAACTACGTGCGTATATTCGCGGTTCGCACTACGGACGGATTCATACGCAGTGTGAACATAGCCTTAAACCTCTCAAGAGAGGACTAGCCAACATACAACCTCAACCCATGCTGTGGACTAGGAGAAAAACAGTGCAGGACAGTATCCACTAAAGAGCCAAAGAGCTAGGAACTGATCTGGGTGGAGAAAAGTTACTGTAAAAGTCCTCAGCACTCTGCTCATCGCAGTTAACAAGGTCTGGGGCCTGTGTCACCTATTAGTACGGTTCAGCCAACGCTGGTGGGCATAAGGTGGTGTGAAGACTCTAGAAAGGTCAATACACAGGCACAGGTTTTCTTATTCTTCTTCTAAAAGTATTCTTCTATATACTCCAACATGGCGGCAGAGCACATTACTACTTGGGTTGAGACTTTAATGGCACCCTCCTCTCTACTACGCTACCTCAGCACAACTCTACCAACACTACTACATCCTACTCAGCACTTATCACACAGATCTGGTGGTTCTATGTTCAAGTATTTATTGGAACTTTGTCAAATGTATATCCGAGCTCATCTGTATCACCTGTTGCACATTTGCCAATAGTAAATCAAGTCAACGTTATCCATGGAGTCTGTTATTATTAACTATCACCTACACAGCATATACACCGCAACCTTGGTGTCAGGAACTTACCTGACCTGGCTCCAGCGGCGTCTCCTTCCAGTTCGGCTCCGGCGGTCGGCTCGAGATCGCGCCGTCGCTCCGCCCGCCGGAGCCGAGCGACGTCGCGGAGACCCGACGGCGTCCCTAGCAACCGGGGACGCCGTGGTCTCACGTGACTGTCAGCCGGCCAGCCGGCACGCGGCTGATATGTCTTGCACTCAGGCTAAGTGACAGGTCGCCCGGCCGCTCAGCCTGCAGTGCACCAGCTGCAGTGAGACTGGACTCAGGAGGCCGGACCAATCAGCCTTTGGTCCAGGCTCCTGGTCCAGTATAAAGTCTAAGCATTGCCAGTATGTAATCGCTGGCTATTAGGTAACCCCTAGTCCCAGCTCTCCCCTGTCTATTCCTGCATTTCCCGTCCTAATTCCCTTCTGCCTGCTTACTCGTGTTCCTGACCTTCCGCCTGACCTGTGACTATTCTTTGTATGCCGATTTTGTACCGCGTTGCCCGTGTGGTTTGACTCTGCTTGTTCACTACTCTCTATTGTGTTTTGTCTGTCTGTCGTGTTTTGTATTCCACGTACTCAGAGCAGAGAACGTCTTTGTGGATGTCCGCGACCGCCTAGGGTCGACTGAGGCAATTAGGCAGGGACAGTGGGTGGGTTCAGATCAGGGCCCACTGTCTGGTTGTGTTTGTCCGTTCCTGACACTTGGGACATTTCACCTTTCTGTGGGTGGCGGATCCTACTATTCGGAAGGGTCATTACACCACTCTGGCCATCTGTGACGACATCATCCGTGACTACACTATCCCAAGGGACCTGGTAGCAACCCAACTGGACAAAGATCACAGGGGAGAAGGGTACAACCAGCCTTACACTTTAAAAGCAGGTGTGCCATCACACCTGTGTGCCCACCTGGCACTGGCGCCTTGTGACAAGATCCAGCTGTATCTCGGCCATCCACCACAGAAGTGGCATCACATGTGACACAGAAGTGGCTATATGTGACATTTCAGGCCCTCTTCACACATCAATAATCCTGTCCTTATTTGTGGACCCTCAACTATGGATGGGATCCATGTTTTCCAGGACTCCCTAGGGCTGCATTCAACTTCATCAGTGTGGACCATGCCGAAGCACCTCTTTTCATCTCATAAAACTGGAGGAATTCTGTACAGAGTTTGACTAATTAAATATGCAGTTTGGGTACGCTAGTGTTGGGTGAGCTGTTATTACTTTATTATAACGTTTTATGTTAGCCATACAGTATGCAAATAACCAATACATCCATAATTGGAGAATATTAAATATGGAGCAAGAAAACAACAAAAGATATAAAGTATACATTATATGTCCACAAGATGTTTCATTTCCCAAGGCGTTTCTTCAACAGAAAACCTATTAGAATTTCAATCTAGCAACTTGTTATGCAAAGAATTTGTAAAGAATGCCCCCCCCCAAAAAAACGGATGAAAATCTAATCCAGAAATGTTGTGTCTTAATCTTATAGTTGATCTCTATCGTGTGAAGGTCATGTTCAGCTATACACAAAACATGTTTTCCAGGAAAATGAAAACAAGTAAGAAAACATAGGAAAGGAAAAGTGGGAGATAGAAGCATACTATTTAGGGTGTGTGGGGTGTAGTTTACATTTAGTGCCATAGCCATCCATATAGATAAAGTGGGAAATGTAATCTAAGGCACCACAATAGGCTTGTATAACATTGTACATTATTCTACCACAAACCATTTCTAGGCCACAACCACACAATGGGGGAGATTTATCAAACATGGTGTAAAGTAGAATTGGCTCAGTTGCCCCTAGCAACCAATCAGATTTCACCTTTCATTTTTTAAACAATGTGTGAGGAATGAAAGGTGGAGTCTGATTGGTTGCTAGGGGCAACTAAGACAATTTTACTTTACACCAGTTTGATAAATCTCCCCCAACGTCTTTTTTTTGGCTGGTTGACCTCCGTTTTTCTAGACGACTTTCATCTTGAGCCCAAATAACGTCTATTATTTCAAACCAACAGTTGGTATTTGTGGAATAATGGTCGTTGTTTTGAAATTACAGCTGTTATTTTGGCCAAAAAAAGACATTTGTGGCCACAGTCCAAAACTACTTTAACATCATGTTCTAAGTATTACAACTAATATCTGTACACCATTCACTGATACTAAACAAATAGTACTGCAATTATAGTGAGATAGTCAAATATATCATGTAAACACTCCACTACTATACTTTCACATTTGTTAGATATTAAGTCACAGGCATACCGTAACAGATATTTGTTATCCTGTGTGTCAATATTCATGGGAATAGATCCAGGGATCTAATTCTAGATTCTAATCAGTATGGTGCAATAGTATAATATTTGATGTACTACACATACTGATCTCGTATTTTGAGGCAAAGACACTTATCTATGCTTATATTAACACATAATACATATTTCAGTCATGCTGCTTATGGTAGCGTTGAGCCAAATGGATCGTTCATTCCCTGCAGTTCAAAAAATAAATAAATAAATAAATGTTAGCAGATGAAAACAAAAAAAAACGTATTTTTCCAGGAAGTAAATAATGAGCATGGTGTAAGCACTGCCCACCAATTTCCCATCCTGATTCTTGTGCTGTTCAGTAGGGAGAGTGATATGAGAAAAATGCTTGAGTGTTCATTACAAAACATAGTATACAGTGCGCTAGTAATGGTGAAAAGATCTCAACACAACACATGATATTGTTTTTCTCTCTTATTTCTATTTGGTATTATCCAGGGCCGGACTGGCCTTCTGGCACATACCAGAAGGACCGGTGGCCTCCGGGGGCGGTCCCGTGCTCCTTCTGACCCGGCGACTCCTAACCCTAGCGTAGGGAAAAGGAGTCACTGGGCCAGGAGGAAGATGGGATTGGCCGGCCCATTGGTGTGTCCCATTCTATCCCTGGTAGCACACGCATCAGAGAGCTCCTTGTGGCCTTGACTTCCGGTACAGAGACTTCCGGAAGTCCCAGCCCCAGCGCACAGGGAGCTCTATGATGCGCGCTCTGCCAGGGTTAGGATGGGACACCCCTGGCAGCCGCGCATGAGCCGGGAGGGGGAGAAGAGAGAGGGGGCCATCTGTAAGGGAGGCTGGGAGAGAGAGGAGTCATCTATAAGGGAGGGGGGAGAAGAGAGAGGGTGCCATCTATAAGTGAGGGGGGAGAAGAGAGAGGGGGCCAGGCCATCTATAAGGGAGGGGCGAGAAGAGAGAGGGGGCCATCTATAAGGGAGAGTGGGAGAGAAAGAGGGGGCCATCTATAAGGGAGGGGAGTGAAGAGAGAGGGGCCATCTATAAGGAAGGGGGAGAAGAGAGAGGGGGCCATCTATAAGAGAGGGGAGTGAAGAGAGAGGGGCCCATCTATAAGGGAGGGTGGGAGAGAAAAAGGGGGCCATCTATAAGGGAGGGGGGTGAAGAGAAAGGGGCCATCTATAAGGAAGGGGGAGAAGAGAGAGGGGGGCTTCTATAAGAGAGGGGGAAGAAGAGAGAGGGGCCTATCTATAAGGGAGGGTGGGAGAGAGAGGGGGCCATCTATAAGGGAGGGTGGGAGAGAAAGAGGGGGCCATCTATAAGGGAGGGGGATAGAAGGGGCCATCTATAAGGGAGGGGAGAGAGAAGAGGCCATCTATAAGGAAGGGGGAGAAGAGAGAGGGGGCCATCTATAAGAGAGGGGAGTGAAGAGAGAGGGGCCCATCTATTAGGGAGGGTGGGAGAGAAAAAGGGGGCCATCTATAAGGGAGGGGGGTGAAGAGAAAGGGGCCATCTATAAGGAAGGGGGAGAAGAGAGAGGGGGCCCTCTATAAGAGAGGGGGGAGAAGAGAGAGGGGCCTATCTATAAGGGAGGGTGGGAGAGAGAGGGGGCCATCTATAAGGGAGGGTGGGAGAGAAAGAGGGGGCCATCTATAAGGGAGGGGGATAGAAGGGGCCATCTATAAGGGAGGGGAGAGAGAAGAGGCCATCTATAAGGGGGGGGGAGAGAAGGGGCCATCTATAGAGGGGAGAAGTGGCCATCTATAAGGGGGGAGAGAAGGGGCCATCTATAAGGGGGAGAGAAGGGGCCATCTATAAGGTGGGGGGAGAAGGGTCCATCTTTAAGGGAGGGAGAGAAGGGGCCATCTATAAGTGGGGGGACAACATAGGGGGAGAGGGGGCCATCTATAGGGGGGACAAAATAGGGGGAGAGGGGGCCATCTAAAAGGGGGCTACATAGAGGGGATATATACTATAAGGGAGATCACATAGAGTCAGCCTACCTACTAAACAAGGGTGTAAAGGGGCCAATACACATGTGTAGTTTGTAGAGAGATGAGGATGGTGCCAGAGTGACGAGTCTAATATGTCTGTCTGGCAGATTCTGTGGATTCGTGGCTCGGAGAAGTTCTAATGGCCCAGGGGAGATGGAGAGGAAAATGAAAAGCTAAGAACTCTGATCAGAGAAGACGCCCCCTGTGAGTCACCTGATGTAACTACTGTAGTGTACACTACCGTTCAAAAGTTTGGGGCCACATTGAAATGTCCTTATTTTTGAAGGAAAAGCACTGTACTTTTCAATGAAGATAACTTTAAACTAGTCCTAACTTTAAACAAATACACTCTATACATTGCTAATGTGGTAAATGACTATTCTAGCTGCAAATGTCTGGTTTTTGGTGCAATATCTACATAGGCGTATAGAGGCCCATTTCCAGCAACTATCACTCCAGTGTTCTAATGGTACAATGTGTTTGCTCATTAGCTCAGAAGGCTAATTGATGATTAGAAAACCCTTGTGCAGTCTTGTTCACACATCTGAAAACAGTCTAGCCCTTTACAGAAGCTACAAAACTGACCTTCCTTTGAGCAGATTGTGCTTCTGGAGCATCACATTTGTGGGGTCAATTAAACGCTCAAAATGGCCAGAAAAAGAGAACTTTCATCTGAAACTCGACAGTCTATTCTTGTTTTCAGAAATGAAGGCTATTCCATGCGAGAAATTGCTAAGAAATTGAAGATTTCCTACAACGGTGTGTACTACTCCCTTCAGAGGACAGCACAAACAGGTTCTAACCAGAGTAGGAAAAGAAGTGGGAGGCCGCGTTGCACAACTAAGCAAGAAGATAAGCACATTAGAGTCACTAGTTTGAGAAACAGACGTCTCACAGGTCCCCAACTGGCATCTTCATTAAATAGTACCAGCAAAACACCAGTGTCAATCAATCAATTATGAACATAGTTTTCACATTTACCATCCCTCTGGTGTCTGTCTCCATTTGAATTTCCCACTGTTTGCAGGTCCCTGAAGCTCCAGTTGGTGTCTTCATTTTTATTTTATTTTTCGCTTCCTGGTTTGGGCTTTCCCATGATGCACTTTGCCTCCTGTGATGTCTAACTGACTCTGTAAAACTGTTAGGTGGCTTACATCTTTATCAGCCAAACAGAGCTCAGCAACCTGAGTCATCTGACAAAGGGAGGCTGGCTTAACAAGGCTTAGACCCGCCTCCCTCTTGATGATGTTATTGTCACAAAATGGCTGCCTCAGAAAAGCCTGGGGTCAACAGTTATTAGATAAGAATGAGTTTACTTCACTGCCTGGTTGGGGGTTGAGGGGGGAAAAGATAGGGAAGGGGGGCAGATAGGTGATTGAAGCATATTACAAAGTTATATAACTTTGTAATGTGTTTCAATTGCTGAAAAAAAGCTTTTCACTGGAGTACCCCTTTAAAGTGTACCTGTCATTATAAAAAAAAGACTTTTGACATGTCATAGAGATATGTCAAAAAATTTTATCAGTCCGAGTCTGAGTGTTCAGACCCATACTGATCGGGAGATAGAGTAGGTAGAGGACTACGCCTTGTAGGAGCCCATTATGTCTGTTTTTTTTTTAATTCAGAGCGGAGAGTGGATGATTGGTACATGTCAAAAGTTTTTTATAACGACAGGTACACTTTATGGCTATGTTCACACTCTGTAAATGACCGGCAGTTCCGTGACCCGGCGGAGTCATGGAACGGTCAGTCTCTGCAAAGATCATCCCGGCCGGTACTTCAGTACCGGCCGGATGATCTTTATGGCCGTAGTGTTCTGATGCGGGCGCCGGAGCCGCTTGCTTCATTGTGTGAACTGACAGGGTTTCCTACAGCCGCAATTCACTGAATTGCGGCCACAGAAAACTGACATGTGAGTTCTTTGCGGCGCCGCACGGGATCCCGGCCGGAGCGTATACGATGTGAACACTATATGCTCCAGGGGGGATCCCATAGAACAAAAGGCATTGTTCCACAACATGCAAAAGACGGCCATACTTTTACGTAGTGTGAACATAGCCTAAGCATAGAACCTTATGGTGAGTGTTTCAGTTCTGCCTTTGCTGTTGCAATACACTGCCCCAACTGCTGGAGTAATGTTCTTGGGAGCCATCGAATATGACAGTCCGCCACCCCTAGTACTGATATGATGGACACTTAACAACCCAGCAATATGTTTTCTGCAGCCATGTGTTTAAGTTGCATGATAATGCTTTCCCACACACAGCAAGGGTTTACTAGAAATGTTTCCACCAGATTGCAAAACTTCTTTGACCGGTCTAGCCTCAGATTTATCACCAATTAAGAATTTATGGTGAAGCATCTTCAGCAACCATAAGTGTGCAGATTCTACAGGCCTAGCTGCAACATCTGTGAGAACATGTGCCTCTGGCATACAGAATCTGTATATATTCAATGCCCATTTGTATCTAGGCCAGAGGTGGTCCTACAGGGTACTAGAGCCTCCTTTTAATTGTACAGTTTTCCAAAATTAACTTTTATTTATTAAAACTTTATTTGATTCCATCAACTTCTCGTGCAAAACCACATAATGAAGTCAGTATTAAAAGGGTAAGTTAGTGGCTGTGGGCAGCGTTCAAAATTGACCTCTAAATTCCAGGCTGCACCTGGTTTTGCCATTGTTTTAAATTTCAAGTCCAAGTGCTGTACGGCAATTAACGGTAAATCACAAGAGCCACCCGTGGTCGCTAATGTGGAAGTAATAGCACCCTTGAAGAACATCTGATGTAGGACAGGCGATTAGCAATAGGTGCTCATTATTCAGAAAATTATAGTTACACTTGAGACCAAAACAAATTACTTTGGAAAATTCTAGTCAAATATAAAATGATTAATCATAGAAGGGCAAGTTATAATGGAAAAGCTAGATTACCTGTTGTTCCTGTTCTATACCTCAGTGGTCTGAACAATTCAGCTGTAGCTGTGTAATTCATTGGATAGTAAGGATTTATCCACAGTAGTCTATATTCTCATTGAAAAAAAAATTCTATTCCATTGCATCCCCAGTGGATTATACTAAGAACCAAAAGGCAACTGAATGGCAGATACAAATTACTGACCATAAATGTATGTACTCCAGAAGGATATGTTGGAAGACAAGCATTACGCTGCAGAGCAATGTAATCTGTTCTGAATGTTTTAGGAAAAATAATTCTCAGGGCAATATTATTTACAGAGACTGTCACATTTCTGTATACTTTGCTTTCTGTTAACCCCTTGGTACCATATGCCATATAAATAAGGCAATGGAAGACTGGTGTGAAGAACCAGCAGACTGAATATATGGCATAGGGGTGATGGACTTGTCTCTAAAGGATGGCTATCATAGGAGTAAAGGTATGTGCACACACTGAGTAATTTTGACGGAAAATCCGCCCGTGTCATAGACTCCATTCCATGCACAGGCAGATTCCGCCCTCCGTCCAAAGAATGAACTTGATCATTCTTTGGACGGATGAAATAATCCGCCCGTGCATAGAATGTAATCTATTACACGGGCGGAGACGCGCGCCCGCCGCAGTCCACGAGCGGGCGCGAGCTGAGATTTCCGCTATGGAGTTTCCGGCAAAATGACACAATGTGTGCACAAAACCTTTGGGCTATGAGCAGAGATAATGCCAAACTTGGCTGTTTTACCTATTAGTTGCTATGGTCAAGGAAAGGACACAATGGCAGCCATCTATAGTTACCTACTGGGTGATGCCTTTGGAATACAGAGACATAACAAACTGTTTTATCTTTAAAATTAAACTACTAAATAGAAGTGTCTCCATAGGGGCAAAAAAGGTTTACAAAGTTGCAATAGAGAACAGAGGGGAGGATTAGTTGTCCATTGATAGGTATGGCCATTCGATATGTGACACTTTCCAATACATCAGGTTTTATTACCTACACCAATTTATAATGGAGTAAAGGTTTATTTGAGATATGGCAAATGCTGTGTTTTTTTCATTAGTGTTAAAGCGGCTCTGTGCCCACAATCTGACCTCCCCAAACCGCTTGTACCTTCGGATAGCTGCTTTTATTCCAAGATCTGTCCTAGGGTCCATTCGGCAGGTGATGCAGTTATTGTCCTAAAAAAACATCTTTTAAACTTGCAGCCCGTGCCAAATGGGAGTATCTGTGCCCTAACTTTGCACCACCTCTCTGTCCCTCCTCCCCACCCTCTTCATCATTAGGAATGCCACTGGAACATTTTCTACATGCTGAACACTGCACAGGTGCTTAACGATCCAGCCCATGTTCAGTATTTACACAGCTGACGAATAGGAGACAATCTGCCTGGAGCATTCCTAATGATGAGGAGGGACAGAGAGGGTGTGCCAGCCTAATGCATACGCAATCTAGGCCACGCCCATTGGGCACGGGCTGCATGATTAAAAGCTGTTTTTTAGGACAATAACTGCATCACCTGCCGAACGGACCCCAGGACAGATCTTGGATTAAAAGCAGCTATCCAAAGGTACAAGTGGTTTGGGGGGAGGGCAGATTGTGGGTACAGAGTCGCTTTAATTGCTAGTGAGGATTTTGATCATAATGCCAAGTCCTGGGAATGCTATAACCTGGTGTCAGAAGCTGGCAAACCATATCTAGGGGGCCTGAAATACGCATGTCACTATCAAGCCACTGGTTAGGAAAACCAAATCTAAAATATGTTTGAATGTGCATTTCTGGCTCAGGTAAGATGCTGACACTTCTTAAAGGGTTATTCCCCATTCCCCATTACCTGATATGTTTCTTGCTGATTGTTCCACTTCTGGGTTACTCAGTGGTCAGACTCCTTCATGCTAATTGGTCCTCTTTACCAGCAGCACTTGGGCTGAGACCAGTGCTGCTGGCCTGTGCGTGCGCACTCGCGGGGCTGCCATGGAAACCACCCATAGCATCATCAGGACCAGCCACATCCCTGCACTCATCTCTGCTGACCTCTGCCCTGTAGACCCTGCACTGTAACACCCCCAGTCACAACCCCCCCCATGGCTGCTGAAGCACCGCCCCACCCCCATCCCATCTCCCATCTGGATCTATCCAAACTAAACATAAAACATGCACTTGACATATCCATCTCTACTTTGCAAGACATGTGTTCACCTGCTTCTACAGTCTGTAGAAGCATGTGAACACATGCGAAACAGCTGTCACACTTTGGTGAGGTGAATGGCGTCCATGTTGTCTGCTAGCATAGACTGTTTGTTTTATGTCGAAGATCAATAAATGACACAAAACGGTGAGTGCCTCCCAGCTTTCTTCTTTGAAGTTTATAATTGGACTTGTTCTATTGGAGCGTAGCATCCCTAAGTGTCTATAACGAATGAATGATATACTCCTTGTGTAAATACAGCTTATGACAGTTTGGGCAATGCCGGTACTGTGTCTCATTACAGTAATTTTATTATTGTTGCACAACTACAATATTGCAACATATGGACTTAAAGGTGAACACTAATATCTGAGTGGCCATATAATATATTGTATTATGTTGCATTCACATTAGAGAGAAATCACCTTCCTCCTCAGCGTTCTGTGCCCTATGGGAACATAATAGCAGGTTTTAGTTTCCCTTTGATATTTTTCTATGACCTGTTTTTATCCACAAATCCTACAATATATCCTATCTTTACCTGTTTGCTAGTTACAGGGAGCTGTATGTTATAGTTTCCCAGTGCTTTGCCAGTGATATTGTAGAAAGTAACACCCTGAGGTGAACTATGTCTACGTTGTTTTTATGTTGTTTTATTTTATTTTGCTTTATTTTTAACCATATTTTCAATCCACTTCGCTTGAGGTTATTTTGAGGTCATGCCATTGCATTAATTCCTTGTGGCCTTCTCAATATGAGCCAAAACATCTTTAATAGCTATGTTTAGTTTTCTATGTTGCCGTGTCTTGCTTTTATGTTTTAAGAATACTTTAAGATTAAAAAAAAAACAAAAAAACTTTTTATATCTTTTTTAAACAATGAGGTGACAACCACCAGTTGTTTGCTTGGCACAGCAACTGGTTTTAAATGAAAGACAAATGGAATAAAATATTTTTAATACTAGTGAGAACATTGGCAACTGGTGAAGCCCATCCATCACCATACTTTGGTTGGTGAAACATTAGTAGAAAAAGATTAAGAAGCCCTTTTCTAGGAAATGATAGCAGGGATGAACAACTGCTATAAGGGCCTCTTTATATACTAGTGTCCAGACACAGAGGTCAACCGGTCACATTCAAACATATTAATGAATACAGATTATAGAAAACCAGAACATGCTCACATAAAACAAAGCTTTCACTGGCTGCAGTGGCTGCCAATAAAATGGAGGATTTTTTTTCTACTTTTAAAATATGTTTACTGACCATTAAAGCCATAAACTGCTTAGGTCCTGGCTAGCTAAAAAAAAATACTAGTGCCCCACAGCAGTTCATATGCTCTCAAAATAACAGGTGTAAGTAAGATGCAAACCCACAAAGACATGGCTGTCCACCCTAACTGACAGCCGAGGCAAAGAAAGCGCTAGTCAGGAGAGCAGCCAAGAGGTCCATGGTCACTCTGGAGGAGCTGCAGAGATTCACAGCTCAGGTGGGAGAATCTGTCCACATTACAACTACTAGTCCTCTACTTGACAAATCTGACCTTTATAGAGAAGCATGCAAAAGAACACTGCAGAGACACCATCACGTGTCTCGACATCAATTAACTAGCCAGACCTTTCTCCAGGAAGGAACAACCAAGCCAAGGAATTTCCCCAATCAAGGAAACCACCCAAGCAAGGTATTCATGCACAGACAGCTGTTTTGGGGTATTTGCCCCTCATCAGTGTGGAGTAGGATTCTGGCTAGTGGGAGCAATGCCTAGTAAGTGCATGCAAAAGGACGCTGGTTGACCTCAGGGAGAAGCATCGAGAAGAAAACAATTTCTGAAAGTGTTCCATTAGAAGTCCCGTTTGCAGTTTGCCACAAGCTATGTAGGGGGGCACAGCAAACATGTGGAATATGGGGCTCTGGTCAATAGAAACCAAAATAGAATTTTTTGGCTTAAATCTACAATGCAAGTGCAAAACTGCACTGAACACACCCTTCTCATCGTGAAACATGGTGGTGGCAGCATCATGCTGTGAGGATGCTTTTCTTCAGCAGGGACAAAGATGCTGGGCAGAGTTGATGTGAAGATGGATAGAGCATTTACCTTCTTCAGGGTTGAGGAATGCAAACAATTTACTTTGCTGGAACGTGTTGGTTTTTGAGCCTCATCGGTGACCTGTATAGGGAGAGATTGGCATCACTCAACCCGCTGGTTGGGTTCATGCTCTCATTGTTTTCTTTTTTGGGGGGGATTAGCCGCCGGCCGGGGCATCCCTATCCAAACTGTCTTGGAAAGATATTGCACATATTTACACGATATTTGAAGCTTTTATTGCACGACCTATACAGGTACTTTCATCTATTCCACTGTGATATTTAGCGTGCAACTATAAAAGAGTTCAATTATTGCATTTCTAGTATTACAGCATATGTTACGGTTGGCACTTTAGTATTTATTTGTCGTTCACTTGTATCCATTTCACATTGACATACAGCTTTCAATTATTTAAAAAGAGGCATATTGTTGCATTTGTAGTAGTACAGCACGTTTACTTGCGCTTGGCACTTTAGTATTTATCAGTTTTTTAAACTTTACATGAGATTTTTTTTAATGCCACTAGGGGAATTGACATGCAGTTGCTTGATTAACCCTACTTTATACTATAGTATTTCTCAATTGCAGTGTATTATCATTATTAGGCTTATGTCAAACACAAATTTAGCATGGCTTTGTTTGGACTGAAAAAATGTCAACTTTTTTCACAGCTTTTTGGCAAATTTTCTGGCATTTTTTATTTTAGAGTAAATAAATATAGGTGTTTTTCTGGCCCCTGTGTGATTCATTCATATTGTAATTCCAGGATTTCTATTGAAGAATGGGGGGGGCACAAGAAAAAGACCAATATGCATATGGAAAAGATGTTTTTGAAAAAGCCACATACTTGCCACAATAGGTATATTTGATTATTACAGTAAAAATTATTTACCTATATACAGCAGGCATCCATCATGCTAAGTAAGGACCCTATTATTAATATGAAAATTCCATCCCTGGTTGGGAGACAGTAGCTGGCTGGCTGACACAGTGTATTGTGTAGAAAATGGACTCAGACTCTTGGGCTCATGCATTTTATTCAATAAAAAGAACAGCATACAATGTCAGTAACAGACATGCATTTCAGCTATAGCATTAGCCTTTATTAAAAAGATGGGCACACAAATACTAAGTACTAAGTTTACTCTTAAATATGATTCAAATATGTCATAGGCTCATGATAATGACATGAGAACTTTTACTGCCACACCGGTAGACTAAATGATTAACCTTTTAGGTATCAGTAAGCAATCACATGTAAAACAAAAGAAAAAAGAAATCCTTACTAGATATAGTATACATAATCTAAGAGAAATAAGCAAATATTAAAGGGAAGGATACTGGTAAATTCTATTACTAACAATATACTGTTAAAATGTACTGAAAAAAATAAAAAATAAAATAAACATATTCCCATTGAGAAAAAGTTTCCAGAAGTCTTAGACAAGTGACTTAGTTACAGAGCTAATAAATGCAAATTAGGAAAATGCAGATAAGGAAAGAATAATAAGCTTCTAGCAAATACAAAAAGCCATATCTCCTTAATGGAAATGTGAAGCTTTGAACTGACTGAAAATAATATCTGAGAACACGTTGCGGGGGAAAAAAAAGAATTCATACCAGTTTCAGTCATTTGCAATCTGCAGGAACCACTGAATAAAGTCCAACCTATTTTCAATGTTGTATGAAAAATCACTAAAGCAGGGGACCGGTATTCTTGTTTTTAATGCTTTATATGTTTCTTATAAGGCATTGAAGTCTTCTAGTTTAAATATTACTTTACAATTTTTTTTTTATTTCCTCAACAGAAAGAATTGTTTGCCATTCACCTTGAGGCTTACTTGGCAAAACACAACAAAAATTATAACAAAAACATAATTTAAGTGCAGATAGTCAAATATGTAATTGTTTCATCCCCGCTTGTTTTTTTGCCAATTACAAGTTACAATCAAAAGACTAGCCATATGAGCATAAGGAAGAACATTTAATGTATGATTATGATGATGTTCTGGATGATTGGAGATTATTGTACCCATTAAAAAGAAGAGTAGTAGAGAAAAGACCAGTAACTACAGGCCAGTTAGCTTGACATCTTTAGTAGTAAACATTATGGAAACTTTTCTAAAAAAAAAAAAAAGAAGATAATTGATCACTACAGATGAACAAACTTTTCAAAAGTTCAGTTCATCAGGTACGTAAATGTTTGCCGTAAAATTCAGGTTCGTCTTAACCAAACCTAAAACAAACTATGCTAAAACAGCTAAATGATTGCAGCTACAATAGTAGGAGTATATGGGTTCTTTTGCAGCAAAAACCACATACAAAATGGACATTGTTTTGCTGCAAAAATGTGCTTTTTAATTTCTCATTGACATGGGCTGTTACCACTACATTACTGGAGGCATTAAGTAGTGGTAACAGTGGTCTCAGTGACCTTACAGGGTCAATGACAGACAGGGGTAAGATTTATTTAGTCCTTACTTGTCGAATAAGAGGTTTGGCCACATTAACCCAAGATCTAATAAAGAAAGTTAAAGGTGGAAGCAGTAGCAGTACTCTTGTTCACCCAGTAGGGGCTAGACCATACAGTTTATGGTGGAAGCAGTAGGACGTTAATGGATCACTAACGTATAATGACAGTTATTATGCTGCCAGACAAGTTTTTACCAAAGGACTGAAGATTTTACTTGACCAGTGATTGACAGGGTTAAAAAAATTGACAGCAGTGGATCATTGACATACAATCATGGATATTATGCTGCCAGACACTGTTTGATAAAAAGGACTGAGGATGTGACCTGACTGATTAATCAAAGGGTTCAGTTAAAGCAGTAGTAATCGATTACTGAGGGACAATCATGGTTATTATAGTGCCAAAGACAGTTTTATGAAAAGGACTGAAGATGTTACCTAATTGGTGCATCAAAGGGTTCAATGAAAGCGGCAGTGATGGATCACTGATGTACAATCATGGGTATTGTACTGCCTAGGACAGTTTGATGAAAAGGACTGAAGATGTGACATGACTGGTGAATCAAATTTTTCAATGAAAGTGGCAGTGATGGATCACTGACGTACAATCACAGGATGTGGCCTGACAGGTAAATCGAAGGGTTAAAATCACCCAGGAGATCTGTGGACACCATGTACAGACACAAAAAGTGACTGCAACAATTTCCAGCTATACAGATTCCACTGCTACTTTTCTCACAGTTTCTTCTATGTATCCCTTCTACCTAATAAAGCTTCTATAACTTTTCTTCTCTCTATCTCTCTTGTTTCACCGACTCTTCCTTTTTTCTCCCTGCCTCTACTTGTCTATCTCTTTCAAAACTGTAAAAGTGTGTGTTCTTATCACTGAGCAAAATGGCGGGCTGACAGCACACTATATAAAGGAAAGGCTGATAATTGCTTATTGTTAATCCCTTGCATTTGCCCTTTCACTAAACTGTACTCTGACATGTGGAGCACATTTTGACCGAACTTTAGTACAAACTTTAAAAAATTTGATTTGTTCCAAAATCTAATTTTTTTGGAAAGTTTGGAACATAGTTTGGTTAGCTCATTTTTATTGATCACCTAAACATAAACAACCTGAGAGACACAAACCAGCCTGGCATGTCAAACTAATGTTATTTATTTAATTGAATATGAAAGATGAAGATGATGCTGTGAATATCTCCTAACTGGACTTCATGAAAGCCTTGATACAGTTCCCCAGAAACAGCTGATAGAAAAGTTAGTAAAAAAAAAAATTACCTTAATCTCTGGATAGTTCAGAGGATTTGTGGGCAAATAGTTATCAGAGGGTATTGTTAATGGTGTGTATCTGAGCAAGGAGTAGCTACGAGGGACTGTTCTAGGTGCCATCCTTGTTAGCATGTTTCTAAGTGACATAGCAAGGGATTTGGTAGGCAAGGTTTGTCTTTTTACTAATGACACAAAAGTATGCAATAAAGTCAATGTTCCTGGAGATTTCTGTAACATGGAAAATGATTTAGCTTTACTATATGTTCACAAAAAGTTCAAAAAATAAAAAATTTAAAAGGTGTCCACTAGAGATGAGCGAACCTAGAGCATGCTCGTGTCGAACCGAACCCAAACTTTCGGCATTTGATTAGCGGTGGCTGCTGAAGTTGGATAAAGCCCTAAGGCTATGTGGAAAACATGGATATAGTCATTGGCTGTATCCATGTTTTCCAGACAACCTTAAAGCGTTATCCAAGTTCAGCAGCCCCAGCTAATCAAATATCGAACGTTCGGGTTCGGATGGACTCGAACCCGAACCCGGTTCGCTCATCTCTAGTGTCCACTTTTTCTATTAAAAAAGACATCCAATATTGCCTCATTTTAATTGACCCCAATGGAATGCATGGTCAGTGAAATGCTGGATGTCCAATGCAGGCAGTGTATTAAAGGACGGACAATGTTAAAATATTGATCATGACAAATATTTTCAGACGTCTTTAGCAAACAATGAACGTTATTTTTTAGTTGTTTACACAGGTTTTTTATTTTATTTACCATCCTTTCACCTTCCTTACTATTACGTTCAATGGAATTTTCAATTAAAGACACACCCAAAGGCCAATCAGTCCACCTAAACTAGAATAATCTATCAACCATCATTTCACTGATGGGCAGCCAAACACTGAAATAACAGACATCACTTTGAACTCAAAATGACAGGTGTCATTTTAAAAAATAATAGGCAAAGATTTGGGGGGAATATAGCCTCTAAGGCCATGTTTACACGGGGTATGACACCAGCTGTTCTGTGACCCGGCCATGGACATGGCTAGTGTCAGTGAAGATCATCCCAGCCGATACTGCAGTACCAGCTGGAAGATCTTCATTTGTGCTGAATTGGGATGTGGGTGCTTCCGTGTGCACCCGCATCCCAATTCTTCATAGCCGACAATGGAGAGTGTGGCCGGGGCTGAACTCTCCATTGTGTGACCTTTCAGGCTTGTGCGTCCGCTATTCAATAAATATCGGCCACACTAAACTGACACGTCAGTTTTCTGTGTGGCCACTAGGATTGTATACTATGGGGGGAGAGTTATCAAACATGGTGTAAACATGGTGTAAAGTACAGTAAAAGTGGCTCAGTTGCCCCTAGAAACCAATCAGATTCCACCTTTGATTTTTCAAAGAGTCTGTGAGGAATGAAAAGTGAAATCTTATTGGTTGCTAGGGGCAACTGAGCCACTTTCACTTTACAAAATGTTTGATAAATCTTCCCATATGTGTATACTCTCCGGCTTGGATTCAGTCTGAATGCAGTGCCCGCAGGTTTTGTGTTAATTACAGCCGTTTTTGCAAATCGGCAACAACGGCCGTGATTAATACATAACTTATGTTGTGTGAACATGGCCTATGTGGTCAAAACTATGGAAACTGCAGTTCAGGTTTTCCAAATGTAAAATAATGCACTTGGGGGAATAAATCATCCATTCAAGAATTGTCCTTATCACCTTAAAATGAATTTACCAGCCCAGCTAGGCGGTAGGGAAAGTTGTATGCTGGGCTGTACAGCTAGAGGTATAACCTGTAGGAAGAGAGAGATAGTGATCCCGCTGTATAGAGCTCTAGTGAGATCACATCTAGAATACTGTGTTCTTGGTGCGTCTGTCCTTCAATAAAAAGCAACTGATTCCCCTCCTTCTCTCCTTATTCCTGGCACCCTTTCCCCTGATCGTCATTTACTATTTTACATAGTATGTATGTTTTTCTTGAAAACTGATTAAAGCTATGATCACACACCATCAAATTGACATCCATTTTAATTGGACCGCCATCATTTAAAGGCGAATAACATGTTATTTTAAAACAACAGCTGTCATTCATACAATAACGCCCATTGTTACAAAATAACAGCCGTTATTTTCCCTTAAATGATGGCTGTCCAATAAAAGCGGTCGTCATTATGATGGTGTTTGAACATAGCCTTATACCTATATTCAATTTGGAAAAAAAATGGTATGTGTATATATTTTCTTTGGAATAATCAGGGAGTTGTTCTTTATTTACTGTATATAACTTTTTGTGGTGTTGTTGTACCGTGTTAGCCATAGAAATCAGTAGAATAGGGAAGAAATCAGGCGATACCTCAGTAAGCCTCCAAAAGGTATTGTCTGATTTCCTCTGTGATGTTTCTTGTACATGAAATATTATTTTATTATACTATACATTTATTCCAAAAAAAAATTTTTTTTTTAAATGTTCTTGCAGCTTTGCAAATGATCTGTACAATTGTACCTGTACCTAAATGTTCATTTGCACTGGTTCATCATTAAAGTATGGCCACCTTTAAAAGACTGTAGACAACTCTGTCACTCATTGCAGCTCAGGAAAACTCTGAGCCAATTACAAGTTTTACTGTGAAATCAAAGTTTCTTTCAATGGCATCCCTACAAAGAGTGCAATAAATAAAATATTGTGTCAAACAAAATCTGTAGCGGTATGATATTGCTTTCTATTCTCTAGTTTCAGCTTGCTTCTGAAACTGCCCACCTCAACATGATAACTTTTATTTCTGCGTGAAACATCCAACATATTCACGTGAAACATAAGAAATACTTCAACTAAAACTATTGACCTTTAAGGCATCTAATGTGTCTATAGCTTGTTGAAAATTTCCAGAATATAAAGCAAACTTCTTTTTGTAGCCTATATCATGTTCTCCTTTTCTTCTAACCACTTGAAGACCACTACAGTTAAGCAAACTTCGAGTACGCTCGGTTTCATCCGAACCTGAGCGTGAGGCATTTGATTAGCGGTGGTGCTGAAGTTAGATGCAGCCCAAAGGACTCCCTAGGGTTGCATCCAGCTTCAGCAGCCACTATTAATCAAATGCTTGAAGTCTGCTCAACTCTATAAGAAGGACACAGCTGAACTGGAGCGGGTGCAGAGGAGGGCAACAAAGGTCATTAAGGGAATGGGTGGGTTACAGTACCAAGACAGGTTATCACGCTTGGGGTTATTTACGCTAGAAAAAAGACGTCTTAGGGGCGATCTGATCAGAATGTACAAATATATGAATGGACAGTACAGAGATCTTTGTAGTGATCTTTTTACTCCTAGGTCTGTAACTATGACAAGGGGGCATCCTCTACGTCTAGAGAAAAGAAGATTTTACCATCAGCATCGACATGGGTTCTTTACTGTACGAGCGGTAAGACTGTGGAACTCTCTGCCACATGATGTTGTCATGGCCGATTCATTAAATAAGTTCAAGGGAGGCCTGGATGCTTTTCTTGAACAATATAATATTACAAGTTATGGGCATTAGATTTCCGGTGATACGTTGATCCAGGGATTGTTCTGATTGCCATTGGAGTCGGGAGGGAGTTTTCTCCCTGTGATGGGGCAATTAGCGTCTGCCTTATGGGGGTTTTTGCCTTCCTGGATCAACACAATAGGATTTCCCTAGGTTGAACCTGATGGACTCTTGTCTTCTTTCAGCCTTATTTACTATGTTACTAAAATCTGCAGAGTATCCTTAAAGGGGTTGTCCGGCGATAAAAAATTATTCACAGAATAACACACATTACAAAGTTATACAACTTTGTAATGTATGTTATGTCTGTGAATGGCCCCCTTCCCCGTGTTTCCCCCCACCGACGCTAGACCCGGAAGTGTGGTGCATTATACTCACCGCATGTCGTGTCGTCCACGGTCTCCGATCGTCAGCAGTGACGTCTTCTTCGTGAGTCCGGCGGATCTTCCCGAGTGCCGGCAACCCTCTGCAGCGTCATCCGAAGCTCAGCCGCGATTGGCTGAGCATAACTGTGCTCAGCCAATCGCGGCTGAGCGGCTGGTGACGCGGCCACGTCATCAGCTGCTCAGCCGCGATTGGCTGAGCACAGTTATGCTCAGCCAATCGCGGCTCAGCTTCGGATGACGCTGCAGAGGGCGGCCGGCACTCGGGAAGATCCGCCGGACTCACGAAGAAGACGTCACTGCTGACGATCGGAGACCGTGGTCGGCACGTGACAGGTATGTATAGCGCACCACACTTCCGGGTACACGGGTGGGGGTGGTGGGACACGGGGAAGGGGGCCATTCACAGACATAACATACATTACAAAGTTGTATAACTTTGTAATGTGTGTTATTCTGTGAATAATTTTTTATCGCCGGACAACCCCTTTAACTAAAATCTGTATTTTGCTGATTTTGACACAAATTTTAACGATGACATTCAAATTTCAATGGGAGAATCCATGCAGAAATGCACAACAAAGTGACATGGCATTTTCTTCCGGATTGAAAAATCTGTGATGCTGTGCAGATATTTTAGTATGGGCAGAAAATTTCCTATTGAATTTGATATGAAATGTTTTATTCTGCACAAGTGTGCTGATTTGGATTTGAAAATTATTGTGGATTCAGATTGTCCATTCCCCAGGCACTTCCACCTGTGTAATGCAGAGCAGTGTGATTAGCTCTGTCTGCATTACTGAGCATCCAGACCTGACCAGAAGAGGCCAGAGCAAAGGAGCACAGCAAGAGCCAGGAGAGGTGAGCATTACAAAGGGGGAAGACTAATACGGGCTGTTTTGCAATCTGTGGCTCTCCAGGTCAGGGTCTGTATTAGTTTAGCTGTTGGGCATACATTCTGGATTTTCCTAGGGGGTCAGCTCTGTATTTGTTTAAGGTTTTGGTATCTGACTTTATGTTGCTATGTTGCTATAGAGGCTGGAGACCTCAGTACAAGTGAAAGAAGTCTTGAAAAGAAACTCTTTAGTGATTAAAAGAAATTGGCATGGAGGTTCGGGCTGGAACTAGAAAAGAATGAAAATGTCAGAAAAGACATTAACTGTTAGTACGTCACCTGTGAGTCACTGATATCATAGGGGATCTGTTATCTCTCATGATATGCATAATTGTATGTCCTCTCCAATCCTTGTAGTATCCATGAAATAATTGTGAAGCATCCTTACTTATAACTGGAAATTGTTCAGTTTACAGTATTAGTAAGTGTAGTCACTGTACTTACTGACAGCAGCTCCCTGTATACTTCATAGAGCTAAAATCAGACTCCCGACTTCCAGGCTGTGCTGTCCTGCTCTGTGGTAAGTCTGTCCATAAGATGGCCGACATGGAGAAGCATGCGACCAGGTCCCATTGCCAGTGTCCACCTGTATATGCCTATGGAGGACACTGGGGAAGGGACATGGTCACATGCTCCTTCATGTCGGCCATCTTATGGACAGACTCACCACATAGCAGGGCAGCAGAGCCTGGAGGAGGGGAGTCTGATCTTAGCTCTATGAGGTACACAGGGAGCTGCTGTCAGTATATACAGTGAGTACACTTACTAATACTTTACACTGAACAGTCTTACTATAAAGTGGCCAACCCCTTTAACTATGGAGCTACAGTTGCACTGCGACACAATACGTGATGTTGTATAGAAACTTGTGGACTGAAGCCATCATTAGATTGTTCAAATCAATCAGTAGCCACAGGAAGTCTGGTTTCACACCATATTTATGCTGTCCATCACCGGTATCCGCTGGCATCCTGCTGAGAACAGCATACAGAAGTATAGTTATAATATGCATACACCTAAAATTATTAATCTCAGAAACCCTAAGTGGTTTGATAATATGACTTCTAAGAACTTAAACTGAGTTTCCATTGCATCAGTTTACCTTTTAACTCATGAAATACAATTAAATTTAAATGTCCTCATAGGAACAATACATAGACAGACAGCTGCATAGAACTTATAGTCAGCAGGGCTAAGCCTGAAAATGATGAATATAGGGTTTTTCCATTGAAATAGCACCTTGCTGTGAAAGCTGGTTCATTGCGGCATAAAACTCACTACTGTTCTTCTACCTGTAGAGATCAAGGGCTGTAATTGCTTTTAATGTTGTAGCTGACATACAAGATATACTTGATCTAAGTAAAAACTAAATGAAAAGAAGGGGAAAAAAAACAACCTTCAGATTTAGTTTGGCGTTGCTTGTCTTCCAGTAGTACTGACTTGTTTCTTTTTCTACATAAAAATCTTGCTTTTGAATTATTTGTATGTTTTAGACAATTCAGTTTGACTTTTTCAGTAGTATAAAATAATTTTCAGTAGTTTAAAATATTTTTAATTTCATTAAACAATAAAAATTCTGTTGTACTGTATTGGATAAGATATTTTTTTGGCTAGCCAATAAAGGTATGACTGCTAAAATGTAATGTGATAAGAAAGATAATGGGGCCCTCACTGACTCTTCAGGCTTGACAAATCTTTATTCAGCCCAACACTTGTAGAGGGTAAGGGAGGACAGGTGGACCTGCGGGCGCATACATCCCCGGAACGATGTTTCACGCCCACTTGGTGCTTCTACCTGCCAGAAAGTCCTGACTACTAAAATACTTTTGACTTTTTGACACAAGGGTATCTATATCACATAGTAATTTGGCGAGTCAATGTTGTTGGTGGCAAAATTAACAATTAACTATGCAATTATTAACTATCCACCACAAAAAAAAATAATCGCACACACCGAGAGAGCAACCCAGCAGTCCTGGAGCACTAGTGCTGACAGGCTAAGGCCTGTGGTTCTGGGTCACATCACTCCACAGGCACAGCACCACATCAACAATGATTATCCCATGGCACCACAACCCCGCAGATTGCAAAATCTTTCTTTTATGTGTTTCCTGACAACAAACTGAGAGGAAAAGTAGGTACTTAACCTAACGCAGTTTCCTAAAATTTAAAAAAGAAGAAAAAAAAACCACCTGGGCCAAATGGGTGTCGTGCTGGTACCAAGGCAAATAAAATGAGGGGGAAAAAAGACAAGGCCACTAGAGATGAGACAGCCAGAGTTGGCTGCTGAAGGTAGATGCAGCCCTAGGGAGTTTCGTAAAACATAGATAGGCTAAGTTCACATCACGGGATTTTGCTGCCATCACCGCCAACGGCCGTCAAAAAGACATCCGATACATGCTAATGACGGCCATCTATAATCATTATAGACGTCCATCATTAGCACAAATGAGACGTGTTTTTGATGGCCGTCAGCAATGAAAGACTAAAAATCCTGTAGTGTGAACTTCTGCTGACACCTCTGTCCATGTCAGGGACTGTCTACAGCAGTAGCAAATCCCCATAGACAACCTCTTCTGCTCTCTAGACCAGTGTTTCTAAACCTTTTCAAGCCAAGTACCCCCATGTGAAGAGATGCTCCAGCCGAGTACCCCCAAAGATGCGATTGGTTGTAGATGTTAAGTAAATAAGCCTGAAATCACACTGCAGTCAAAGGCTCTGTATAAAGACTTTGTCTGCAGTTCATTCCCAGATCAAACCCCCCTTTAACAATATGACTGACCTGTATGTCTCAGTAGTAACGTCAAGTGATAATGACCCGTAGTGAGTAATAATTTCCCCTGTAGCCTGAAAAATGCCACTTTAACCATTAGTAATGCCCCTTCCCCAATAATAATGTCCCATGTGGCCAGTAATAATATCCAAGTTGTAGCCAGATACAATGCCCCCTGCAGCTAGATGCAGTGCTCCCTGTAGCCTTTTGACAAAAAATCCCAGGTTTGCACCGTGTAGATGGATAAGCCTTAGTAGCCTGATACACGGGGCATACAACTAGGTATGCCCCTTGTATCAGTATATGCCCCCTGCAGCTAGGTATGTCTATTGCTTCTGGATGTGCCCCTTGTATCAGGCTATGCCCCCTGCAGCCAGGAATGTCTCCTGTAGCTGATATGAACCATACAACCAGGTATACCCCTGAAGCCAGGTATGCCCCTTGTAACTAGAGATCCCCCTTGTAGCCAGGTATGATCCACACAGCCCCTGCAGCCAGATATGCCTCCTGTGCTCAGATTTGCCCCCTGTAGCAAGATGTGCCACCCCCCGCAGTCAGATATGAGGGAAAGAAGGTGAGCAGCAGTGATTAGTGTCACAAGCATTGAGCAATATCCAGGTACCAAAAGCAATACTGGGGGGGGGGGGGGGTGTTCTTATTTTAATGCCTCCGGCATACCCAGGGCTGATTCTAGTGTTTGTGCTGCTTGGGGCACAAATTTAAATGGCTTACAGGGGGGGGGGGGGGGGGGGGGGGGTCCTGTTGCCTTTACTTCTGATCCCTGCTGCACCCAGTGTGACTAGTTGAGTCACACTGGGGTTTGTGGATGGACTGGAAGTCACTTCCCTAATGTAAATTTATGAGCACTTATATAGGGAAAGTGACTTCCGGTTCACTCAGCCAGCGATGTGCAAGTTGTCACTACAGCGGGGACCAAAGCCGACAGAAGAACACAAGAATGAAGCGACCGATAAGCGAAAGGAGCAGGACAGCAATTTACCCTCACCAGCCTTATGTTGGGAGCATAAAATTATACTATCACTGGAGTGCTAATAGAAATGGGCAATGTCACTAGAAAAAAACATATGTCATAAAAAACATATATCAGAGGTTTTTCAGACTGCTCACGAGAACTAACTGGAAGTAGTCCATGCTCCGCACACCCCTCGGCTCTGTGTCACCTGAATGAGAAAGTTGTGTAAGTTTATAGGGCGAGGAGAGAGGCAGCACATGTCTCCCTTCACTTTTTCTCCTGATCAATCAGACTCTGACTGATAAGTGTTGACGTGTCTTTGTGTCAAAGTTTTTTGACTAAATTTTATTACCATATTGTTACCGCCTGAAATCCAGTATACCAAAACAAATATCACATGGGAAAAACATTACACGGTTGCATATGGTTCTGTATGGGTGTGTATGGTTCTGTGTGGGTGTGTATAGTGGCATATGGTTCTGTGTGGATGTGTGTGGTTGCACATGGTTCTGTGTGGGTGTGTATTGTCACATATGGTTCTGTGTGGATGTGTATAGTCACATATGGTTCTGTATGGGTGTGTATAGTGGCATATGGTTCTGTATGGGTGTGTATAGTCGCATATGGTTCTGTGTGGGTGTGTATAGTGGCATATGGTTCTGTATGGGTGTGTATAGTCGCATATGGTTCTGTATGGGTGTGTATAGTCGCATACGGTTCTGTATGGGTTTGTATAGTTGCATATGGTTCTGTATGGGTGTGTATAGTCGCATATGGTTCTGTATGGGTGTGTATAGTCGCATACGGTTCTGTATGGGTTTGTATAGTTGCATACGGTTCTGTATGGGTGTGTATAGTCGCATAAGGTTCTGTATGGGTGTGTATAGTGGCATATGGTTCTGTGTGGGTGTGTATAGTCGCATATGGTTCTGTGTGGGTGTGTATAGTCGCATACGGTTCTGTATGGGTGTGTATAGTTGCATATGGTTCTGTGTGGGTGTGTATAGTCGCATATGGTTCTGTGTGGGCGTGTATAGTTGCATGTGGTTCTGTGTGGGTGTGTATAGTCGCATATGGTTCTGTGTGGGTGCGTGTGGTTGCATATGGTTCTGTGTGGGTGTGTATAGTTGCATATGGTTCTGTGTGGGTGTGTATAGTTGCATATGGTTCTGTGTTCTGTGCAACAGCCTAAGGGAGTACATAGCAGGTAAACAGGGCCAGATTAAGGTTGGTGGAGGCCCTGGGCGACAATTTTTTTGGGGGCCCCCCATTTCCCCCCCAAAAAATAAATAAATAAATAACTATACCGCAATCTATACAGATGGCTGCCTACTGTAGGCAACTTAGCACAGACCCCTCCTCACTCCTGGCTGTGTGGCTCAGCATCCTCCTCTGTTGTGCTCGTGATGGTCACTAGAGGCTGCAGTGCAGAGAAAGATGCCAGGCTCTAGAGACAGGAGCGGGAAAGGCTGACTATCAGGGTGTGTTCTCACATTGTGTTTGTGATAATAATGCAATGTGAGAACCCAGCACTTTCTGTGTGTTCTTACCCACTGGGTAAGTAGCGTTGTTCTGCTAGATTAGCGATCGCTTACAGAGCCTTTTATAAGGCTGGATCAGCCATCGGTCACACATCGCTATTAAACTTGTTCAACAAATTACTTCCTTTTTTCCAACCTATAAGGTCTCAAACAGTAGTAATTCCACTTTTTGGTGTGATTTCCAGTAAAGTGAGTAAGTACTGTATGTGAGTTGCCCGTGTATGTAGAATTCCCCTGTTGTGCGCCCAAATAGTTATAGTCCCTATGTCCCCATATAGTAGTAATGTCTCCCGCTGTGCCTCCATATAGTAATAATGTCCCTGGCTGGGCCCTTCATATAGCAATAATATCCTCTGCTCCTGCTGTGTCCGCTCTTAATGTTATACTGTGTGCAGATGTGCTGTGTGTGGGTTGGCAGCACATGGTTCAAGGAAAAGTACTTGCGCCCCCAATGCCCCTAGCATTGTAATTAACGCTTTAGTGGTGCTCATGTAGCTATCCCCTGTGGTGTGCTGATAGCTGTAGTTCTCCCCCCCCCCCAATCCCTGTGGTGTGGTGGTGTGCTAATAGCTGTATTTCTCCCCCCCCCCTCCAATCCCCTGTGGTGTGCTAATAGCTGTATTTCTCCCCCCCCCCCCCCCAATCCCCTGTGGTGTGCTAATAGCTGTATTTCTCCCCCCCCACCCCAATCCCCTGTGGTGTGCTAATAGCTGTATTTCTCCCCCCCACCCCAATCCCCTGTGGTTTGCTAATAGCTGTATTTCTCCCCCCCCTCATCCCCTGTGGTGTGCTAATAGCTGTATTTCTCCCCCCCCCCCCCCCCCCAAATCCCCTGTGGTGTGCTAATAGCTGTATTTTCCCCCCCAATCCCCTGTGGTGTGCTAATAGCTGTATCCCCCCCCCATCCCCTATGGTGTGCTTATAGCTGTATTCCCCCCCCCCCCCCCATCCCCTATGGTGTGCTAATAGCTGTATTTCTCCCCCCCAATCCCCTGTGGTGTGCTAATAGCTGTATTTCTCCCCCCCCCCCAATCCCCTATGGTGTGCTAATAGCTGTATTTCTCCCCCCCCAATCCCCTGTGGTGTGCTAATAGCTGTATTTTTCCCCCCCAATCCCCTGTGGTGTGCTGATAGCTGTATTCCCCCCCCCCCCATCCCCTATGGTGTGCTAATAGCTGTATTCCCCCCCCCCCCATCCCCTGTGGTGTGCTAATAGCTGTATTCCCCCCCCCCCCCCAATCCCCTATGGTGTGCTAATAGCTGTATTCCCCCCCCCCATCCCCTGTGGTGTGCTAATAGCTGTATTTCCCCCCCCCCCCCCCCCAATCCCCTATGGTGTGCTAATAGCTGTATTAACCCCCCCCCCCCCCCCCATCCCCTGTGGTGTGCTAATAGCTGTATTTCTCCCCCCCCCCCCAATCCCCTGTGGTTTGCTAATAGCTGTATTTCTCCCCCCCCCATCCCCTGTGGTGTGCTAATAGCTGTATTTCTCCCCCCCCCCCCCCCCCCCCAAATCCCCTGTGGTGTGCTAATAGCTGTATTTTCCCCCCCAATCCCCTGTGGTGTGCTAATAGCTGTATCCCCCCCCCATCCCCTATGGTGTGCTAATAGCTGTATTTCCCCCCCCCCCCAATCCCCTATGGTGTGCTAATAGCTGTATTCCCCCCCCCCCCCCATCCCCTATGGTGTGCTAATAGCTGTATTCCCCCCCCCCCCATCCCCTGTGGTGTGCTAATAGCTGTATTTCTCCCCCCCCCCCCCCCCCAATCCCCTGTGGTGTGCTAATAGCTGTATTTCTCCCCCCCCCCCCCCCAATCCCCTGTGGTGTGTTAATAGCTGCATTTCTCCCCCCCCCCCCCCCCCCCCCCCCCCCCCCCCCCCGCAATCCCCTATGGTGTGTGTGAGACAGTGACAGGGATTGTGGTTGGGAATCGCTATATCTCCCCGAGGTACCTGTCATATGTGAACACTAGGTTCCAGAAAGTCCATACCTCATCCAGGGAAAGCTGGGTGAGATATGGAGGAATCCAGGAAAGATAAAACCCATAGCAAACTACTTGCTATGGGACTGTTTTTAGTTGCTGAAAAAGGGCCTGTCATTCCCTTTCTGGCCAGTCCAGGTTTTTCTATCTGGCCAAGTCAGCCCAGGTGCTGGAGGCCACTGATCACAGGTCTCATAAGAGGATGCACAGAGTGTATAGAGCTGTGGCTGTGCATGGAGGTCTCTCCTGGCTGTGGAGAGGGTCAGGGCTGCTAAAGCTTCTGCTGGGACTTTGAGCCACACTGGTATTGTACCAACTGTTGTTGTTTTATGTTGGGTGACTGGTAGCAAGTTATCTGTATAGCTAGGATTTGCTGTGTTAGTTAGAGCTCAGACGAGCAGGATTTATGTTACTTTGTGCCTGTATGTAAGGCTGAATTTCTTTTGGTTTCAATAAACAAACAGGAGAATCTCTGTTTTATACAAGTTTGTGTCCCTGTCTCTGACTGCCAATCCTGCTGTCTGCCCGGCTCTACAGAGCTAATCTCCCACATATGGTGCTCGGTGCGGGCATAAAAATGCAGTCTTAAAGAGACATACACACTGAAAGGACTTTGTACAGAGATACCTGTTTATGTCTTGGATAAAAGCTGCAGGAGAGCTGAAAAAGGAGGCTGCTGCAATGGAGGACTTTATGAAACAAGTCATGATGCAAGCTGAGAAGCAGCAGCAAGCTTTTACCCAGGCCATGCTGAAGCAACAGCAAGAAACCCGGGCCATGCTTCAGCAGCAAAATGAGGCACACAGGCTAGTGGTGGAGAAAATGGCCGAGGCAATCTCAGCTCAGCGAACTGCAGGAAACAGCTCTGTACTGCAAGGGACTCAGGGTCCACAGCCATCTGCAAGGGCCACTGTACAGGCATCACTCCAAAAGATGACACCCACAGATGATGTGGAAGCCTATCTCATGGTCTTTGAAAGAGTTGCAGAGCGTGAGAAGTTACCGGCTGACCAGTGGGCAGATGTTGTGGCGCCATTTCTGACTGGAGAATCCCAGAAGGCGTACTATGACTTGAGTGAGCAAGACTCCAGAGACTATCAGAAGCTCAAAGGTGAGATCCTTGCCAGACTTGGGGTCAATATGCATGTGCGAGCAGGCCGGGTGCACACCTGGACTTTTTCTGAAAGCTCACCACCACGGTCACAGATGCATGACCTGATCCATCTTGTTAAGAAGTGGCTACAGCCTGAGGAAACTACCCCTGGTCAAATTGTGGAGAGAGTGGTCCTGGACAAGTTCATCCGTTCCCTTCCTCCAAGGATCCAGCGCTGGGTTGGACAAGCTGGGCCTACAGATGCTGACCAGCTTGTGAATCTTGTGGAGAGGTATAGCGCCACCGAGGAGCTACTACAGGTGTCGCCAAGACGTGCCAGCTCCAGAGAAAACAAGCCATTGAAGCCAACTGGTAAGACTGTTCCAGTTACTAAAGGGGTGCAAAAGGTCTCAAGGGGAGGTGGCTAAGAGGGGGACCTAGCGGTTGGGCCCAGGAACAGTGGGACATTTGGTCAACGACCATGGTCTCAAGGTCGAGACCAGGGCCGTATACAGTGTTGGCGGTGCCATGAACTGGGGCATATAGCTGCTAATTGTCCCCTGACGACTGAGCCCATGGAATGCAACACCTCCAGACGTATCTCCTTATTTGCACAACCTGTTCTTGCTGCAGAGACTATGTCAGAGACTGAACCTCAAATGTGTACTGTGTCAATTGGAGGTTATGCAGTACTAGCTCTGCTGGACTCTGGGAGCTTGGTGACTTTAGTGCATGGCTCTCTAATAGACCCTGGAACACACAGTGGACATACTGTCGGGGGTCTTGTGCATACATGGTGAAACCAGAGAGTATCCTACCGCTGTGGTCCCAATAACGACTACTTGTGGGATAGCGTCTCATGAAGTGGGTGTGGTTAAGTCTCTAATGTATAATGTGATACTGGGAAGAGACTTTCCCCTATTTTGGGACTTGTGGCGGGGAAAACAGGTAACTTACACTGAGAATGTTACTATTGATAATGTATGTCATGAGATAACCCCGGTTCCATTTGACCCAGATGCTGAGGTACCAGCCGTAGGGGTGACCACAGAAAGTGACAATGTTCCCTTAGCTGTACTGGCTGGTGAAGGTGAAGTCCAGGAGGAAGTTCCTGATATGCCTGACTTAGAAGTGTCACGTGATAACTTTGGCACTGCTCAGCTCAGGGATCCCACCTTGATAAAGGCCAGAGAGAATGTTACCGTGATAAATGGGGTGTCACAACTTCCAGGGGCCAACAAGATGTACCCACACATGGCAGTCACCCAGGATCTACTGTACAGGGTAGATAACATACGTGGGGAAGTTGTGGAGCAATTAGTGGTACCTCAGCAATATCGCAGAATGGTCTTAGATCTTGCACACAAACATGTACTTGGTGGTCACCTGGGATGCGAAAAGACCAAAGAGCGTATTCTGCAGCGCTTTTATTGGCCAGGGGTCCATAAGGAAGTACAGAGGTACTGTGAGTCATGCCCAGAATGTCAGCTCACTGCTCCGGTGTCACATTTTAGGAGTCCTTTAGTACCACTGCCCATTATAGAGGTGCCTTTTGAAAGGATAGCCATGGATTTGGTCGGCCCAGTAGTTAAAGTCTGCAAGAGGACATCAATATATCTTAGTGGTGTTGGACTATGCTACACGCTATCCAGAGGCTGTGCCTCTGAGAAACACCTCTGCTAAATTAATTGCTAAAGAGCTTTTCCACATGTTCTCTCGCACAGGTATTCCCAAAGAGATCCTTACCGATCAGGGGACACCCTTCATGTCAAAGGTGACAAAAGAAATGTGTAAGCTATTGAAAATTAAACACCTGCGTACATCTGTGTATCACCCACAAACGGACGGTTTGGTTGAAAGGTTCAATAAGACATTAAAAAGCATGCTGAAAAGGGTGGTTAGTAAGGATGGGAAGGATTGGGATTGTCTTTTGCCTTATTTAATGTTTTCCATCCGTGAGGTTCCCCAATCCTCCACAGGTTTTTCCCCATTCGAGTTGGTGTATGGCAGACACCCACGTGGACTCCTTGACATTACAAAGGAAACCTGGGAACAGGAGCGCACTCCTTATAGAAGTGTAATAGAGCATATTTCCCTTATGCAAGATAGGATTGCTGCTGTCATGCCCATAGTCAAGGACCACTTACAGCAATCGCAAGAGGCACAAAGCCGTGTCTACAATAGGTCTGCTAAAATTAGAACCTTTAGCCCAGGTGATCGAGTGTTGGTGCTAGTACCAACTGTGGAGAGTAAGTTTCTAGCTAAGTGGCAAGGGCCGTATGAGGTGATCGAGAGAGTGGGAGCTGTAAATTATAAGGTGCACCAGCCAGGTAGACGGAAGCCAGAACAGCTGTACCATGTAAATTTACTCAAACCATGGAAGGACAGAGAGTCTCTGTCGGCAGGAGCCCCCACTAGTAAGGATGTTTCAGTAGAGCCCGTATCAGTTGTAAGCCCCCTTGTAAAAAGGTCCCAGAGGTGCGGATATCAGATACATTATCCAGAGCCCAAAAACAGGAGACAAAGGAGTTTGTCCTTAGAAACACAGATGTGTTCTCAGATTTGCCTGGGTGCACCTCTGTGATAAAACATGACATTGTCACCGAACCACAGGTACGGGTTCAGGTGAAGCCATACAGGGTACCAGAAGCTCGTAGGCAGGCCATATCGGAAGAGGTCAAAAACATGTTGGACCTCGGGGTTATTGAGGAGTCAAAAAGTGAGTGGTCAAGTCCCATAGTCCTCATTCCAAAGCCAGATGGGACACTTCGGTTTTGTAATGACTTCCGAAAACTGAATGAGGTGTCAAAATGTGACGCATACCCAATGCCAAGGGTTGATGAATTAATTGAGCGGCTTGGCCATGCTAGGTTTTTCTCTACCCTGGACCTTACTAAAGGATATTGGCAGGTACCCCTCACTGACACTGCTAAAGAGAAAACCGCATTTGTCACCCCAGATGGTCTCTTTCAGTATGTCTGTTTACCCTTTGGGTTACATGGAGCCCCCGCCACATTCCAAAGGTTAATGGACATAATCCTCAAACCCCATCGCAGGTATGCCTCCGCATATCTGGATGATATCATTGTTTTCAGTAATGACTGGGAAAGTCATTTGGCAAAAGTGCAAGCAGTAGTAGATTCCCTCAGGGCGGCAGGGTTAACGGGCAACCCTAAAAAGTGTGCTATAGGTCTGGAAGAAGGCCGTTACCTGGGGTATGTAATAAGAAGAGGTGTGATTAAACCCCAAGTAAACAAGGTGGAAGCTATCCAAAATTGGCCCAAACCCTTAACCAAGAAACAAGTGAGAGCCTTTTTGGGTATAGTGGGGTATTATCGCAGGTTCATACCGAACTTTGCTACCATAGCAGCTCCCCTGACCGATCTTACTAAGGGCAACAAGTCTGTTATGGTCAAGTGGAGTGCAGAAGCCGAGGGGGCATTTCAAAGGTTAAAGTCCGTTCTGTGTAGTGAACCAGTGCTGATCACCCCAGATTTTGCAAAGACCTTTGTACTTCAGACAGATGCGTCTGATGTGGGTTTAGGTGCCGTTCTTTCACAGGAGGTGGGAGGTGAAGAACACCCTGTAACGTACCTGAGCAGGAAACTTACACCACTTGAGAAAAATTATAGCATTGTGGAACGTGAATGCTTGGCAATAAAATGGGCCTTAGAATCGCTCAGGTATTATTTGTTAGGCCGACATTTTAAGTTAGTTACTGATCACGCCCCTCTTACCTGGATGAGTCAGGCCAAGGAACGAAATGCACGAGTTACAAGGTGGTTCCTCACGTTACAGAATTTTAAGTTCTCAGTAGAGCACAGGTCAGGTAAACTTCAAGGTAACGCAGATGCGCTGTCCCGAACACACTGTTTGATGGCCAAAAGTGTTCGCCCCCACAGGTTCGACCAGAGGGGGAGGGTATGTGAGACAGTGACAGGGATTGTGGTTGGGAATCGCTATATCTCCCCGAGGTACCTGTCATATGTGAACACTAGGTTCCAGAAAGTCCATACCTCATCCAGGGAAAGCTGGGTGAGATATGGAGGAATCCAGGAAAGTTAAAACCCATAGCAAACTACTTGCTATGGGACTGTTTTTAGTTGCTGAAAAAGGGCCTGTCATTCCCTTTCTGGCCAGTCCAGGTTTTTCTATCTGGCCAAGTCAGCCCAGGTGCTGGAGGCCACTGATCACAGGTCTCATAAGAGGATGCACAGAGTGTATAGAGCTGGGGCTGTGCATGGGGGTCTCTCCTGGCTGTGGAGAGGGTCAGGGCTGCTAAAGCTTCTGCTTGGACTTGGAGCCACACTGGTATTGTACCAACTGTTGTTGTTTTATGTTGGGTGACTGGTAGCAAGTCACCTGTATAGCTAGGATTTGCTGTGTTAGTTAGAGCTCAGACGAGCAGGATTTATTTTACTTTGTGCCTGTATGTAAGGCTGAATTTCTTTTGGTTTCAATAAACAAACAGGAGAATCTCTGTTTTATACAAGTTTGTGTCCCTGTCTCTGACTGCCAATCCTGCTGTCTGCCCTGCTCTACAGAGCTAATCTCCCACATGTGCTAATAGCTGTATTTTTCCCCCCCAATCCCCTATGGTGTGCTAATAGCTGTATTCCCCCCCCCCCCCCAATCCCCTATGGTGTGCTAATATCTGTATTCCCCCCCCCCCATCCCCTATGGTGTGCTAATAGCTGTAGCCCCCCCCAATCCCCTATGGTGTGCTAATATCTGTATTCCCCCCCCCCCCCCCAATCCCCTATGGTGTGCTAATAGCTGTATTCCCCCCCCCATCCCCTATGGTGTGCTAATAGCTTTATCCCCCCCCCCCCCAATCCCCTATGGTGTGCTAATAGCTGTATTCCCCCCCAATCCCCTGTGGTGTGCTAATAGCTGTATTTCTCCCCCCCCCAATCCCCTATGGTGTGCTAATATCTGTATTTCTCCCCCCCCCCAATCCCCTGTGGTGTGCTGATAGCTGTATTTCTCCCCCCCCCCCCCCAATCCCCTGTGGTGTGCTGATAGCTGTATTTCTCCCCCCCCCCCCCCCAATCCCCTGTGGTGTGCTGATAGCTGTATTTCTCCCCCCCCCCCCCCAATCCCCTGTGGTGTGCTAATAGCTGTATTTCTCCCCCCCCCCCCCCAATCCCCTGTGGTGTGCTGATAGCTGTATTTCTCCCCCCCCCCCCCAATCCCCTGTGGTGTGCTGATAGCTGTATTTCTCCCCCCCCCCCCCCCAATCCCCTGTGGTGTGCTGATAGCTGTATTTCTCCCCCCCCCCCCCCAATCCCCTGTGGTGTGCTGATAGCTGTATTTCTCCCCCCCCAATCCCCTGTGGTGTGCTGATGTAGTAAAAACAAACAAAAAACACTCCACTCACCTTTCCTCGCTTCAGAGCTGGCCGGGCCCTCTGCCATCTTCTGCAGCGCCGCCTCACAGGAGCTCACAGGCACAGCGTGGACGCCGCCTGTCAAAGCGGTGCTGCGCCCTTCTTGTTCCCCGGCAATATGGCACTATAGAACCATTTTTGTCTGTTAATAAACAGGATGCATATTTCCCTGTATCTATCCCAGACCCAGATGCCATGATTAAGAGCCAGATGGCTCGAAACGCGTCAGCATGTTGTCTTTTAAGAATACCTACAATAAAATTTGAACATTTTACATGAGCTGAAGGAATTCTCTGCTTTCTTTGCTATGAAGAATAAATCTGTTCCTGCAGGACATACAGCAGCTGATACTGGAAGACTTGAAATATTTTAATAGAACTAAATGACAAATGTCTGGCACTTTCTGGCTCCTGTTGAGCTGAAAGATTTTTTTTTTTCTGAACTACCCCTTTAAGGGGTTAAACGTAGCAGAAAGTCATGCACTGAGAGCAAATGGGCTACCTTTCGGCTTTTGATTACATAGCATTTGCTCAGTTTATTAATTTGCACAGTGAAAAGTTCATTTCACAGTAGTCACAGCAAGTAGTTACAAAAAGCTTTTAGAATTAAGAGCAAAAATAAAAAAAAACTTTCAGTGGCAAAAATTCTGTTTCATCAGAATGTTATTTTCAACCGATTTATTTCAGTGCGCAATGTTCCTATCAAATTTGAAAGTTAATTGTGTAATGCTAACCTCTAATATTTTACCGAATAAACATATTCACAACTGTCTGTCAATAAATATGTCAGTAACTTACTTCTACGGCTACTACTACATCTCGGTATTTTTCAATTTATTTTCACAGCTAGTGTCCCATTTTGATAAAAGGGCAAATGTTACGTGAACCACACGGAAAGCTTCCATTATATTTACAAGGGTTTTGACTGCCCTGTGAACCGTAATAATACTTTGTACAAAGCTCGGTATGAGAATTTAACCTTTCTAAATATAATTCCATGTTCTCAAACAAGCTTTGTAAAGGATTGCTCTAAGGACAATCTATATAATATTCTACCCCATGATGAACATTTTTTTTACGTGTGAACGGCCTACCTCATATTCTGCTATTGTTACATTAGAAGCTTTTAATAAAACAGATGTTCTAGTAAGAATAATTGTTGTTTGACAAGCACTGGGGCCAAAAGCCTTTAATCTCTAGGCGACCCTGGATGTAACTGTACGTCCAGGGCCGCCTTCGTGTGTTTAGAGCGGGGCCGCGCGGCGGCCGCGCTCTGAGCCGCGGTCCTGGGTGCCACATTTAGCTATTAGCGAGCGATGTCCAATCGCCATGCCCGCTAATAAAGTAATCGGATGCAGCTGTCAAAGTTGACAGCTGCATCCGATTACTTGTATGCAGCCATCCCTTGTGTCTAGTGGGGTGGATCGCTCCTCCGGGACGTTGTCCGGGAGGAGCGATCCACACATCCTGCTCTGGCCGGGCTCAGCACCGATAGAAAGGTACCGATCAAGGTACCGATAGAAAGAACACATCATGGCGCAAAAAATGACACCTGACACAGCCCCATAGACCAAAGGATAAAAGCGCTATAAGCCTGGGAATAGAGCGATTTTAAGGAACATATATTTGTTAGCAATGGTTTGAATTTTTTACCAGTCATCAGTTATAATAAAAGTTATACATGTTACATATCAGTGTAATTGTAACAACTTGAGGAACATGCATAACAAGTCAGTTTTATCCCCAGGGTGAGCGGCGTAAAAACGAAAAAAAAAATTAAATAAAAGAAATGCTTTCACCACACATTGAATTTTTTTCAGGTTTCGCAGTGCATTTTATGAAATAATTCAGCCTGTCATTGCAAAGTACAATAAGTGGCGCAAAAAATAAGGTCTCATGTGGGTTTCTAGGTGAAAAAATGCAAATGCTATGGCCTTTTAAGCACAAGGAAGAAAAAACGAAAACGCAAAAATTTTAATTGGCCCGGTCCTTAAGGGTTGAATGCATTCTATTGTGATCCAAAAACGTCAGTGTATAACAATTTTTACATGTCGCACATTACAGTGCTGATTTCAAAAAATATTTTGGGTTTAGTTATAACACCTTACACATATTGTGGAATATTTCAATTTTAACAACAAAATTACTCAAAATATTAATTGCATACCCAGAAAACATTTTTAAAGGGAATATTTCACTAGCTTTATTCCATCTTAAATGAAGGCAGCATAAACTAGTGATATAAATGCTGAACAGATTGGTGTATTACATTTTCCTAATATGTAGGAGAATAGGATTCTTGCCACACCCCTCTCCCTGCCCTCCAGCTGCTGATTGACAGTTGCTGCCTATACCCAGCATGGATAGATAACTGCCAATCAGCAGCTGGTGGGCGGGGTTTTCTGCATCTCATGAATATCCAGGACTACTGGGCGCATACACATAATGTAGAGGACTACTTATTGTTCATGGTCCATGTTATTCAGGAGGATAGCTCCGAATCAGTTGCACAGAACAATGTAAGTAATACATCATTCTGTTCAGCCTCTCTGTCACTAGTTTACCCTGAGATAGGATACCATAAACCTACTAACAGAGTCTCTTTAACCCCTTAAGGTCAAAGCCTATTTTCGTTTTTGCGCTTTTGCTTATTCCATTTTAACTTTAACAGTCCATAGCGCTTGCATTTTTTCACCTAGAGAAGTATATGAGCGCTTATTTTTTGCGAAACCAATTGTACTTTGCAATGACAGGCATTATTTTTCCATAAAATATGCTGCGAAACCGGAAAAAAATCATTTGCGCTGTCAAATTGAAAAAAAAACGAATTTGTTTTGATTTCGGGGAGTTTTGCATTTACGCCGTTCACCCTATGGTAAAACTGACTTGTTATGCATGTTCCTCAAGTCGTTACGATTACTATGATATATAACATGTATAACTTATATTGTATCGGATGGCCTGTAAAAAATTCAAACCATTGTTAACAAATATGCGTTCCTTAAAATCGCTCCATTCCTAGGCTTATAGCGCTTTTATCCTTTGGTCTATGGGGCTGTGTGAGGTGTCAGTTTTTGCGCCATGATGTGTTCTTTCTATCGGTACCTTGATTGCGCATATACGACTTTTTGATCGTTTTTTATTACATTTTTTCTGGATTTGATGCAACCAAAAATGCGCAATTTTGCACTTTGGAATTTTTTTGCGCTGATGCCGTTTACCATGCGAGATCAGGAATGTGATTAATTAATAGTTCGGGCGATTACGCGCGCGGCGATACTAAATATGTTTATTTATTTATTTATTAATTTATATTTATAAAATGGGAAAAGGGGGGTGATTTGGACTTTTATTAGGGGAGGGGATTTTTTATTAATAAAAAAACTTTTTTCAGTTTTTTTTACTGTAACTAGAAGCCCCCATGGGGGACTTGTATATAGACAGCACTGATCTCTCATAGAGATCAATGCTGTGTATATACACAGCAAAGATCGAATAGATCGGTCATAGATTACTATGGCCTGCTGCAGGCCATAGCAATCTATTGCCGAGCCGGGATCAGCGTCATTCCGACGCTGAGGCCCGGCACGGGCAGAAGAACGGATCTCCCCCCCGCGATCGCATCGCGGGGGGAGATCCGTCCCACTAGACACCAGGGACGTGCGGCACAGTGCCTCTAAGTGCAGCTGTCAGGTTTGACAGCTGCACTTAGAGGCTTAATTAGCCGGCGCGGCAACAGGACCCGCGCCGGCTAATAGAGGCACTGCCCGGCTGCACGTGTCAGCCGGGATCAGCGCCGTTCAGAGCACGGTCCCGGCGGGACCCCGCTCTGAACACCCCGAGCGGCACCATGACGTATCAGATACGTCATGGGTCGCTAAGGGGTTAAACACCCAGCCAACAGCAGGAATGAGCCAAACTTTATGGAGTTATCCAGGATTACAAAAAAGCTACTTTCTTGCAAAAACAGCATCACACTTGTCCCCGGGTTGTGTGTAGTTTTACAATTTAGTGTGCTGGGATACACACACAATGTTCAAAAAAAAAAGGAACACTTAAAGGGGTTATACAGCGTAAGAAATTTTTTCCTATATAGCTGCGATCATTTATGCTTACCTGTCCATGCTCCCCCAGTGTCTTGCTGGCGGTTTCTCCTTTGTCCCTTACTGACTGCAGATGCTTCACTTTCGAGATTAACTTGTTTCGGGAGTTACAGCCCTTTCAATAACTGAGATGGGACAAGCCGTGGCCTGTGATTGGCTGAATGTGCTGTCACTCTGCTTTTTCTGTCTCTAAATGTCCCAATAAAGATATATATGTATTTGTGTATATGACAGCAAGATGGTGATTCAAGCTGGAAAGTCTGGCCAGAGATAGACAGATCATATCATTTTTTTATGTGTGAGTATTTAAATACATACTGTAGATGTTCATAAAGAATAGAATCACAGGTGATGTCTTCTGAAAGTTTCTAACTTAACTTTTTCTTTCCCATCCAGTCCCAGCTATGATAAAGAAATCTTCTAGGTTCCTTGCTCTGACAAGCACATATAGTAAGTAATGTAGATGCCTTATATGCCCTTGTATAGTATTAAGACTACTATGTGCTTCTATATAATAAGTAGGTCTACCTTTGCTCCTATATAATAGATAGACTCCTTTGTGCTCCCATATAGTAGTTAGGTCCTCTCTGTGCCCCCAGGTAGTAGTTAGACCCACTCTGTGCCCCCATAGTAGATAGGCCCTCTTTGTGCTCCCATTTAGTCGTTAAACCTACTCTGAGCTTCCATATAGTAGTTAGGCCTCTCTGTGCAAGTAAGCCCTCAGTAGATAGTATGCCCTTTGTAGCAACCAAACCCTCTCCTCAGTAGTTAGTGTGCTCCTGGTAGTTACCGCCCTTATACATCATATCCTCCAAGTAGTTAATCCCCCTGTAGAAAGCCCCTCCCCCATGTGGCCATCCGTCTTGCATCTCGCATTTCTTTCCCCAGGAGGCAGCCCCCTCTATATAAGCATCACACCTGTACTTAATCCCCAATATGCAAATCCCCCTCCCCATGTAAGCATCCTTCTGCAGGTAATCCCCCAGTTGGAAGCTGCCTCGTGTAGGCTTCCTCCTGTAGATAATAGGTAATACCCCAGTTAATGCCTCAAGTAATGCCCCAATTGATAGCACACACCCCTGCCCCCCCATTTAGGCATCCCCCTGGTAGTTAGACCCCCATAGATAGTAGACCCAAATTTAGGCTCCGCCTATAGTTAAAACCCCACCTCTCCATTGTGTAATAAAAAGAAAAAAATACTAACCTGGCTGCTGAGCTCTAGCAGTCCTTTGGCAACTGTCCCCTCTCCCTGCTCTGCGAGCACACGAGTGACATCACTTGTGTGCCACAGCCCTGGAGCAGGGAGGGGCCTCTTGTTGCCAGAGGCAGAAAGCTGCCTGCAGCACAAATGTTATTGGCGGAGCAATAACATCTGACAGTGGGCAGGTTGTGAGCATTGTGGCACAGAATTCCAGCACGGCAATGGGTTAGTGCAAAGTGTGGCACTAGACAGAACCTTCTACATACACCTCACAGAGTACTGAAGCCCAGTAATATTTTTGATCAATACATGGAGGCTAAAAACCTACAAATCACTGAAAGAATATCAAAGTTTCCTGAAACAATGGCATGTTAAATCACTGCTGACAGTCATCAATGCTGAAAAGTGTGTGACCATGTACCAACAGAGTGTAAACGGGTTATTTGCTTTATCAATACACTTTCAGTACACAGGCTATGTGATTCTTCCCTTCCAAACTGACTGTGTGATTTCCTCACCATCTACAGCCTGTGCAAGTTTCCTTTCTTGGATGTTTAAATCACACACACACACACACACACACACACACACACACACACACACACACACACACTGAAATTTTCCAGGTGTTTTTAAACCACAAGATTCAGCACCACCATCAACACCATTAATGAAGAATATATACAGGCTCTGCAGAAGAAGTATAAAACACTTTTTTGAAAATTCTGCTTAAAAAGTTCGTTCATAAATTTTTCATTCAAGAAACAACTAAAATTCACAGCAAACGTGTTTATAGAATTTAAAAGTGGAATTGAATTTTGTTTGGAAAAATGTTTTGCAGCATAAATGAAATATTCAACAGATGATATCACATAGGCAATTTAATATTCACTCATAGCTACTGACCCTTGCGAAAAATATGCATAGTCCAGGTTTACTTTGACAGACAATATTAATCAGAATTTACTGAGCTATTACAGAGAGGAACTGGTTAAAAACATTACCCATATTCAATACATTGAGCAATGATTGAGACCAATATTTTCGGTTTTCAGGCGCCCTTCACGCACACTTTTATATTCCATTTAGTCAATTTGACTTGTAAAAAATTAATAAATAAATGGTGTTTTTACAAGTATTTGTGGTGTCAGAAAAAAAAACACAACTTACAAAGCATAACCTTAACCCAAAAATACAATAAAAAGGCAACAAAATTCCAAAAACACATTGGCCCATATTGACTAAAACCTTCTTAGGCTATGTTCACACAGTAATATAAAAATAAAAAATCCATCATTTTGAGATTAAAATACAGCCGTGTTTTTTATTTACTATGTGCTCTATTAAAGTCAATGGTAAGTTGATGTGATTATGACCAAATAATGAACATGCTTATTATTTACCACCGGCTTTTGCCAAATACAGCCACTTTTTTCCAATAGATTACACACTGTTGTATTTTCACTCAAAATTAAGACAGTATTATGCTACTATTATTTTATTATATTATTTTGCCTCAAACCCCACCCCCACACACGCCATCACCTGTATAGAAGAATATGGCCTCAAAATGACGTCTGTCCAACAAAAACCGAACTACATGTAGCAGAAAAGATCTGCATGGCAAACAAGCATTCTGCCGATTCATGTCAGAATTAGTGATGAGCGAACATCCCGATGTTCAGTTTGGGTTGTGAAGATAAAAAAAATTATTACAATCGGTTTGTGTTTGCTGAACATTCATGAACAAATAACAAAAGTACGGTAAAAACGTACGTTTCGGTCTACGAACATGCGTACTGATTGTCAGGTGTAAAGCGTAAAATACGTAATAGTGGAGCAATTACGAGGTGCGTAGCATTAGCGTATCTTTTGTTCATCAGTGCGTATATACTGGCAATCACTGGCACACAGCAGAGCCAGACAGATATATATATATATATATATATATATATATATATATATATATATATATATATATACACACACTACTGTTCAAAAGTTTGGGGTCACATTGAAATGTCCTTATTTTTGAAGGAAAAGCACTGTACTTTTCAATTAAGATAACTTTAAACTAGTCCTAACTTTAACCCCTTAGCGACCCATGACGTATCTGATACGTCATGGTGCCGCAGGGGGTGTTCAGAGCGGGGTCCCGCCGGGACCCCGCTCTGAACGGCACCGATCCCGGCTGCAATCTGCAGCCGGGCAGTGCCTCTATTAGCCGGCGCAGGTCCCGTTGCCGCGTCGGCTAATTAAGCCCTTCAATGCAGCTGTCAAACCTGACAGCTGCATTGAAGTGCTTTCCTCCGTGCATCCCTGGTGTCTAGTGGCACGGATCTCTCCCCCCCCGGGGGGGAGATCCGTTCTTCTGCCCGTGCCGGGCCTCAGTGTCGGAATGACGCTGATCCCGGCTCGGCAATAGATTGCTATGGCCTGCAGCAGGCCATAGCAATCTATGACCGATCTAATGGATCTTTGCTGTGTATATACACAGCATTGATCTCTATGAGAGATCAGTGCTATGTATATACAAGCCCCCCAGGGGGGCTTCTAGTGTATGTAAAAAAAAAAGTAAAAAAGTGTTTTAATTAATAAAAAATCCAAATCACCCCCCTTTTCCCATTTTATAAATATAAATTAATAAATAAATAAATTAATAAACATATTTAGTATCACCGCACACGTAATCGCCCGAACTATTAATTAATCACATTCCTGATCTCGCACGGTAAACGGCGTCAGCGCAAAAAAATCCCAAAGTGCAAAATTGCGCATTTTTGGTCGCATCAAATCCAGAAAAAATGTAATAAAAAGCGATCAAAAAGTCGTATATGCGCAATCAAGGTACCGGTAGAAAGAACGCATCATGGCGCAAAAACTGACACCTCACACAGCCCCATAGACCAAAGGATAAAAGCGCTATAAGCCTGGGAATGGAGCGATTTTAAGTGACATATATTTGTTAACAATGGTTTGAATTTTTTACAGGCCATCCGATACAATATAAGTTATACATGTTATATATCGTTGTAATCGTAACGACTTGAGGAACATGCATAACAAGTCAGTTTTACCATAGGGCGAACGGCGTAAATGCAAAACTCCCCGAAATCAAAACAAATTCGTTTTTTTTTTCAATTTGACAGCGCAAATGATTTTTTTCCGGTTTCACAACATATTTTATGGAAAAATTATGCCTGTAATTGCAAAGTATAATTGGTTTCGCAAAAAATAAGCACTCATATAAGTCTCTAGGTGAAAACATGCAAGCGCTATGGACTTTTAAACATAAAATGGAAAAAGCAAAAGAGCAAAAACGAAAATTGGCTTTGACCTTAAGGGGTTAAACAAATACACTCTATACATTGCTAATGTGGTAAATGACTATTCTAGCTGCAAACGTCTGGTTTTTGGTGCAATATCTACATAGGTGTATAGAGGCCCATTTCCAGCAACTATCACTCCAGTGTTCTAATGGTACAATGTGTTTGCTCATTGGCTCAGAAGGCTAATTGATGATTAGAAAACCCTTGTGCAATCATGTTCACACATCTGAAAACAGTCTAGCTCGTTACAGAAGCTACAAAACTGACCTTCCTTTGAGCAGATTGTGCTTCTGGAGCATCACATTTGTGGGGTCAATTAAATGCTCAAAATGGCCAGAAAAAGAGAACTTTCATCTGAAACTCGACAGTCTATTCTTGTTCTTAGAAATGAAGGCTATTCCATGCGAGAAATTGCTAAGAAATTGAAGATTTCATACAACGGTGTGTACTACTCCCTTCAGAGAACAGCACAGACAGGCTCTAACCAGAGTAGAAAAAGAAGTGGGAGGCCGCGTTGCACAAGTAAGCAAGAAGATAAGCACATTAGAGTCTCTAGTTTGAGAAACAGATGCCTCACAGGTCCCCAACTGGCATCTTCATTAAATAGTACCCGCAAAACACCAGTGTCAACATCTACAGTGAAGAGGCGGCTGCGGGATTTTGGCCTTCAGGGCAGAGTGGCAAAGAAAAAGCCATATCTGAGACTGGCCAATAAAAGAAAAAGATTAAGATGGGCAAAAGAACACAGACATTGGACAGAGGAAGACTGGAAAAAAGTGTTGTGGACGGATGAATTCAAGTTTGAGGTGTTTGGATCACAAAGAAGAACGTTTGTGAGACGCAGAACAAATGAAAAGATGCTGGAAGAATGCCTGACGCCATCTGTTAAGCATGGTGGAGGTAATGTGATGGTCTGGGGTTGCTTTGGTGCTGGTAAGGTGGGAGATTTGTACAGGGTAAAAGGGATTCTGAATAAGGAAGGCTATCACTCTGCAACGCCATGCCATACCCAGTGGACAGCGCTTGATTGGAGCCAATTTCATCCTACAACAGGACAATGACCCTAAACACCTCCAAATTGTGCAAGAACTATTTACAGCAGAAGCAGGCAGCTGGTATTCTATCTGTAATGGAGTGGCCAGCGCAGTCACCAGATCTGAACCCCATTGAGATGTTGTGGGAGCAGCTTGACCGTATGGTACGCCAGAAGTGCCCATCCAACCAATCCAACTTGTGGGAGCTGCTTCTAGAAGCGTGGGGTGCAATTTTTCAAGCTTACCTCAACAGATTAATAGCTAGAATGCCAAAGGTGTGCAATGCTGTAATTGCTGTAAAAGGAGGATTCTTTGACGAAAGCAAAGTGTGATGTAAAAACAATGTTATTTCAAATACAAATCATTATTTCTAACCTTGTCAATGTCTTGACTCTATTTTCTATTCACTTCACAACGTATGGTGGTGAATAAGTGTGACTTTTCATGGAAAACACAAAATTGTTTGGGTGACCCCAAACTTTTGAACGGTAGTGTATACATATATATATATATATATATATATATATATATATATATATATATATATATATATATATATATATATATATATACACATTAGCCCTAAAAAGGACTGTTGGTTTTTTTTCCCCACAGAGAATGCCTGGTCACTACAGGGTTAAGAAATGAATCCTTATAGTGCTAAAGCACTGGATTCTGTCAACCTCCCTACACTGACAATTTCACAACGTTCTAAGCCCATTTCGGTCAGCTCTCCCTCCCTACACTAACTAACTACCACTGTTCATATTGCTGCCTAACTAAATTCAGATGCTGTCCCTGCTCCTTTCACTCTCCCTACTGAACAACACAAGAATCAGGAAAGCATATACTGTACGTAGCGTATGTAATGACGCTAATCATGAACACGGCTACTACATTACCTGATGTGCCCTTCCTTCCCCATACGTTCATTGGTTCTTTACAGTTGGTGGGAGGAAACTTACGCAGTTTCGTACATAGCAAGATAAACGTTCGAATATGTTTGAAAAAGATCGTTATAACCATTCCAATCAGCAAACAAATTGTGATCGACAATTAGCATCATGTTCGTACGAACATACAATATTTACGAACATGTTGGCTCAACACTAGTCATAATGATGGCAAAATGATGTTTTTATTGGACGCCCATGATTTTGCAGCAAAGCAGCAACTAGGGCTTCAGACAGGAGGCGGATTTCAGACCTATAAACATTGTAGAAGTTTAAAGCCAAACACTGCGCATCCGCCTTTATGTTAAGTGCGCATGTAATATTTATTTCCTATTCTGGTTTGAGGTATTGTAGGAATTTGATATACTCCTGTTGTAAATGTGTTTTATATCCATAAATATAGAAGACTTGAGTCATATTGAATACTGTTGCAGTCCCTCAGCAAAGCAGAGGTGAAGATTCCCTCCGTTCCATTTTACATATCATTACCTCAGTCCTAACACATTTTTTCTTCTTAGTCATGAAGTATTTATAAGCCAGACAGAGAACAGTTTGACGGCTGTTTTCATACCGCATCTTTTCAGCAATCGCTTATGACACTAAGAAACCAATTGAGCCAGTGCTAATAAAATACTTATTTATGGTTAAATCTATATTTCTCTTCTCCAGGATGAAGTGACTTAATTTCGCCACTTCTGCTGAGCCAATCCTAGCTTAATGGAATCTGGATATATCATACGATTTTGTCAATGAGATGCTTTTCCAGAAAAACAAATGTACTTTTGCAAAAAAAAAAAAAAAAAAAAAAAGAAGATGATATTAATAACAAAAGACAAGTGAGAACAACTTTCTCCCGTCCTAGAGTTATAATACAGATGAACATTGGCTTTCTAAAACAAATTGAAATCTATTGTCTGATGCCATGAATAATGGTTTCTTCTCTCCTTCCAGGAAGAAAAAATATATCGTTTTCAATAATCTGTAGATAGAACTGTCATGTTTAACCAATAGGAGATTTTAAATGGCTCTGTGAAGTGTTTGTAGCCGGGCACTGCATACTACTGATAGCGTCCTGCATTTTAATAAGCATCGGAGTGATATTAACTTAAACATTTATGTGTTTGATACAGTTTTCTGACAAAGCTGTCTTAGCTCATAAACGGAAATTCAAGACAATCCCTGTTGCAAAAAAAGTTTGTTTCCTGATTTCTCCTCCAGCATTTGCCCATATCAGTATTAGAACTTTTTAGTATTTTTTTAACGTAAGAGAAAATATTTATTGATTAATAATGTATAGAAAATCCAATGGAGAAGAAGATTTATAACTTCTCCTTGCGATTAATCTTTCTGGGCCTCATGTACACGTCTCTGGATATTAGTCATGAGCCTCCTACCACTATTGCCGTCACTTTATTTGGAGTAATTAAGATTGGTATATATTTATTCATATATGCTATATAATTGGAGGAACTTTTATTACCTACATTTTATTGACTGTTTTCTCATGACATACTGTACTTTAGGTTAGTGGTAACATTTGGCCGATATGTGTACAATTTTTGTGTGAAAAATGCCCGCATTTCATGAAAAAAATGACAAAATTAGCAGTTTTACTGTTTGTTTGTTTTTTATTATTTTCTGTGGTCATCTTGTGGGTTTAGCTATGTGATAATTTTATTGCCAGCATCATTACGCATGCGGCAATACTGAATGTGTACTTTTTTATTTATTTATTTTTCTACATTTATTATTGCATTGGGGGCTATGGGGATTTTTTTGTGTTGTGTACCTTATTTATTTATTTATTTTATATTTAATGTTATACTTTATTTTACTGTCCCACCATGAAGGCCATCACTATTTGATTGCCTGATTACAGGCACACTACATTGCAATGCAATGTGCTTGTAATAGGCAAAGGTGATCAGGCTCAGCCTTAGGGCCCTATTCCACCGGACGATTATCGCTCAGATTATCGTTAAATCGTTCGAATCTAAACGATAATCGTTTGGTTGAAATGCAGTTAACGATTAACGACCGAACGAGAAATAGTTGATCGCTTTATAAGACCTGGACCTATTTTTATCGTTGCGGTCGCAAAAACGTTTGCAAATCGTTCGCATTGAATAAGACATTGTTCGGTCATTCGCAATAGATACGAACGCAATCGCAATTACGATCATAAGTAACGTTTATCATTCCATGGGAATGACTGAACGTTTTCAGGTCTTTCAAAATAGCGGTCGTTTGAGATCGTTAATCGTTGACGATTATGCAAACGATAAGATTGCTGAGATTGAACAGCCACAGTAGTTATGACACAAGAGGCCTCCTGGTGTCATAGCAACCATGGGGGCTGTGCGATTACTTCCGCCTCGATGGGGAAAAAGGGAAGTTTCTCCCTTCATTCTACACTATAGGTGCTGCGATCGGCCTGATCACAGTGTTTATAGGGTTAACTGCCGCAATCCGCACTCGGCACGAAACTATACATTCTTGAGTGGTAACTTGAGTGTACATTCTTGAGTGGTAAGTCACCGCAAAAAAAGGACCTTTTTAGTTATTGTGGGAAACACAGGACTTCCTGTGTTTAGTCTTTTTTTGGGGGAAAAAGAGACTAAACACAGGAAGTCCTGGTCATCTTAGCGTTCACAGGGAAGACATTCATTTGATTGATGAACACATTGATCAGTGACTCTCTGTACTGGCCAGGACTTCCTGCATTTAGTCTCTTTTTTCTACCAGAACAAGACTGGACCTGGATACAAGTAAGTATAGCTTTGTTTTAAAGCAAGATAACTAAAAAAAAAAAAAATAATGAATATAAATTGCAAACTTGCTTTATATCACATCTACTGTTGATTTAAAGTTTTAAAATTATAACGACAGAGACACTTTAACTAAGGCCGGGTTCAAACTGTGTTTTTGCAATCTATTAAACATAGGTGCTTGATGGGGAAAAAAAAGGACAAGATACAGACAACAGATACAAAAATTAATAAAACTGTGTTTTTGTTTGGATCTATTTTTCCATTGACTTCCATTGTGAAAAAAAAATATGTTGGAATATACAGTAGATAAAACTATCCATGAACCAGAGCAGATACAGCACAGCAGAATTCTTCTCTCCCCTGCTGTCCATCAAATCTGACTTTTTCGCTTCACTAGAATCGCTGCTGGCCAGGAATTTGCTGTGCACTTCCTCTGGCTGTACCTCCCGATTGCAGTTGTTGTCAGGAGCGAGATCCAGTGCAGTCAGTAATTATTGCAAATCAAGTATGAATTCTCTTTAAATAACATGTATTTTAAATAGCCCTCGCCCCCATCCCCAACCCCCCACAAACACACACACACTTTTCATCCAACTAACTTTTGACCAGCTACAATTTGGCTTCAGACCCCACCACTGTAGTTTTGTTTTGCCCTTTTGGCCTGGTATAATTCATACAATCCCATAGCTTTAAGGAGCATGTATGTACTGATGACACCTTCCAGCTCAGATGTCACGTCTCTGCTATCCAGAATCCCAGAGTCCCTATTAGCTTCCCCGAAAATGAGACAGTATCTTCTATTAATTTTTACTCCCAAAGATGCGCTAGGTCTTATTTTCATGGAATGTCTTAATTTCCATGAAGATGAATTCACAGTAATTATTTAACAAAAAAAAAAGAACATTTATTATATTTTGTACAGTCTGGAGACTGTAACAATCTCCCACAGCAGTTCCTGGACCAGTTGTACAGCAGGGACAGTATTGCAGCTTCCGGCCACCAGGGGGAGCTCATCACAGGACACGCGTACAGCACAGCAGGGACAGCGTAGGGTATGGCGGCAGGCAACAGGATAACGGCAGACAGTGTACAGCTCTACATCTGGCATGTACTGGACAATAGGCATGGCGGCAGGCCTCTTGATGCCTTGCCTGAACAGTTACAAGTGACGGCAATGGATGGTGAAGGTAGGGGACACCGGCAGCAGGCTAAAAAGAATCACAGCTGCATGACTTAGTGCTCTATTCGGCGGGCATGCTTCCAAACAAAAACTTACTGCTAGGTCTTACTTTCGGGGAGGCCTTATATTTATCAATTCATCAAAACCTTAACTAGGTTTTATTTTTGGAGAAACAGTGCACATCCTCCTCTTCAGCACCCAACTTACACACTTCCACCAAAACTATTAATTAATGGCTGTCCCTTGCCTCAGGTTAGCCTTTGATCCCGCCCGGTTCTTAAAACCACACCTCCTGTTGCCTCCACTTAAAAATCTTTTTGAATCCCCTCCCACTTAGACTACTTCAACCTCTTTATCTATGGCCTGCCATCTAGCACTTTTTAATTTCTTCAATCCACCCTTTGCTTTCCTGTGCTTTTCCAAGACTTTTCCCATGCGTTCATTGTAGTTTGGAAAAAATTACCCCATTACCCCATCCCTATTCTACCCACCTTTGAAACCTTAAAATCAACTTGAAACCCGATCCATTTCCTCACAAAAAACTAAAATAAGAGCTCTATTACACAGGGAGGCTTTTGTTTGAAAATCTGTATATCGCTCGAATTTAAGCAATAATCTTGCCGTGTGTATGCTGGCAACAATCAAATGACTACCGAAAATTCGCTCCTGACGTAGATCGCGTCTTTTACAATGACCATAAAATTATATTTAATTGTTGACAAATCTTTTAGTGTATGTACACATTGTTTGTAATTATCATTGTTCGTACACTAGAGCGTACAAACAATCGTAATAAACAACAACTATCTTTCTATGTATTATAGTGAATGATTTCATGCCATTCCCAAAAGCGATCATTTGCAATCGTTTATTGTTATTCGGTGGAAACCAAATACTGCTTAGTCTAATAGAACCCTTACTCTGCTGCCACTAAACTGCCACATGATCACTTTCAACCATCAATTACTGTTTCCGTCCCTTGTGGGTTTTGGGATCAAGAGGGTCATCTTGACCTATGTACCAGCCTCTTATTTGTTAAGTCATGTTCATTATACTTGTTCCGTGTTTTATGTTATGTACTTAAAGGGGTTGGCCACTTTATAGTAAAATTGAACAGTATTAGTAAATGTACTCACTGTATATACTGACAGCAGCTCCCTGTGTATCTCATACAGCTGAAATCAGACTCCCCTCCCCCAGGCCGTGCTGTCCTGCTCTGTGGTGAGTCTGTCCATAAGATGGCCAATCATGGAGGAGCATGTGACCATGCCCCGCCCCCACTGTTTTTCATAGGCATACACAGGCCCAGTGTTGGATGTTGGGGGCGGGGTATGATCCCATGCGCCTCCATGTCCGCTATCTTAAGGACAGAATCACCATAGAGCAAGACAGCACAGCCTGAATGGGGGGGGGGGCATCTGATTTTAGCTCTATGAGGTACACAGGGATCTGCTGTCGGTAAGTGCACTGTTTACTAATACTGTACACTGAACTATTTGACTATAAAGTGGCCAACCCCTTTAAATCTCTCTTCCACTTGTACAATACCCTGACATTCATGATGCTTTTTAAAATTAACAATTTAAAAATAAAAAATTATAATAATATTGCAATACCTGGAAATGTACCCAATAAAGTTATTGTATAAATGTAATAATTAGAAACACAGAAATCGAAAGATTGAGCAATTTTAGATTTAGATTCCTATATGTCATTTAGAACACATCTGTGAAGTGTACAATATATTATATGTCAACAATTAATCTGCTTATTAAAAAGATATCCTTACACGCCTCGATTGCAATCTGTCAGCAAATATATTGTTGTGCCATTACAATGACTTTAATTAGGATTTTGTTGACACATATGGAATCACAATCTCCAGCTAATAAGATATGATTACTGATAATACGATTGGGTGTTCAACATCTGTTCTTAGTTGGAGTGAGTAGCGTTAGTTGAAAAAAACAGAAATCCAAAGGGACAGATTTCACAGACTTGACTTCATAATTCCTCATCTAGCAGGAAAGTTTCAGCTTGGTATTTTACTGGACGGATGCCATTACAATAACACTTGTGCAACCGACTGCATTCATGTATGCAAATATTATTATAATAATAAGGCTGCAAAGATAAAGCCATCTACCTGCAGTATTGTGGTTACATAAGGGTCAGGTAAAGGAAATGTATAACCCAAATGCCAATGAAATACATAGAAGTATTCTTACAGGAGCCAGTGTAATTGTATAATATTCTATTCTCTTTGGTACTTTATGACATCAGATGGTAGTAGTGAAATTGCAATTGTTACATGTATTCAAATAAGACTGGGTGCAGTATTTTTAGCCCTCCTTTTAAAAGTGAGGAACAATGTAAATTAACTGGTGCTACAAACATATTTAGATTTGTAAATTACTTGTTTCTAAAAATGTAAAGTCTTCCAGTACTTATCGGCTGCTGTATGTCCTGCAGGAAATTGTGTTTTATTTCCAGTCTGACACAGTGCTCTCTGCTGCCACCTCTGTCCGTGTCAGGAAGTGTCCAAAGCAGGAGAGGTGCTATGTGGGGATTTGCTACTGCTCTGGATGGATCCTGATATATACAGAGGTGGCAGAAGAGAGCACTGTGTCAGAATACACCACTTCCTGCAGGATATACAGCAGGTGATACGTACTGGAGAATTTGAGATTTTTAAATAGAAGTCATTTACAAATCTATATAATTTTCTGATTTGAAAAAAAAAATCCCACCTTATCTCCTTATCGGCAATTCCTTATTGCAGGTAAATTTGTGAATGAAATCGTATACTTCGTAGTATATTTGCTTTTCAGTTTTGCTATTGTAAACGAAAAATATCAAAATTAGAAAAAAAAAATGCTGTTTTAATTAAATATAAACTTAAATGTCTGGTGGCTAATGCATTAGCATTAAAGTCACTAGTCATTTTAGTTTACATCTACTTAATACAGCATATTTTTGTTCCAATTTTTATTTCGATATTTGTAATATTCAATGACATCATCGATGCATCATGACATCATCGATCTGATGGCATCATAGATGACACAATCAATTACTTCATCAATGCAATAAAATTATCGATTACATCATTTATAACACCATAGATGACCTCTTTGATCTGATGACATCATCAATGACATCATTATTTACATCAGTGATGAAATAATTGATTACATCATCGATCTTATGACATCATTGATGACATTATCGATCCTATGAATTCTTCGCTTACATCAACAATACGATGAAATCATTGATGACATTATCAATGAGCTCATCAATCCGATGACATCATCGATTAAATCTTTCATATTATTGATGACATTATTGCGGACATCAATTACATCATTAATACAATGACATAATTAATACAATAACATAATCAATAAAAACATTGATATAAATAACATCAGTGATCCAAAGACATCACTGATGGCATCATCAATTCAATGACATAATTTGTTAGATCGATTAGATGACATCAGATGAGGTCATTGATGAAATCATCAATCCAATAACATCTGATGACATCATTGATCTGATGGCATCATCGATATCATCATCGCTGACATAATCGATTTGATGACATAATCGATCTGATGACGTAATTGATTACATCATAGATGACCTCATTGATCCGATTACATAATCATTGACATCATCAATGACATCATTGATGTAATCATTAATGACATCATCAATCCAATGACATAATCGATCCGATGACATCATCGATGACAATCTCTGAGATCACATCATTGAAGCATCATGACATCATCAATCTGATGGCATCATAGATGACACAAAAAGATGACTTCATCGATCCCATGACATTATCGATTACATCATTGATAACACCATAGATGACCTCATTGATCCGATGACATCAGCAATGACATCATCAAAGACATAATTAATAGAGATGAGCATGCTCGAGTCGATCCGAACCCGAACTTTCGCCATTTGATTAGTGGTGGCTGCTGAACTTGGATAAAGCCCTAAGGCTATCTGGAAAACATGGATATAGTCATTGGCTGTATCCATGTTTTCCAGACAACCTTAGAGCTTTATCCAAGTTCTGCAGCCCCCGCTAATCAAATACCGAACGCTCGGGTTCGGATCGACTCGAACCCGGTTCGCTCATCTCTAATAATTAATAACATCAGCGATGACATCATTGATGACATCATTGATGAGATATCATCAATTACATCAACGATCTAATGACATCATCAATGAGATGACATCTGCAATTAATACAGCACAAACAGCTTTGCACACAGACTTCATCCAAATTGTATTTCAAAGCCCTCTGCTGTTACAGGTGTGCTAAGTATTTTTGGTTTCGATCAGATTTGTCTTTTAAAAAAAAAATAATTACGTTTAAAGACCAAAAATTTCCCATAGAAATTAACGGCAAAATGTTCCGAAATTTAAACAGCATATAGAACAGCCGTAAACAGCCAATCACAGCACAAATGCAAATAGCCTTCCAGTTCTTATAAGCTGCTGTATGTCCTGCAGTAAGTAGTGTATTTGTATTCTTCCAATAATTGAAATTTATATTAAAAATAACCAGGGAGAGTTTACCATTAAGTTAGGCTCTGTTTACACCTGCATTGTAAATTGCATTTGTTTTTGTCATAAGAACAGAAAAATAAAAATTTTCAGCATGCTGGACTTCTTGTGCCAAAGCCACCAATGGCACCCAATATACCCTAATAAGTTCAGAGTACAAGTGGGTTCTGTCATGGTGTCCACTGTTTGACAGTCTTCTATGTGAAGACTGAAAATTCTTTTCATGTTAAAGACAAATATAATACCATTAAAATAGAAAATAATATTCTAAAAACCTGTGGGAGCATGTTCCACGTTATTTCTGTAAGGAAATCTAATAAAAAGCAATAAACACTAAGTAAACTAATACACAAGCTGTTACATTTCTTTTTAAGTGTTTTGTTCGTCTGCCACATATACACCAAATGGCATATTAAGCCAGTAACAGAAAATACATTATTTATCATAATTAGCTACCCCACAGTGGTTAGCGAATACTAGAAAAAGATATTCTTTTTCATAATTGAAACTATTTTTAATAAAACGTACTTAAAGTACATAGAGAAAGAACAAATTACCCTGCAGCTTACTGTTTATTTAAACATGCCTCGCTCGGAATTTTATAAATCATGTTCAGTTACACAAAAAGAAGTATCTATGTATATTTTCACAGCGTTAATCACTCAATATAAAAAGTTCAGTTGGTTTTGTGTTAAATATGGTCGCTATCCTTCCAAATAATTTAGGATACACTGTCGTGTGTGTGTGTGTGTGTGTGTACATGTGTAGTAGCATTTTTTCTAGTAAAATTGTATATGGAATTTTGTCAAAAGAATTATACCTTCTAGGCTCTGTCTCAAATTTTCAGTTGTCCCTCAATTAGTGGGTGAGATCTTCTTTCTTCTATAGCACAAGCTAAAAGGCTATAGCAGCAGCAGGGAGGATATTACAGAGCAGCATTAGTTAAGAATCCGGCATTGAGATCTAACACTTACTACCAGCATATGCTACTTCTCTGGCCTCTCCAGGTGCCTTTGCTTTTGCCCCTGTCGCAAAGCTTGTTTACCTTTGAAATGTTTCCAATGCCGTGCATATCTAAATGTCTGAATATAAGCAACAAAAGTGCCCATGGCATACAGTTTTTGTGTACTTTAATCCATATGCTAATGAGGTAGTTTGGTTCCCTGGGGATGGGACTACTGCCCTCAGTGCACAGATCCACCCCAGCCAGGGTACCCCTTCTAATGAATATGGAGGCTATTCTCTGCAGTAATGAGCGCCGAAGTGACATCCCTGCTGAGCTCCACCCCAATATTTATTAAGAGGGGTGGGCCAAGGTGGATTGGTGCACTGAAGGCAGTAGTCTTGCCCTTATGCACCAAAGCACCTCATTAGCATATGGGTTACAAAGTACACAAAAATGGTGCTGAGGATGAAGGTAAGGAACTTACCTTCATCCTCAGTGCTCTGTATTCTATAGAGATATATCAGCGGGTTAGATGCTTTTAACCTGTTCCTAATATACACACAAAAGCAGAATGCCTCATAATGAAATCAGACTAGTTAGGTGGTAGATATAGACTAGTTATTAGAGATGAGCGAATCGCTCATCTAAACAAAGCAAAGCGCTTAGTTTGATCTGCGCTCTGCTCATCAAGCCACTGGCCTTTCATCGCTGCTCCGCCCCCCTGCCGGGAAAAGCTGGAACCAATCCTGGGAAACTTTTCCAGCAATAAAAGGCCGGCGCCTTGATCAGGGGAGCGCAGATAAAATGAAGCTATTCACTTCGTTTAGATGAGCGATTCGCTCATCTCTACTAGTTATATTAGAAGCAATAGTGAATGAAAGTACTTTTGATAAGTGCACATTCCAATATTATTGTCCTAGCGTCACCATTTATAACCAACAATCCTAACAATGGAACAACAAAGAATTCTACACAAAGGCCTCAACTTTGCCCCGGAACAGAATTTCCATCTATTTCATACATTATTAGATATAAACAAATTCACAAGGTTACTAACGGTGAAAAGACACTTCCTCGATACCGAAATGAATGGAGGTGAAAACACACAACCACCTCACGGTAGAGAGGATGTGCCTACTATGGCTATATGTGATTTCAATGAACAAATGATGGTAACGTATTTAAAAGATCTTCAATCTGAATGTAATGATGGTTTTTCCTCCGCAGCTCCTTTACCATCCCGAGTTAAGAGCAATCCGGGGTTTTACCCCAAAAAGTCGAGCGTACCTGCCCTCGACACTTTTCAGTACGCAGTTGAGAGGGATCTGAAATCCCTGCACGACCTTGCCCCCAAAAATACCGCTCTTTCTCATATGTCTAAAGTTCTGTCTGAACTAAATACAAGTAAATTAATTGTTAGAAAGGCGGACAAAGGGGGGGCTGTGGTCGTGATGGATTTCGATCTTTACCTACAACAAGCATACATCATTCTAAACGATAATCATACATACAGAAAGATAGACCAAAATCCAGAGGATGTGTGCAAAACATCATTACATAGGTTGCTCCAGGAGGGCAGGGGTTTGGGTATCCTCACTGAAAATGATTGCAAATTTTTGATGGTTGAGGATCCCATAACCCCTGTCTTTCATGGCCTCCCCAAGGTTCATAAAGCTACATTTCCTCCCCCTCTGAGACCAGTGATTTCTAGCATAGGTTCCCTTTCTGAGAAAATCAGCATATGGGTAGATGAATTGCTACAACCCATAGTTAAAAATTGCGTAGCCTACTTAAAGGATAGCAAGGAGGTTTTAAAATCTATGTGTAATTTTGAATGGAAAAAATCATATAAGTGGTTCTCATGTGATGTAGTGGGTCTTTATTCATGTATCCCTCACGACCTAGCACTGGTTTCATTGGAGTATCATCTTAAGAAAGCGAACATATATTCCAAGGAAATTAATGAATTCATTCTGTCAGCTGTAAATTATCTGCTCAAGAATAATTATTTTCTGTTTGAAGGGGAATATTTTTTCCAGGTGACGGGAGCCCCGATGGGGTCGTGTTTCTCCCCCACGCTTGCAAACTTGTACATGTCGTGGTGGGAGGACATGTTCCTCTTTGGGGATAAAAACCCATTTAAGGAATGTATTGTGTGGTATGGGCGGTACATTGACGATCTCTTGTTCATTTGGGATCGCAATGTACCGCCCATAGAGGATTTCATTGGATACATTAATGGGAATGATTATAACATTAGATTCACTAGCACTGGTCTGCTGGACACGGTCGACTTCCTTGACCTTACCCTTACGGGGGATGGAACTAGTGGCACGGTTATCACCTCTTTGTATAGGAAGTCGATCGCCTGTAACAGCATTTTGGAGGCTACCAGTTGTCATCCTAAACACGTGATCTCGGCAATTCCAAAAGGAGAATATCTTAGAACAAAAAGAGCATGCTCCAGAGAGGAGGATTATGCCAAAGAGGTTAATCAGATAGACAAGAGATTACGTAGAAGAAAATACGCCCCCTGGATGTTAGATAGAGCCAAACAGCTATCAGCTGATAGAGATCGTTCGTCTCTGCTGTTCTCTCCAAATGCCGGTGGAGACAGCGGGAGAGATGATAGATCTAAGAAAAATGTAATTTTTAGTACACCATATAGTTTACAATTCTCTGAAATAAAAAAGATTTTTTATAAACATCTACCTATCTTGCATCAAGATGAGAAATTAAATATGATTTTGAATGGGGGATGTGAGGTAGTTGCTAGGAAAGGAATTACAATTGGTAACATCATCTCCCCCACAGTACCTAAGCACAATGTGAACAGAGGCAAGACCTGGTTGTCTCAAAGGGGTTTTTTCCCATGTGGCGGACCCCGATGTAATGTATGCAAATATGCGAAGAAAACAACCAATTTTGATACAGATGATTGTAAGAAGAATTTTTGCATTAAATCCTTTTTAAACTGTAACACAGATCATGTAATCTATACCATCTCGTGTTCTTTTTGCAGAAAATCATATGTAGGCTGCACCACAAGAAAGCTAAAAACCCGCATTGCGGAACATATTTATGACATCAACCGCAAGGGCGAGAATGTGTCGGGTGCAGCCAAGCATTTTATAACAACACATAATGGTGATTTGCAATATTTTTCTTTCTTTGGGCTGGAAAAAGTTCACAAAGATTGTAGAGGAGGGAATTGGTCCCAGAAGGTTCTCAATCGAGAAGCCTTCTGGATTTTGAATATGGACACTCGCTTCCCCAAAGGACTTAATTATAAAACCGATTTGATGTATATTTATTAATCAATATGAAATTAGAATATGGAAAATTATTTATTCCTGTTGTTTTTCTCCTTTTTTTCTATACAGTGTGCAATGTTCATGTTCATCCACTAGGGGGATCACCTATCTCCACCACTACCACAGCGTCTGCATACAGGTGCTATTAGCGCGTCTTGATTTGACACATGCGCATTACATTCACCTAGACGCCAGTGGGAGGAGGGGGTAAGTGGTCCATTTCCTGTTGTTTTTAATTTTTGATATATATGTGAGCTTTTTATGTATTAAGTGTATAAGCTGTGAAAAAGACGGTTACGTTGAAACGCGTTGCTGCACACTCCTTGTGTATCTTTTGGATGTATATGTGTTCGTGACAAATAAAGGACCCTGATTTTATGAGCCTGAGTGCTACAGAGACTTTCTGATTGATTTATAACCAACCTGGCACTATCATTTACAGAAAAAAAAAGCTTAAAGGGGTCGACCACTTTAAGTGCTGGGTGTACAGCATTAGTAAGTGTAGTCACTGAACTTACAGACAGCAGCTCCCTGTGTACCTCATAGAGCTAATATCAGACTCCTCTTCTCCAGGCCATGCTGTCCTGCTCTGTGGTGTGTCTGTCCATACAATGGCTTACATGTAGGAGCATGTGACCATGCCCCCACCCCCAGGCTCCACTACTGTGCCTGAATATGTCTATGGTGGACACTGGGGGCAGGGCATGGTCACATGCTCCTCCATGTCGGCCATCTTATGGACATAATCACCACAGAGCAGGACAGCACGGCCTGGAGGAGGGGAGTCTGTTATTGGCTCTATTAGGTATACAGGAAGCTGCTGTCAGTATACAGTGAGTACACTTACTAATACAGTACACTGAGCAATTTTACTATTAAGTGGCCAACCCCTTTAAAAAACACAATAATGAATAACTATTTAGTAGGTAGTAAAACCTAGAAGAACAATAGCCATTTTATAACCATATAGCTGCTATTTGTAAACATAACCTAAGGGTACATAACACAAAGGTACCTCTGAGAAATCAATTAAAATCTAAGGTTGTGAAACATAGTTGAGGTTACTTTAAATGCATTAAACAGGATCTTAGCAAAGTGCTTTAACTTTCATATTTCTTTAAAGCTGACATCTAATCACTTCTGGGTTTTCTTGATGCTGGAAAATTGCTAGAGAGAACAGCCATTACCCCCTTTTATAGTGACATTGTCTCAGTCAAGCAGGATATACACTGCTCGCTGTTCACACTATATAGTCTTATGGGTTCAAGGCATAAGAAGCTTAACATATTCCTCCCATTGGAAATGATACTTTACTGCACAGCATTTTATAAAGGATTGTAAAAGTTAATGAGCGCTCATGATCTATGGCTTGACAGGACATCTGTTCTCAACATATAATGACATAATATCCACCCAAGTTTGTTGTGCAAAGAGAGAAATACAAATGCAGAACTGTACATTACACGATTATAGGAAAATTACGGATTGGGGGAAAAGCAATTTAATGTTATCAGATAATGATAACATTTCTTCTTGATTCGCTCTGGAAAATGATATATAGATAAGTACTGTATATCCAGTAGTATATGTATAGAACAATATAAATATACCTATACACTAAAACACTGCTAGAAAATATCAGCATGGGATGTGAGAGTCATACATTTTGTTCTTAATTACACATTTCCTATATAAGATAATGAAGCAATCTAGCGTAGACCCGGAACCTCCATGGGCTCCAGCCAAGCCACCCAACACGCTAACTGAGTTAACTGGGCTTTTACTAGGCTTCACTTTTACAGTCATAGCTTAGACCCAACTCCCTAGAACCCCAATATTATCATCAGTTACCCCCTATTCTTACAGTATTTAGGGTACCAGTCCCCCGCAGCAGTCAGTTCTTATTTAACCCCTTCCCTCCCAGGCCAATTTTCATTTTTGCGTTTTCGTTTTTTCCTCCTCGTGTTTAAAAGGCCATATCACTTGCAATTTTTCACCTACAGACCCAAATGAGCCCTTTTTTTTTTGCGCCACTAATTGTACTTTTAATTTTTGCATAAAATATGCTGCCAAACCGGAAAAAAATATATGCACTGTGAAGTTGAAAATAAAACGCAATATTTCTTATTTGGGATGGTATTGTGTTTATACCATGCACCCTATGGTATAAATGACTTGTTATCTATGTTCCTCAAGTCGCTACTATTATAACGATATGCAACTTTCATGACTTTTATTTTATTTGACAGTTATTAAAAATTTTAAACCTTTTAAAAAAGCTAAATGTTCCTTAAAATTGCTCTATTCCCATCCTTATATCGCTTTTATCGTTTGGGCTAAGGGGCCGTGTGAGGTGTCCTTTTTTTTGTGTCATGATGTGTACTTTCTGTTGGTACCTTGCTTGCATATGTGCCACTTTTTGATCACTTTTTATCCCAATTTTTCTGGATTTAATGCAACCAAAAATGCGCAATTATACACTTTTTTGCGCTTACGTAGTTTACCGTGCGAGATCAGGAATGTGATAATTTAACAGTTCGGGCAATTAAGCACACGTCAATACCAAATATAGTTATTTTTTGAGGGGGACAAAGAGCACTCAGCACAGGAGATGAAGCACAGTCTGGCAGCTGGGCCTGGGGGCCAGATGGTAAGCAGCTATCTGTACAGATGCTGCATACAGTAGAGGAGCAGAACACCTTGCAAAATGATGGGTGTTCTGCTCCAACTATGTTGGATTTGGTGGAATGTCAATGACCAGCAGATTTTTATTTGTAATTAAATGGTCAACAAGAGGTGTGGGTGTTTTATTTCAATAAATATGTATTTCTGTTGTGTATTGTCTTTTCTTATGCACTTTACAGGTTTAGTAGTAGAAGCGACAGTCACTACTAAGCTGGGGCTTAGTGTTAGCCTGTAAAATGCCGGGTTCCAGTAGTCCCGGAGTGTCCCACAGTTCACGGAACACTTCCTGGTCTGAGTGGGGACCTGGGACGTGACATTCCAGGCCTGCTCAGCTAGTCAGTAGAGGGTTCCCATTTGACTGGCTGAGCAGGCCTGGAACGTCACACATTACAGGTTCCCTCTCTAACCAGGAAGCAGCTGGGAACGGGGGACCAGAGCATCAGTATGCGGCCACCAGCGCTGGAGCCGAAGAGGTAAGTGCACATTCTTTCTTTCATCCTCCACGTCCTGTCTGTTCTGCAAAAAATCCCTCTGCCCAGAATAGTCCTTTAAGGCATATTTAGAGGGGGATAAGGGTTGGTGTAAATGGAAAGGGTAATATGGACTCTCTGATTCTATATGGTTGGAATATAAACAGTTGAGGCATGCATTGCGGATAGCCCAAAAAATCTGAAGTTAGTTCCCACAGGTAGCTTGATAGATTCCTTTACAGAACAGAAAAGACATGTCTTATATTTACTCAGAATTAATGGAGATCATTCAAGGTAATTTAAAATTTAATAGAGGAAGGAAGTGGAAACTGGAAATTGGCCAAATCAATCAGGCCCAGTGGAAAAGAATTTATTCCAATGTGAAACTAGGCTCGAAGAACAGAAATTTTAGAGCAGCGCAATTTTTCTGATTCACCTGCTTTAAACCTTATCTTTAAAATTATTATCTGATGAATCTTGATACACTATTCTTAATCCTGCATGGTAAATGGCGTAAAAGAAAAACAATTGAAACACTAAAATTGCTGATTTTTCATACATCAGAAAAAAGTTCATGAAAAGAGGTCAAAAAATCCCATCAAAACCAAAATGGTACCATTAAATGATGAATCATTTAACCATTAAACTATGAATCATGGCACAAAGAATAAGCTCTAATGCAGCCATATAGATGGAAAAAGAGAAACAATTATAGGGGTTAGAACAAAGGAATTTTAAGCATGTTAATTTTGAAGAAAAGGTTTACATTTTTTTTTAAAGTACTATATATAATTAAAAAAACATATAAATTGGCTTTCGCTGTAATCGCACTCACCTACATAATACAGAGTCACTCTTACTGTAATGTGCACCCTCAAAAAAACACAACGCGTCAGGTGAGCGGTGCAGTGGTTCTGTATTAAGGGCACATTCTGTGGGTAAATATACAGTTTTTTGTATGTAAGTGATTGTATATTGGTGGTCTTGGCAGGTTGCAAGAGGTTTACTGAATATATTCTGGCCTTACATTTATATATGATCCATGTTGCTTCCCCTGCTCATAACTTGATACCATATAGCATTGCGGTGCAGCATTTACATGGTACTTATGCCCAGTGTCCAGTACTACTACATATATTGTCTGTAAATTAAACATCTATATTTGTGCCATAGGATTTATCATGTAAGTTACAATTTACTCCCACAAACCCCTAGGTGGTCTGTATACTGTGTTACCTTCTTATTGTGTAGTTTTTAATGAATAGTTTTTTTGTGTTTAATAAAGTGCAATACATTTTTGTAAATTAACATGCATAGTGTAAGAACAAAATCACTCAAAGTTTGCTAAATGGGAAGGGTTTTATTTCAATTTCACCCCATAAAGGAATTTTTTTACCGTACTGTTGCAAATTTTATAGTGATATGGGTTAGGGTGGGTTCACACATAACGTATCTGTAGCGGATATCACACTGCTAGTTTGCAGCGAAATCCGCTGCGGATCCCTTCACTGTCACTTTCAATACGATTACATACTTGCAGGGGAATTGTTATCCCACTGCGAGTACGTAAAAGGAAGTCCCCTTAACCCCCATGGACCAGTGCATACATTAGTGGTCCGCACTCTGGCTTGCTTCGGGGGGTCCCAATGTCTAAACATCCCGCTCAACCAATCAGTGGCTGCAGTGGGGCAGCACACTGATTGGCTGAGCGGGACATCCACACGCCGATGCAAACTCGCATATGTGAACCCACCCTTATGGGTAAAAAAATATAATTAAAACGTTTTTAAAAAATATAAAAAAACTAATAAAAATGCTCCAATAAACATTTATATTAACCCCTTTCCCATTATATTAATAAAAATATTTAGAAAATATAAAAATAAACATATTACATATCATAGCATGCAGAATTGTCCGTTCAATGAACAGCGTTATTGGAAAGCAAAAAAATCTAAATTATCAAATTTTTTCTCTTACACCAATATGATACCAATAAAAACAAGAGATCATGGCACAAAAAATTACACCCCAACCAGCCCTGTAGGTGGAAAAATAAATGTGCTTTGGCTCTTAGAAGGCGGGGAGGATGATAGCATCAATGACCTTTGGTCATGAGGGGGTTAAAGGGTTCATCTCAATTTCAGATGTTTTAATGAACATTAGCTCTAAGTTCCCCATCACAATGGACTGTAGACTACAGTGCAGATGTACCAGAGTATTTCTCCTATTCGACATCTGCAAAGATTAATGGATTTTTCTATTCCATTGCTCATCTTTCTTTGGTAGTCCTTAATATGCTATTCACACTGTAAAATTTCAAGAGGCAATAAAGAATATTAAAATGAGTCTAAGAGGTCAGGGTGCAGATTTGTAACCTGTATAAACGCACTGGTTATAGCCTTGACATTTTATAGTCACAGAAATCCCCTCTGTTTGCAGTTCTCTTCTATTTTCAATTGGCTGTACATTATTCCCATTCAGTGTTATCTTCTCCAAGCTATTAGCTCTAAAAAAAAAAAAAAAAAAAAAATATCCTGACTGGAATTGCAAATCTTTGCCACACACTTGGAATCATGGCTAGTGTGCACATTCATTGTCAATTACAATAGCAGCAGCTCTGGTGAAAACTTAGGTCATTCTGCAGTACTCGCTGTGCTTGTTCCTTCCCTTCAACCTTACATTATATCATCCTCTTGTGATCTATAGGAAAGAAAGAAACAACATCTGATTTGTTCTGAATGGTCGCTGGCATGCTGCCCCCTGATCATTGCTGGAAGGAACACTAGTGGAACATGTAAGTTTTTGTGAACTTACCTGCATTTAGGATTAATATTACATGGATTCTAGGTAATTCATGTCAAACTAAACACACATTCTATACAAAATAAATGTAAAACAAAAATTGCATTAAATTCCACATAGTATGGACCAAAATGCATTCTTATTACAGACATGGACATCATAGCCAGTACCATACTGGCCTTATGACTACTATTTGGGTACTAAGGTCATATTAACACTGATATTGTAATGAAACAAATATTTAAAGGGGTTATCCAGCGCTACAAAAACATGGCCACTTTCCCCCTACTGTTGTCTCTCAGTTGCCTCTAGCAACCGATCAGATTCAACCTATCACTTTCCAAGGGATCTGATGGAATCTGATTGGTTGCTAGGGGCAACTGAGACAGTTCTACTTGACACCAGTTTTATAAATCTCCCTGAATATTTCACAGCACTTTACAATTCTAAGGGTGAATGACACAAACGAAATCAGACATTACAGAAAAACACCTTTAACCATCAAGTCAAACATGAGGAGTAAGGGTCCTGCTCACAAGAGCTTACAATCTTTAAAGAAAGGGTTTGAGACAAAAGGAAGGGGCTAAAAGGCTTAAAGGGATTGTGTCATTAAGAAAACTAGGTCTAAACTGATGCATTATGTTAAATGAAACATATTCCATGTTTCTTTTCAAATGGCATTGTTTAAAAGATATAGACTTCTTAATCCCCCATGTGCCTACACTGTTGTTTTTTTAAATATCTTTTTGCCCTTGGTAAGGACCCACTAAGGTGGGCTAGGCATGCTCAGTTCAATTGCAATCTCCAGGAACCACTGGCAATTAGACCCTACTTACAAGCAAGGAGGGTTGTGGGAAAGTGTGTGCACTGTTGCATGGCAACGGCAGGGTTGAAGATTAGGGAGGAGACCAGGAAGTGATTAAATCCATGGGGGAAAAAAACAGTATAGTGATGTAAGTTACTTTATTCAAACCAGCACATTTGTTCTTTACATATATGTACAGTATGTGATACAAATCTGATTTTACTAGCACTATGGAGAGTTTTGTCGGTCATCAAGAAGATTTTCTAGTGTATTTTGTCTTGAATGGGCAACCAGTCTAACTTAGCCCCAAGACAGTGGGTTCGCTGTCCCCGTTCACACTAAGAAAAAAACGTCTCGGCGTCCTGCATTGTGTTAATGGGAGAGCGGAGAGGAGAGGAAGCGGAGGCGCGTACGCTCTCCCATTGACACAATGCAGGACACCGAACATTTTTGCTCAGTGTGAATGGGGCCTAAGATGTTATGGTGGTACCAAAAACAAGGATGGAAATGTCAAGTTTAGGTCATTTAGTAGAGGAAAGAAATACAAAAAGTTCAGCTTTAATATGATTTACTATTAAACATAGGGAGGACTTAACGTTTGAAGAGGTGTCCAAGAAAAAATAACTTTTCCCCTATGCAGAGGATAGGGGAAAAGTAGGAGATCGCAACCTCTGTTCCCCCTAGCTATCTCTGTATCGGGTCCTGGCTTCTGCATTATGAATAGAGCTGCGGGCACGGCACGTGACCAACGGCTCTATCCATTCCTATGGAGCCGAGTACATTGCTCTTCCGGCATACTCTGCTCTTTCTGTCGTTCCATAGGAATGAATAGATCCGCGGGTCACGTGCTGTACCTGCGGCTCTATTCATTACACAGAGGCCGGGGCCAGATACAGAGATAGCTGGGATACAGAGGACGGACTCCCCGTAATCTCCTACTTTTCCCCTGGAATACCCCTTTAAGACAGTGATTGGTATTTTAGAGGAATGCAGGGGTGATGTCACAGGAATATGAAGTATATACAGTTATAAGCAAAATAAAAGCAGTGTGTTTTAAACTACTGAGAAAAATTTCTGCTAACAGCATTTATTTCGATATACACAAAAAGACTGGGAACACTGCACATTCAATTTCATATAAAAACATGAACAAAAAAAACAATTTTTAAAGTATAAATAAGGCAAGGAAATATCAGGATAAATACCCAGAAACAGCTGTCTGTGGATGGATGCCTGCCTTGGTAAACCCTTGTCATGTCACAATATTCGCAACAGAGTGAGACATGAGTGGCATTCCCAATGGTGAAGAGGGCGGGGAGGAGGGATAAAGAGGCATTGCAGGCCTAGGGCAGAGCTACTCTATTTCACGCCAATGTGACACGGGGCTGCAAGTTTAAAAGTTGTTTTTTAGGACAATAACTGCATCACCAGCCGAATGGACCCCAGGACAGATCTTGGAATAAAAGCAGCTATCCCACTGTACAAGCGGTTTGAAAGGGGGGGGGGGGCAGATTGTGGGTTCAGAGTTGTTTTAATATATTCAAACTTGTCAATTTCTGAGCCATGGTAATTTACAAAGGTGTCTTCTGATTATTGCAATAGTCACAAGTCACCTAAGATATTCTTTGATTTCCCTGAAATTTATCATTAGATGCTACTTTGCCATTCTTGTTATTCTATGATCTACATCAGGGGTGTCAAACTCAAATACACAGTGGGCCAAAATTAAAAAATTAGACAAAATCGTGGGCCAACCTCGATAATTATTGAAGGCGGTCCTGGCACTGTCAGTGGCGTACATCTCCTAGCGCTGTGTACTATGATAAATGACATGATAAATTGCTATGATATGATTAAACCCCAACCCATGTAATAGCCAACCCCCCCCCCCCCCCCCCAATATTGTTCCATGTAGTAGTCAACCCAATCAAAATTGCCCGACATATTAGCCAGCCCTCCCCTGTAGTCTCATAGTAGCCAGCCCTCCCAATAGTGCCCAAATAGTAGCCAGCCCCCCAAGTGTCCCATATGGTAGCAAGCCCTCTCCAATAGTCTCTTTTATAGTAGCCAGTCCTCCCCTGTAGTCTCATATAGTAGCCAGCCCTCCCCCATAGTTTCTTATATATTAGCCAGCCCTCCACAAAATTCTCATATAGTAGCCAGCCCTCCCCCATAGTCTCTTATATAGTAGCCAGCACTCCCCATAGTCTTTTATATAGTAGCCAGCCCTCCCTCATAGCCTCTTATATCGTAGCCAGCCCTTTCCCAGTCTCTTATATTGTAGCCAGCCCTCCCTTATAGTCTCCTATATAGTAGCCAGCCCTCCCCCATAGTCTCTTATATAGTAGCCAGCCCTCCCCCATAGTCTCTTATATAGTAGCCAGCCCTCCCCCATAGTCTCCTATATAGTAGCCAGCCCTCCCCCATAGTCTCTTATATAGTAGCCAGCCCTCCCCCATAGTCTCCCTGGATACAGCCCCCCATACTTACCCCATCCTGCGGCTCCCGCTCCTGATGCCGATCCTGCCACAGAGATATGGCAGCCCACTCATCTTCTCATGTAAGTATTGGGGGCGTATCCAGAGGTAGGGTGGGTTCAGGGGACCGTCCAGGGGTGACAGATTGTCCCATTAGATGCCCAGCGCAGGACGTGTGTGATGACGTCACTGCGCTGCAGGTGTCGAGACACCGCTGACGTGCTCCTCGGCCACAGGCTAAAAACTGCCTGTGGCCTACAAGATTATAATATGGGCGGTCCGAGCATATCATATTATAATATAATGTGATGGCGGGCCAGATGTAATTCAAACTCTGAATTACCAGGCGGGCCAAAAATAATGGCACTGTGGGCCAGATTTGGCCCACGTATTACAGTTTGACATGACTGATCTGGATGGATGTTAGCAATTATTTTCCTTAAGAGCAAAGAGATTGTATGTCATATACAGCAGTGGCACACCAAATCACATAAAAAAGGTTATACAGTACTTTATTACAACTTACACAGTCACATGTCCCTAAGCCCACCAAGGCCAAGACCAAAGAGCTGTCTAAAGACATCAGGGACAAAATTGTAGACCTGGACAAGGCTGAGATGGACTACAGGACAAGGCGAGAAACTTAGCAAGAAGGCAACAACTGTTGGTACAATTATTAGAGAATGGAAGAAACAACAAGATGACAGTCAATCTTTCTTAGGGGGTAAGAATGATTGAAAAAAAGGTCAAGAATCAGCACAGAACTAAAGGGGAGAACCTGGTTAATGATCTGAAGAGAGCTGCGACCACAGTCTCAAAGATTACCCTTAGTAACACACTATGTTGTAATGGATAAAAAGCCTGCAGGAAACCCATAAAAATCATTTCAAGGTCCTGGTTTCTTTCACATCAACTGGTGCCAGAGATCTGTAATTTACTTCCAGTCTGACACAGTGCTCTCTGCTGCCAGGGCAGTAGCAAATCCACATAGAAAACCTCTCCTGTTCTCTAGACTGGAATAAATACCACTTCCCTCAGGACACACAGCAGCTGATAAGTACTGAGAGTTTTTTTTTATAGAAGTAAATTACAAATCTCTGGCACATTCTGACACTAGCTGATTTAAAAAAAATTTTTTTGTGAACTACCCCTATAAGAGGTGTAAGGTGGTAAAGTAGGTTCACTTAGCAGAATGTATAGCAGAGCAGTAACTAAATTTGGTAAACTTATAATGTAGAACGTCTACAACTGTTTTGGATTTCCTCCATAAACATTCAGCACCTTACTGAAGGAAACACATCCTCGACGTGTGCCAGGTTTGCTGCCATCAATTGCAATTTACATGAGCATAAAATCAGTAATTCAAATAAAAGTATACATAGTAATTCAATAGTAGTTCAGAATAGAAATAAGCATAAAATCAATAGTTCTACCAATGGTGTTTAGTCGTGAGATCAAAGAGTTCATGAACTCTATACATTAAATGTCCTTTTAAAGTCAAATGTAAGTACAGCATTAAAACAAAGTAGCAATGCTCAATACCAATCGTAGCAGTGTAACATAAGCAGCAAAGGTTTGTCTGAGCAAATACTGAAAGTGCAATGATAGTCTGAGCATGATAACCCCTTAAGGACAGAGCCCGAAATGACTATAAGGACCGCGCCAATTTTTTCAGTTTTGTGGGATTTTTTCCCTCTTCGCCTTCTAAAAGCTATAACTCTTTTATTTTTCCATCTACAGGGCCATGTGAGGGCTTGTATCTTTCAAAAATAAATGTATTTTGTAATGGCGCCTTTTTTTTGGGGGGGGGTCTGTATTTACGTCATGCACTTTATGGTAAAACTGACATGATATCTTTATTCTATAGGTCAGTATGAATACAGCGATATGCCTTTTTAAAAAATGTTTTAGAGTATGTGCACACTACGGAATTCTCGTGGAGAACTCTCCGCTGGATTCTGCAGCTCGCCCCCACTCATGGCCGCGCGTATCTCCATCTGTGCCGTAGACTCCAGTCTATGGTCAGGAAGATTCCGCCGTCCACGCGAAGAATGAATTGTTCATTCTTCACACTTCTGGCGGAATCTGTCTGTGCATAGAATGGAGTCTATGGCACAGGTGGAGATACGCGCGGCCGTGAGTGGGGGCAAGCTGCGGAAACCGCCACGGGTGATCCGTGCGGATTCCATAGTGTGCACGTACTTTCACTGTTTTTTTGTTTGTTTTTTTACAGTCAAACTTTTTATTTTTATTTTTTTCACATAGGTATTAAAATGGCCCTATTGTCACTCCTATAACGCTTTTATTTTTTCACCTACGGGCTGTATGGGATATCATATTTTGCGCCATGATCTGTAGCTTATTAGTATCATATTTGTGTAGATTTGTGCACATATTTATCACTTTTTTTTAAAAATATATATAAAATGTAATTTAAAAAATCAGCAATCCTGGTGGGGTTTTTTACCGCTTTTTGTTTACAACTTTTTTACATTTCTAACACTGATCATTGCTATGACATAGCATTGCTGAATTCCCATAGACACACAAGAGTCAATAAGAGTTATGCAAATTGTGTGTATGCACATTTTGCAGTGAATTGCAGTAGGAATTTCCATGCAAAAACCTCATCCAATTGCCTGTTACAGTTTTACACTGCAGATTTTTCTGGCATGTGTTATACCCTCTTGTGGTAGCAATATGTAAATGTAATATTGTTTGGAAAACCTTAAAGTGTAACTATAAAATATTTTGACCGTTTAGTTTTAGTTAGCTTAGGCCATGTTAAGAAGTTTTGCAATATACAATAATAAGCTGAATTGAACCGTTTCTCTAATACATGCAGCTGAATGTCCTGTCAGAAATGTGTTTGCTTCTGCATTCTGCTGGCCACGCCCCCTGGAAATCCGTACTGAGCTATGTACGGATTCTCAGACAGCAAGCACATGACAGGCAGCCCTCACACTATAATTCACCCCCCAAACCCACTGTTATATGTACCTTAGGGCAGGGCTGTTTTGGCTAGGGGGCGCTGGTAGCAAAAACATTCATTATGTGTACATGCATTATAAATTTTATTCCCATAAGGCTTTGGTGGGCTCTGCTATCTTAGGGAGGCGGCAGGTGTCAGGTGCACTGTACCCACAGACCCCAAGCTTCCCACTCGTACCTTCAGTGTGGAGCCGACAACACTGCATCACCACTGAGCAGGAAGTAGTGGATGCTGAGGTGTTTGCTGTCAGTGCAGGACAGGCTGTGGCTCCTGGGGCAGGCTGTCAGCAGAGGTGGGCGTGTAATGGCCCCAATATTACTGATTGATGTACAGCCCCCTTGCACTCTGCCAGAGTACCCCACCCGCGGCAGGAGCAGGGGGCAGGGCTTGTTGTCCGGGAGCGGGGCTTGTTGGGACATTAATTTGCTAGGGACGGGCATTCTACAAATGCCACCCTGGCACGCCCCCACACACAAATGAATGTCCCAACAAGCCCCCTGGACGACAAACCCCGCCCCGGACTACAAGAGTGCAAAGGGGCCAGTTAGAGGTCACCCAGCTTTCGCAGTACCCTAAAGCCAGTATAAAAGCAGTCACCCAGCTTTCCCAGCACCCTATAGCCAGTATAATAGAAGTCACCCAGCTTTCCCAGCACCATATAGCCAGTATAATAGAGGTCACCCAGCTTTCACAGCACTCCGGCACCCTATAGCCAGTATAACAGTGGTCACCCAGTTTTCCAGCACCCTATAGCCAGAATAATAGAGGTCACACAGCATTCCCAGCATCTTTTATTCAGTATAATGGATGTCACCCTATCATCCTTGTGCTGCCTGATAGATATAAGACAGTAATGTGATAGAAGATAGATATAGATAGATAAAAAATAGGAGATAGATAGAAAGTCGTCTGCTGAGGTTCTCGCTCAGACCCGCTCTCTCCCCCCCAGGCTGAACCCCTAGTTACGCCCCTGGGTCTGGTGTAAGGTTGTTCTGATCCCACTGTCACACCCCTACATGTGTGCAGCCAATATTCTCCGCTATCACTATGCAGCTAACTTTGTAGTGATGTATACACATCCCTGCTTGTCTTGTAGAATTGTATCTGTCATAGTGATTGACTATACCAGTGTTCCTACAATTCCCATCATGTCCTGCCATATGAAGGCTAGCAGGGCAGGCTGGGAGCTGTAGTTTTGGAGAGCTACAGGTTGGAGAACCCTGGAGTATATAAAGAGGTTGTCCCAGCTAGTTGTGTCATCACAGATCACCTATCTTCCATCTACTGAGACCCCCCCAGCGACACATTGATTCATAGTAGAAATAGCTGTGGTGTGAGGGAGAGGGGAGGCCACACCCACTTTGACAGCCAGGAGAAAAATCCATAAATTTTTTTGAGCCGAACAACTGGGGATATCTCAGCAAGCACACACGCTATTAACACAGTTTAGGGCTCTTTTTAAAGGGTAACACGTGGGCTTTTTATTTGAGGAATTTCATTTTTTGGTTACTTGAATTATAGTTGCTCTTTAAGTTATTCTGGTTTTCACTGAACACTGCAAAGCAGCTACAACACTACAGCATTAGAAATCCTGAGCAATAATATTAATCTTTTATCTACTCTTCTATTCCTATTTACCTAATTAGGTTCCTACGGCATGAATTTCCCTTCGATGCCACGTTTATCAGCTTGACAATCTACAATTTGCTGTCTGGACATGTTATGCAAGTTTAGAGTCTGTATTTAGCAAAGAGAGAGGCAGAAAGTCACTCCTGGGAATTTGAGGATATTAAACCACTTGCATTTATAAATCAGGGTTTTTTTTTCTCCAGAAGCAATCCAAACGATACGTCAACTCAAAATTAACAATTCCTCATCTGAATTGACTTTTCTAATTTTATGTCTGAAAATGACTTGCCCGGATCTCCTCATATTTTAGCAGCGGCAATAAATGTTTGTATCAGACATAAATCTAGAGTCTTCCTAAAACAAATGAGTAGACTATTGAACAATGCAGAATTTTTTTTTTTTTAGAAATCAATGCAGTAAGTAATTTGCCCGTGGGCAAATATTAAAGGGGTTATCCAGCGAAAATCTTTTTCTTTCAAATAAACTGGTTTCAGAAAGTTATATACATATTTGTAATATACTTCTATTTAAAAATCTCAAGTCTTCCCATATGTATCAGCTACTGTATGTCATGCAGGAAATGTTGTTTTCTTTTAGTCTGACACAGTGCTCTCTGCTGACATCTTTGTCCAAAGCAGCAGCAAATTCCCATAGAAAACCTCTCCTGCTCTGCACAGTTCCTGTCTCGGACAGAGATGTCAGCAGAGAGTACTGTGTCAGAGTGAAAAGAAAACACCACTTCCTGCAGGACATCCATCAGCTGATAAATACTGGAAGACTTGAGATTTTTAACCCCTTAAGGACCAAGCTAATTTTCGTTTTCGTTTTTTCCTCCTTGTGTATATAAGGCCATAGCAGTTGCATTTTTACACCTACGGACCCACATAAGCCCTTATTTTTTGCGTCACTAATTGGACTTTGTAATGACAGGCTGAATTTTTGCATAAAATATGCTGCGAAACCAGAAAAAAATTATGCGCAGTGAAATTGAAAAAAAAAAAAATTGCAATTCTTTTTCTTTGGGAGGGCTTTGTTCTTAGTTTGTCCTATGGAAAAACTGACTTGTTATTTATGTTCCTCAAGTCGGTACGATTAAAACGATATGCAGCTTATATAACTTTTATATTAATTGATTGATGGCTTGTAAAAAATTAAAACCTTTTACAAAAAATAAACGTTCCTTAAAATCGCTCTATTCCCATGCTTATAGCGCTTTTATCCATTGGCCTATGGGGCTGTCTGATGTGTCATTTTTTGCGCCATGATGTGTTCTTTCTATCGGTACCTTGAGTGCGCATATGCAACTCTTTTTATCGCTTTTTATTTACATTTTTCTGAATTTGATGAGACCAAAAATGCGCAATTTTGCACTTTGGAATTTTTTGGCGCTTACGCAGTTTACCGTGAGGGATCATGAATTAAATTAATATTTCGGGCGATTACGCACGCGGTAATATCAAACATGTTTATTTATTTACATTTATAACATGGGAAAAGGGGGGTGATTTGGACTTTTATTAGGGGAGGGGGTTATTTGTTAATAAAAACACTTCATTCTTTTTTCTCATACAGTAATTAGAAGCCCTCAGGGGGACTTCTATATACACAGCACCGATCTCCCATTGAGATCAATGCTGTGTATATAATAGAGCACCGATCCATCAGATCAGTGCTCTATTATAATGGTCTGCTGCAGACCATCTGAATAGATTGCCAAGCCGGGATCAGTGTCATTTCGACGCTGAGCCCCGGCCGGCTCATTAGAACGGATCTTCCCTCTGCGATCGCATCGCGGTGGGGAGATCCCCCACTAGCCACCAGGGACAGGGGGCACAGTCACGATCCAAATGCAGCTGTCAGCTTTGATAGCTGCATTTGAATAGTTAATTAGCGGGTCGCGGCGATCGGCGGCGGCTAATACCTGCAGTCCCTGGCTGCATATAGCAACCGGGGACCGCGGGCTGCTGAGAGGGCTCACGCCGGGAGCCCTCTCTGTTTACCCTTAACGGCCGCATGAGGGGTATACCAGTCATGCGTCGTTAAGGGGTTAAACAGAAGTAAATTACAAATCTGTATAGCTTTCTGAAACCAGTTGATTTGAAAGAAAAGTATTTTTGCTGGAGTACCCCTTTAAAATATGCTAAAAAACAATATTGTATTATTGCCACCAGTGAATGCTTTGATTTGGAACCAAAGAACTGGCACTTTGCATGGCTGTTGTTTATTTATTAGTATGGCCATAAAATGACCAATCCAATGCATTGTGTTCACACCAATTATCCTCTCGACTTAATATGACTGAAGCTTAGTGCTACTGCTCTTATCTTTTCAATTAAGGAGCCTTTGTGGTTGTATGGCCACTTCCAATGATTTGTGATCTTGAGTACGACATTAATGATCTGCCATGGGAGTAAGGACACAAAGAAAGAGCCGTTAAATATTGTGACAATGTATCAAATGCAATTTATAAAATACTTTATTTTTTCGTAAGCTCGTTTGTACAAAAATACATTTCAGATATTTTGCACAACAAATAAACTAAAAGGGACAAAAAGGTGTAATGGTAAACGAAAGACAGGAGTAAAATATAAAAAACGTCCATTTCCTAGGCCGGCTATAAAAATGAAAACCAGATGAGGTGCTTAATAACTTATGTGGAGACTGACCTGCTGCACAATGCAACTAAAACGGTTATAAACAGAATTAAAGATACAACTTTAGAAATGGAAGGGTAGAATTACAAAACAATTCACTTTTACAGCATATGTACACTAAAATGGGCAAAGTGCAGAGCACAGACAATTACGGCTGCGGACTTTACAACATACGGAACACACACACCTTCATAAAAAAAATAATAAAATAGATTAAAAGCAAAATTGATAAAGTATTTAAAGACACTGCACAACCTAAACATATAAAACCAGGCTCAAACAGAAACTTTTTTTTTCCCCCTCGTAAACTGCAGCTGGTTTCTCCAGTTGTAATCTGAAAATGCCCCTTCTTTTCAAATCACACAGCCACACAAACAACATTTAATCTAAGGGAAAATAGGTACTTTAAAAATCCTTGAAAGTCAGCCCTGCCCGTGGGCAGTATCTAGCCTGTTTTCCTCTTGACAGATCCTTAAATTGGTTCTGCCACCCTGAATTGCGCATCAGTAGTCAGATGAGTTTTTCTTTCTTCATTATGCCATTGTGTAACCATAGCTTCCACAGTGCAATGCCACAAGAAGCCTGTCCTTAAGGATTTCCTTACTTGGGTATTCAGGCAATTTAAGCATATTGATGCTGAAAAAACAGAAACAAGCAAAGCCAGCATTACAGGTTAAGGCTGAAACACATCTACATATAAAGGGTAAAAAAACAAAACCTGTAAAGGTTTACTAATATAAACATAAGACATATAAAAGAAAAATAAGTTTTAGTTCTGGAGATGTCCCCACTTACAATATTGGCAGTGAAATTTTGTCACAAAATGGTTAGACACAGAGGAAGAGCATATTACTGTTGAATTTAAGGGAATGTCAGAAAATAAAAGTTAGATTCTGAAAGCGCAGCTGGGTATATGAAAGTTACCATGTGTCTCCCTGTCCTAACATCTAACAGTGTCAGCATTTTGGAACATAAATTACAGCTGATGGGTTCCCTTTAAAGGGAATATGTCAGCTCTTGGGCCCTACCTAAGATGCTGGCAGCCCCCAGCTAGCATGGTGACTTTTTGGTAATTTGCCATGCAGCGGATTATGTAAAATCTTATGTCTCCTACTGTACTAAAGAGTCACAGAGCAGTTGTTCGTGCCACACTCTGGCATGCATCCTCCTCCCTCTTCATGAATAATCAATGCTGCCCGGCCTCCTGCTCGCTCAGCTGTCAGATTGCAGATCAGTGCTCTGAAGGCAGGTTATGTCTGAAAGAAACACTCAGGTATAATTGAATCTCTTCTTTCTAATGTGTTGGAGCTGTGGTCTAGGGGTAACTCACCAGTCTAGAGACCTGCCAGCAGTTCATTCTCTGATTCGAATCCCCTGATGGAAATTAAATAGATGTCTTTTTTTTCTCATTATTGTATTAATTTTAGGGCTATGTTCACACACAGTGTTTTTGCTCAGTATTTTGCAACCAAAAGCGGATTGAAAACACAGAAAGGCTATGTTCACACACTGTTGAAATTGAGTGGATTGCTGCCATTTAATAGCAAATAATTACTGTTATTATAAAACCACGTCCAATATTTGCCGTTAAATGACGGCCATCCTCTCAATTTCAACAGTGTAAAAACATAGCCTTTCTGTGTTCTCAATACACTCCTGGTTTTGGTTGCAAAATACTGAGCAAAAATACTGTGTGTGAACATAGCCTTAAGAATAATACAACAATGAGGGGAAAAAAAGACATCTATTTAATATCCATCAGGGGATTCGAACCAGAGAATGAACTGCTGGCAGGTCTCTAGACTGGTGAGTTACCCCTAGACCACAGCTCCAACACATTAGGGAGAAGAGATTCAATTATACCTGAGTGTTTCTTTCAGACATAAACTGCCTACAGAGGACTGATCTGCAATCTGACAGCTGAGCGTGCAGGAGGCCGGGAAGCATTGATTATTCATAAAGACGGAGGATGCATGCCAGAGTGTGGCACAAACAACTGCTCTGTGACTCTTTAGTACAGTAGGAGACATAAGATTGTACATAATCTGCTGCATGGCAAATTAGCAAAAAGGCACCATGCTCACTGGGGGGTTGCCAGCTACAGCACACTGTCAGCACCTCAGGTAGGGCCCAGGAGCTGCCAGATTCTCTTTAAAGTCATTCTGTAACACCGCTTTCGTAGCCACTTATTTGTGCCCCATCTGCTGGCATCATGAGGGGAATCTACCACTGATCGCTGGAAAAATATTTAGCAGTAACTGAACTTTATTTTTGCGACAAAAAATAAATTGCGACAACACAGTTACTGTAATCTAGCTCTACATGTCAAATTTGTCTGAAATGAAGTCATAAAGTGTCTGAAACACCACCAATGGAAAGTACTAGTAGTACAGAGATATCAAATGGGAAAAGAATGCCCAGCAAGAAAAAGTGGCAGCTGGCTGAGCATGGCACAGAAGAAGAGGAGATAGAAATACACCTTTAATTTCGAAATAGAGTTTTGCGCTAGGGGCTGACCAATAGTAGGTGTGAGCAAATAAATTAATTGATCCACAAAATACAATGAGAATCAGTTCATCTATTGTTTCTAGATATTCAGGTAAACCTCAGATTAAGGCTGGTTTTACATAAACATAATTGGGGGACCATCTCAGCACCTGGTCCAGTCTCATCCGTGGGTCTAACCACCCAAAATAGCAGCATCATGGGGATCTATGAAGTTATCAGTTCAGGCGGTTAAACCTGAAAGACGGAATGTGATAAAAAAAAAAAAAAAAAGAGCGTCCATGTTACACTTGACCTAAACTGGGGTAAAAAGTAGTCGTCTCCTCTACTGGTTATAGAAAAGGTTGCTGGCTCTAAGATAGTCTCACTGACTTCATTAAGGAATTATCAATTGTTCAATATCACAGTTTATGAAAAAAAACAAGCAATATCAATAAACAATAAGTCAGATACTTTTAAAGATGCAGAAAAGATTGCTCCTGTTGTCCACCTTTTTCTATTGGCAATAATGCTCCAGGTCAGAAGGGTACATGGACCATCTAAGCCTGTACACTCGGTACCTCACTTTATCCTCTAAATGAGGTGGTGTAGGTAGGGTTAGGTTCCTGTTCACTTAAAGGAGAAGTCTGGCCGTTAAAGCCGGCAGGGGAGAATTCGATCATGAATATGAACTTACCTCTCCCCGTGCCTATGGTGAGCGTTGGGACCGGCCTCGGGACTCCAGCCAGAGTGCATTTACCCCTGAGTTGTGATGATGTCACAAGCCAATCGGTGACTAGAGCAGCGTCCCGCCCTAGTCACTGACTCCATCAGCTGAGTTGTGACGTGTCAGCGGCGGAGATACCGGAGCTCAGCGAGGGTCCCATGGGCACCAGAAGAGGTGAGTTCATACTCCCGATTAAATTCCCCCCAGATTTTAAAAATGGACACACTTCTCCTTTAACCCCTTAGCGACCCATGACGTATCTGGTACGTCATGGTGCCGCGGGGGGTTTCAGAGCGGGGTCCCGTTGCCGTGCCGACTAATTAAGCACTTCAATGCAGCTGTCAAACCTGACAGCTGCATTGAAGTGCTTCAGACCTCACGTCCCTGGTGTCTAGTGGGACGGATTTCCCCCCCCCCGCGATGCGATAGCGGGGAGAGATCCGTTCTTCTGCCCGTGCCGGGCCTCAGCCTCGCAATGACGCTGATCCCGGCTCGGCAATAGATTGCTGTGGGCTGCAAAAAGCAATCTATGACCAATCTAATCGATCTTTGCTGTGTATATACACAGCATTGATCTCTATGAGAGATCAGAGCTGTGTATATACAAGTCCCCCAGGGGGACTTCTAGTTCATGTGGGAAAAAAAAGTAAAAAAGTGTTTTTATTAAAAAAAATCCCCTTCCCTAATAAAAGTCCAAATCACCCCCCTTTTCCCATTTTACAAATATAAATTAATAAATAAACAAATAAATAAACATATTTGGTACCGCAGCGCAAGTAATCGCCCGAACTATTAAATTATCACATTCCTGATCTCGCACGGTAAACGGCGTCAGCGCAAAAAAATTCCAAAATGCAAAATTGCGCATTTTTGGTCGCATTAAATCCAGAAAAAATGTAATAAAAAATTATCAAAAAGTCGTATATGCGCACTCAAGGTACCGATAAAAAGAACACTTCATGGCGCAAAAAATGACACCTCACACAGCCTCATAGACCAAAGAATAAAAGCGCTATAAGCATGGGAATGGAGCGATTTTAAGGAACATATATTTGTTAACAATGGTTTGAATTTTTAAAAGCCATCACATAATATAAAAAAGTTATACATGTTACATATCATTGTAATCATATTGACTTGAGGAACATGGATAACAAGTCAGTTTTACCATAGGGTGTACAGCGTAAATGCAAAACTCCCCGAAATCAAAACAAATTCCTTTTTTTTCAATTTGACAGCGCAAATGATTTTTTTCCGGTTTTGCAGAATATTTTATGGAAAAATAATGCCTGTCATTGGAAAGTACAATTGTTTTTGCAAAAAATAAGCGCTCATAAAAGTCTCTAGGTGAAAAAATGCAAGCGCTATGGACTTTTAAACAAAGTGAAAAAAAAGCAAAAGCGCAAAAACGAAAATTGGCTTAGACCTTAAAGAGGACCTGTCACCCCCCCCGTGCCGGGGTGACAGGCTCCCGACCCCCCCGTTAGATCCCCCTATACATACCTCATCGCGCCGGGTCCCGCTTCCTGAGCTTCCTAGATGCTCATAGAGAATGAATGGGGAGTCCGATGCTCCGTCATTCTCTATGGGCATCGGACCCTACTGTGAGCTCGTGCGCCGGGCGCTGAAACCTCAGTCACCCGACCGGCTCAGGAAGTGGGACCCGGCGCGATGAGATAAGTATAGGGGGATCTAACAGGGGGTCGGGAGCCTGGCACCCCGGCACGGGGGGTGACAGGTTTCCTTTAAGGGGTTAAGTATACAGAATGAATATTTTCCCTCCAATATAAATTACATACCATGTACTAGATGTTGGTAGCAGATTTGGTGTGTATGCCACAGCTGCAATGGTGAAATTCTGCAGCCCGCTTCCTCCCATGATATATGCAAAACCGCCATGAGGAACTCTGGAACTAAACAAACAACCCATGACTTATTACAGAAGTACATGTCTGACGCAGTGTAATAATGGCAGTATATGATTTTTTACATAAAGGCATATTATTGTTGCTGCAACCCATGTGTAACATAAAATTACATGAAAGAATTATACAAAATGTAGTAAACAGGAAGGAAATAAATTGAAAACCAGTCAGCTAGGAAATGAAGCAACCGACAAATCATATGCTGAGCATTTCTGATTACAAATGTTCACTAGAAAGAGATACGCATTACAGTTTTTAAAGTGCAGATATTGTTATCTCAGATGACAATGTCAAATATTACGTTCCACACACAGCCCACAAGAAGTAAGATTGACCTAAAGCGGCCCATACAATGTAACATGTCTTACGGACAATGAGATTTCTCTGAAAGAAAGAAATCTAATATAGAGAGGGGTCTTCATTTCAGCATGAAAACACTTGGCAATTGAGTGATTCTACTTTTCCGCAGAGCTGCTCATCGCTGACAATTTATGGTGTACTTGGTCTTATTTATGGCCATATGATGTACCCAATAAGCAAAAGCCATAAGGCTATGTTCACGCAATGCAATACAATGGCCATTGTACGATGCTAACACACATCTACTGTACATTGGACCCTTTGTAATGGTCATTCATGTATGATGTCTATTCACAATATAAATTTTCCGCATCTGTATGTTATTTGGAAACATTTTTAAAAAGAAAAAATATGTTTGCAAAAAACAAACAAAAAAACCATTGGCCGTTGTATTACAGCAAGTATCGGACAAATTTTTACATGTTCCTGCGGCCGATATTGCCATATAAGCTGAAGGAACATATCAGCTGCACCTTTGGGTGGCTGCAATTCAATTAATCATTGACCTCAATACAATGTACAGCTGTGAGAACGGCCATACATTGTGTGAACAGACCGTGAACAATGGCTATTGTTCATAGTCTACTGGTCGAAATGATTAAAAAATTATTAATATTAAAAAAGAATACACTGTGTGAACATAGCCTAATAGTCTCTTGGTAAAGGATGCCAATATAATTAATATAAAATAATATGCTATTATAGTATCCATTTGATGTTTGTGACGGATGGAGTTGGTCACCTACAGACTACTGTATTACAGCATTGATTTAACTAACTTTTTTTTTTTTTTTACAGGATCCCATGTATGGAAAAGAGTAGTCTACTACAACTAAAAAAATTATTCATGTAAATTGCAAACTTGCTTTATTTCACATATGCTGATAATTTAGATTTTTAAAGTTAAAAAGACAGGTACAATTTAAGAAAAAGTTAGAGTTATACCATTTTTTACATTTTTTGTTGAAAGGAGAACACAGTGAAGGACTACTATCTGAACAAACACTCATCAAGATTTTTTAACTTGACATTTCATTCCCAAAAGGCTTAGGTGAGATCTTAGATGTGAGCACTAAATACATTGTAAGATTTACACCTTCCGTTGCTATTGCCTTTTGGCTGCTGCTCACTTTTATAGATATAACTATAATCTATGTTTTAAAATAAAATGGCCTATTGCTGTACAACAGCCGAGGGAAAGTTAAAAGGTAATGCAAACCTACACGTTTCGGTGGTCCACTAGGGCATTACTAAGACACAGATTTACTAAGTGAACAACTACAAAAGGAAATTCAAGCAACACAACTACAATTACAAACTATCAGCAGCAATTAGGCTACATTCACATGTTCAGTGGTTTTGCTGGACCGTGTATGATGGCCGAAATCTTCGTCTGCAATCTGCAAAAACTTTGTTCATAATGCATCTGCAATATGTATTTTTTTTGCAGATCAACAAAAAAGGGAAAGGTGATAGTTATGGTGATAGTTAAGTGGGAATGTTAAGGAAAATCCAGCACCTTAGTCGTCTAATTGTAAAGTTTTTTTATTGAAGCTAGGCAGAAAAAAAAAAAACCTGACAATCGCTGACGCGTTTCGGTCTGTTCAGACCTTAAAGTGACACTGTCACCTCCTTTTTGCATTCTGACATCTCTACACAGGTGTAAAGGGTAAATTTAGCAGTTTTCATACCCTATTTTATATCATACGTCATGGTGCTTGTTCAAGTAAAAAGTCATCTTTTATCAACTGCAGATTGTGTTAAGTGGGCGGGGCCTCGCGGCATTAGCCCCACTTAGCCCCGTCCACAACGCCACCGTTGGCCCCGCCCCCTCGCCTGACGCAGGGAGCTGGGGCGCGCTGCCCAGGTGATCGTTAGATCGTCCGGGCAGACCATAGTAGATAGCGGTGGTCTGCTGCCGACGCTCCTACAACACAGAGTGATGGCAGCATATTGCTTCTATCATGGTCCTTGCCGTTTAAATATGTTGAAAGGTATCACTCCTGTAATACAGATGTCTTTTTAACACTAAAGAATTTAGCATGGTATGGGATTCATGAAAAGAGTCACATTTATCTATATTCATACCACAGTACTGCTTCATAAACAATACAACTATCAGAATTCAAGCAATTCCATTATTACTGTACGGCAGATATACAGCAGGAGACAAAAGGCATCTCAGTTATTCTTGAAGACATTCAGGAATCTTAAAAGCTGCAATCATAAATGCATTTGTTTTACCAGATCCATTGAATTAATTTTATGGTGTGCAGCCAGGGGAAGGAATATTTGATTTTTTTTCACTGAAGTGGTACTAAAGCTATGCTTAGACAGAGATGAGATCGTAATGAAGAAACACACAGGAATAGACTTTGAACCAGAGGAAGGAGGCAGATTTATTTGTTAATAAGAACATAAATACAAAAAATCTAATTATCGGGCAGCTGAAACTACACTTTCATTTTACTCAGGGGTCTGATATAAAATGACTGGCAGAACTGGGTTTTTAAATATATCCAAAAAAAAAGCAATAAATAAATTGATTTCACCTTTTCATAATTCACTGATAAATAAAAGTCTGTTACATCGGGAATCTCTTCACTGAAAACTCATTGGCTGACTGTAATGACGCCTCTCTTGACATGATTCTCCATGTATGAGCCAGCAGGGTCACAGGGGGGCCATCCCTGAGCACTGACGCTCCCAGAGAGACGTTATTACAGAGGACGTTCCCCACCGATGGTGACTACCTCGTCTCTGTTGACCACCCACATGCCTAGTCAAGTATGATTTACATACAGGGCAGGAGATGTACACACCTGATTTTCGGGGGATTTTGTGTAGCATCCATACCTAATATTTATGTGTTTGAAAACAGTGCTACTGGCCTTATTAGGGTATGTTCACACTGAGCAAATATGGCGGAATTCTGTGACGGAAATCTTCGGCGCCGAATCCTGCCTGCCTCAGTGTGACACTGCTTTTATATAGGAGAGCTTGCGCGCCTCCGCTACTGCCGCTCTCCACTCTAAGATTTGACATGTCAATTCTTTGAGCGGAGAGTGATGCATTTGGAGGCACAAAAAGCCTCCCATAGAGAAGCAGCGTCACACTGAGGCAAGCGAAATTCCACCACATTTGCTCAGTGTGAATATACCCTTAGGCCATGTTCACACAACGTAAGTTCTGTACTAATCACGGTTGTTGCATGATTGGTACGGACCCTACGTTGTGCTGCAGGCCGAGGGAATCACGGCCTGTGTATACACTCCGGCCAGGATCCCTAGCGGCGCCGTAGTACGTTAGTTTTCTGTGGCCGCTATTCATTGAATAAATAAAAGTTGCTCCTGCATTATGTAAAATTAGGATTTCACTATAAACTTATATACGCACTATTGTGTATGAAAAGTACGAAGCAGCTGGAAAGTGGCGTACAGCACATACATTGATTTAAGGTGCAACACATACAAAAATAGAATTAACCCTTTACAACCATAATAGAATAAACAGGGCCGGATTATAATGTGGGTGGTTTGGGCAGCCACCCACATCCCTCAGCAGCAAACTGGAGGATCCTCTGATGGGCCCTTGAGTGATGTGCTGCACTGCAGAGCAGTTCTCCTGAATCGGCTGTAAAGATGAAAGCCAGTTCAGGACAATTGCGGTGAGCAGCTCTTTCCTTCTATTCAACTGTACCATCACATTGCTGATACAACTGAATAGCCGAGTGGCAGGTGGGAGAAAGCGCTGTCCTGCCATCCGGCACTTCTATGTGATTCCAGCAGAGCAGTGATTAGCTCCACCTACATTACACAGCATCCTGACCAGAAGAGGGCAGATCAATGTAGCACAACAGAAGCCAGGAGGGGTGAGCATTCTGGGCCTGAACAATACAAGCGCAGATCGGTATGAAGCAAACGCATCTGGTTTGTTCATCTATAGTCAGTAAGAGTATTGTGGTAATATGATACTTCAGTATGTTCATGTTTATGGTTATGCCATGAATAATATCTAGAAAATCAAACTTCGTTGGTTGTTTCATTAGTTTGTTTGGATTTTACAGAACAAAAATGTGCGTTTTTTTAATATGCCAGAAGATTCTGAGTGGTGAAGAAAACTTTGTTTCTATGTCTGTGTTTGTTTATGCCTAAGATAAAATTTTCATGCACAAGGGGTTTGTCAGGAAAACCTTTCATTTTCACTGTCATTTTGTAGGGTGTACACCAGTTTTCATGACTCAAAACTTATTATTTATTCCCCCTATTGTGTCTAGACTAGACAGGAAGAGGAAAGTTAAAGGTTTTAAGGTATTTCAGTTGCAAAATGTGCATTCAGCATGTATAGGGCTGAGTAATTAATCATATAATTCAATTCATTTGCCCGGTCACTGCTGCAAAATTTAATCAGAAATATGTTTTTAGCCCTGCGCCTTGCATAGGCTCCCCTACCACATGGGAGAAGGCAGTGCAGCGTGTAGTATATCTGGATGCTGCAACTAGTTATATAATTTATCAGCTTATATACACAAAAAAAAATTCTAAATTCCTATCAGGCATGTGTCCCAGGTGCCTTAAAGGTCGAGGGTAAGGGCTCTACAAGAGCTGATCTGTTATTTTTAGGCAATCTTACGTAGCCCTAATTCAGCATATACATTATACATAAATTGGGAAGGTAGGGTGTTACATACCTGCCTGTTACGAATTGCAAAAGCAACACTCTCTCCTCTTGTGTAAGTTCTTGTACAATCTCCCAGAACCACTGGAAACAAGCAAAAAAGTGTTAAATTAAAAAGAGAAGCACCTCAGCAGGCATACTCACATATACCATTTATGCTGCATCTTGGCCATTGTGGGACATGTTAGTACCTCAATGTCATGTTACAGAATGTTCTATGTATAAGACATAAAACAAAAAGTGCCCATAAAAGACATCCAGTATTTGTATGTCCAGACAGTTTAGGTTCTTATTATGGAGACAAAAGAAAACAGCAAAAATACAAATGTGGAAATACAGCCTATGTAAGTTGTCCAGGAAAAACTTGCTTTTCCCCTATGATAGGGGGCAAGTAGAAGGTCGCGGGGTGTCCGACCTTTGTACCCCCCGGCGATCTCTATATCGGGCCCGACACTCTGTCGAAAAGAGTTGCGGGTCTGGCACGTGACCCACGGCTCTATTCATTCCTATGGAGCGACAGGAAGCTGAGCATGCCGGAAGGGCGCTGTACTCGTCTCTTTCCGTTGGGTCCATAGGAATAAATAGAGCTGCAAGTAACACAATGCCTGTGTTACGGTATATTCACACTGTGATGGTTTTCATCACAAAAATACATTTTGCACGGGTGGAGTTTTATGCTCGTGTAAAAGGTTTTAAAGGGGTGTTTCCAACTTAAGTGGATTCACTCATTCATTCTCTAAAGAGCCACTGAAGAGAACTAAATGCAGGTTTCGTTTGTCTCTTGCAGCTCCATAGACAATTAATAGAGCTGTGCCACCTACAGCTTCATTCAGCTGGGTTTTCAGGATCCCAATAAAGATGGCAGTGGGCCCCAGCGGTTGGACTCATGCAATCATTTAGTTATCGCCTACCCTGTGGACAGGGCATAACTACCCCTTCAATCGCACTCAAAGTGTGAGCATAATAACCTGTAAGTATACATACACTAAACAACCACATTGTATAGCTGAAATAATTACCTTAATCACTTGATCATCTTTCTCATAGCCACTAGTATATTCAGTATTCTTCATCCAGTCATTCACGTCTATTTCAGGCATGCCAGATAAAAGAAGTTCCTTAAATTACAAAAATCATCAATACGTCATTTACCAAACGACTTTGAAATAACACGTCTAGAAGTGTTCACAGAGCACCAGAAGCCCAAAGAGCCAATGCACTATGGGACTTCATTGCTAAGGAACTGTATCAGACAAGTGACAGGACTGGCAATCTGAGAGCTGCTGTTCTGCATGCTACATGGATGACTCTACCGTACCACCGACGCCGTTTACTTCACAAATAATTAAAAAACCGAATGTGTGCACAAACTGTACAACGCACTTGTTTCATTCCTTGTTTAAGAAAATGATTGATAGGTGAAATAATTGTTTGCATCTATTGTGCCGGTGGAAAATACTGATGCGATTACAAAGACTTAACACATCTCCAGCTTAGTAACCGCATCTTGGCGCTGAATGTAGAACATCACTAGTGACCCAAAAAAAAGAGCTTACTGGTGCACAACCCAAGGTAGCCTATTTAATAATTCAAACAAATGTGTTCTTCCTAAAATAAATACATGCCATAGCGGGAGCGTTCCCTCCTTCCTTGCTTCTGCAGTGTCATTTAAAATTGCAATAACAGCACTGACATGCATGTTACCGAAATATCAAAGACGTTTAAAAAAAAAAAAAAAGTGAAGCTTTAAGACATACAAATTCAGTTATTTAATTGTACAGTGCACCTCTAGCCTTTCTATTACTAACTAATTTCCGAATAAAACGTGCCCTATAATCCAGATAATAAATGTAAACAATTAATAAGTGTCTTATTTGTTCCCCCCCCTGCGAGTGCCGCAATGTGCTCCGGAATTGTATTCGGAAATTAAGAGGACTGACTGTGCATATTTATCTTTTGATAGTTAATAACGTGTGTCTTTGCAAAGTGCAATGTGCAGTAATGCTGGCTTCCTATCTTGCAATTACAGAAAAGCTTATTTGCATTGGAGCTCTTCACAGCACATTGGATTTATTTACTCTGTAGATTACATTTAGAAGACAATTCAAAATATGCACAGAAAGATAATTGCAGATAATACGTTATTAGGGGTATTGTGTATATGAGTGCTAGATGCCAGAAGAAGGGGGGGGGGGGGGGGGGGGGGGGGGGAATCAGCAATGCAGTGCTGTGCTAACCACCAGAAAGCCAACAAAGGAAAATACAGGTTGTGTAACAAAACACGAGGCTTGGGCAATTTATAGGCTGATTATAGCAATTTAGAAAAAAGAAAAGAAAGAAACAAAATAACCTACATTTATTCTTTCAAAGTACCGTTGTTTATTTCCTAACATACCATATGATGTCTTCAATGGTAGCAACATACTGTTTAAAAGATCAATCAGATCCCTGTCAATCACAGTACATTTTCATGTAGAGTGGGGAAGATGGATCGATAAATTCACCATTGATTTACAAAAACATGCACATGGATAAAAGGAGGCATAAAATCTTCAAATTCCATTGTATCTCACACCTCAACAATGGAAGAGGGGGAAATGCTTAAAGCGACTCTGTACCCACAATCTGCCCCCCCCCCCCCCCAAACCGCTTGTACCTTCGGATAGCTGCTTTTAATCAAAGATCTGTCCTGGGGTCTGTTCGGCAGGTGATGCAGTTATTGTCCTAAGAAACTACTTTTAAACTTGCAGTCCAGCGGCCGGGGCTTAGACTGTATATGCATTAGGCTGGCACATCCTCTCTGTCCCTCCTCCCTGCCCTCCTCATCATTAGGAATGCTCCAGGCAGATTGTCTCCTATTCATCAGCTGTGTGAATACTGAACATAGGCTGGATCGTTAAGGCACCTGTGCAATGTTCAGACAGGAGAAAATGTTACAGTGGCATTCCTAATAATGAGGAGGGTGGGGAGGAGGGACGGAGGGGTGGTGCAAAGTTAGGGCACAGATACTCTAAGACCCGGCCGTTGGGCACAGAGCTGCAAGTTTAAAAGTTGTTTCTTAGGACAATAACTGCATCACCTGCCGAACAGACCCCAGGACAGATCTTGGATTAAAAGCATCTATCTAAAGGTACAAGTGGTATGGGGGGGCAGATTGTGGGTACAGACTCACTTTAAAAAGAAATACAGTGGAACCTTGTATTATGAGCAGAATTTGTTCCCGGGAACATGCTAACATGTAATTCAAATCACTCGTTTATCATTGCAAATTTTGCCATAAACAATTGAAATGCAGATGATTCGTTCCACAACCCCCAAAATAAGGTAGGTAGGTAAGGTGTTCTGTATTAAATAAAGAAGAGGATATCAGTTAACCCTCCCTCCACACACAACTCCCCAGGTGGCTGCAAACCTGCTGGTGCTGTTACTTGTTTGTACTAGTGCTGGCTGCCTGGAGCAGCTATCGGTGAAGTGGTTATTTGAGGGGTCAGAGGGTAGCAGCCATGCACGACCATAAATGACCTTGTGTAGGCAAGATGGTGGCAAAAAGTGCATGGCATTGGATAAGACCCTGGCAAGTTGAAGGCCTCACTGCTTGGGTTCTGCCTGTAAATGCAGCATCTAGGCTGCCTAAACACCAGAGTAGGAGGGCGCCACAGGCTAACTTACACTCTTGTGTTAGTGAGGTTGCCAGTGTTCTGGCAACAGGGAGAGGAGATAAGGCCGAGCTGCTCGCTTACACAGGAGATCTCCACAGTTCAACAGAGTTGCTCAGGTAGCAGTGGGTTAAAATGAGAGGGCGTTTTACCCAGCACAGTATCAGGATGGGGGCACAGGTATCCTTGTATTACCAAATCTTGTTTATCAAGTTACAATTTTTTTTAATTGTTAGCTTGTCTTGCAAAATGCTCTACAGCCAAGTTACCTGTAATCCAAGGTTTCACTTTACTTGTAACCTCCTATTTTAGCGGGACATACAAAGTAAAATGAAATAGTAAAATGAATAGATTTAGCAATTGACTTTGGGTAATTCTAAAACAGCAAGGTGAAAATAATCTGTAATATTACACCACACTGGTGTTGAATATAAGTTTTATTTGCCTCTTTGTCCATGTGTCACACTATGAATTACACAACTTTTACGAGCTGCTATAGATTTCTATTTGTGGCAACTATATATTGTGGGTAAGTATAGTATGTAGCGGGAGGCTATAGATCGTGCCCATTCTGCTAAGCCCCACCTACATAAAAATCAGCAAGAGCTGCCCAAAAAAAAGATAAAAAAAATAAGTTCATATAAGGAGGTGGTGCAAAATGCTGTGGCTTTTGTATGCCAGAAAGCTAGCAGACAGGAGATTATTTAATAAACTCCTCCATTGGGTTTAAGAGTTCTTTTTTATTTTCATTTGAAACACACACACACACATTAGTCCATCCACAGCTTTCCGAGTTTCAAACACTGTACCCCTCCATGCAAAACCATCTTGTCACTGATTTATTCACAACGATTGAAGTATTGCACCAAGAAGTGCTTCATTTACTCACTGAGCAGTAAACATTTCTTCTTAATTCTTAAATTTTGTAGTGACCAAAGTGACTGTCTATGAAAGTAGAGACCATGTATTTGATTAAAGGAAAAGTCCGGAGAAAATTTTTATTAAAGTATTGTATTGCACCCTAAAAGTTAGACAAGTCACCAATATGCACTAATTACGGGAAGTGCACATAAAGTGTTTTTTCCCTGCACTTACTACTGCATCAAGGCTTCACTTCCTGGATAAAATGGTGATGTCACGACCCGACTCCCAGAGCTGTGCGGGCTGTGGCTGCTGGAGAGGATGATGGCAGAGGGATGCTCAGTGTCCCTCCAGTGCCCTGTGTCCCTCAGTGTCCCTCTACCATCATCATCATCATACAATACAAGCAACACAAAAAAATCCAATACAAGCAACACAAAAAAGCACGATTACTTACGGGTAATCTTGTTTTCAATAGCCCATGACAGCACCCCTGGAGAGGACCTCCCACCGCAGGACAGGAAACCTGAGAATATAAAACCTTGACACACCTCTCCAGCCTCAGTTCAAACAAAAGTACTCCAGCGGAGGTAATAAACAACATAGGTAACATAACACAATACTTTAAACAATATTTCAGCAACATCCGGCTATATAGGGTAGGGTATGCATGAGGGGTGCTGTCATGGGCTATTGAAAACAAGATTACCCGTAAGTAATCGTGCTTTTACCCTAACGCCCTATGACAGCACCCCTGGAGATTTAGAATAGAAACTAAATTATTAGGGGGGGACTACTGCTGACAGAACCTTTCTGCCAAAGGATAAATCAGAGATTGGTCTTAACTGTACCCTGTAGTGTCTAAAGAAGGTGTGAACAGAGCTCCAAGTGGCAGCTTTGCATATCTGATCTAAGGTAGCTTCTGCCCTCTCTGCCCAGGATGTTGCCACTGATCTTGTGGAATGAGCTGTGAAGAATGGAGGGGGATCTTTTCCCTTACTAGAGTAGGCTAGAGAGATTGACTGTTTAATCCATCTACTTACGGAAGCTTTAGAAGCTGCCTTACCTTTATTAGGACCTGAAAACTGAACTAACAGGTTCTCAGCTGACCTAAAATCCTTTGTCTTGTCTAAATATTCAAGGAGGCATCTCCTAACGTCCAGAGTATGGAAAGACGCCTCCTTCTGGTTTTTAGGGTTGTTACAGAATGATGGCAAAATAATCTCTTGATTTTTATGAAACTCAGATACTACCTTCGGGAGAAAGGTAGGAAGTGTTCTCATAACTACCCTGTCATCTAATATCTGGGTGTAAGGGGGATGTGCCGACAGAGCCTGTATTTCACCTACCCTTCTGGCCGTTGTTATTGCCAGGAGAAACGCCATTTTTAATGTGAGCAACCTGATTGAGACGTCTTCTAGGGGCTCAAAAGGAGTCATAGTTAGGGCCTCCAGGACTAGGTTCAAGTCCCACTGAGGCACCAATGTCTTCTTGGGCGGATTAAGACGAGAAGCAGCAGTTAAGAATCTTTTTACTAGGGTATTTTCTGCCAGCTTAAAATTTAGAAAGGAGCTTAGGGCCGACACTTGCACCTTCAAGGTATTCGGGCTTAAGTTCATGTCCATACCAGCCTGTAGGAAGTTGAGCACCAGAGGGATATTGGGCTGATCTAACGGATCTTGTTTGCCTTTGGAAAACCTCAAAAAGGCACGCCAGACTCTAAAATAGATGTTTGTAGTTACATCCTTCCTGCTTGCTAGAAGTGTATTGACTACTGTGTCAGAGAACCCTCTTCTTTTCAGGATGACCCGCTCAGCATCCATACCGTCAAGTGCAGATTCGGGGTATCCGGGTGCTGTACTGGGCCCTGCGACAGCAGATCTTTGGTGTTCGGCAGTACCCATGGCTGTTGTACTGACATTTTCCTCAGGCAGGTTATCCATGGCCTTCTGGGCCAGAATGGAGCTACTAGCAACATCATTGCTTTGTCTTCCCGAATCTTCCTGATGACCTTGGGGATCAGACGGAATGGTGGGAAGGCATAACCTTTTTCTCTTCCCCAGTCGAGGGAGAAGGCATCCACTTTCGTTGGATTGTCCAGGGGATTCAAGGAACAAAACCTGTTTAGTTTTTTGTTTCCTCTTGTTGAAAACAGGTCTATTGAAGGTGTGCCGAACCTCTTCAGTATTAGATGGAACACTCGGTCGTTTAAAGACCACTCTGTCTGCTTTATCTGCACCCTGCTGAGAAAATCCGCAACCTTGTTTTCTTTTCCTTTCAGGTGTACTGCTGAGAGAGAAGTCAAGTTTACTTCTGCAAAGGAAAAAATTTGAGAGGACAGATTCAAAAGAGTCTGGGATCTGGTGCCCCCCTGTCGATTCACGTAGGACACTGCTGTTGTGTTGCCTGAGTAGACTACCACATGTTTGTGTCTGACTTGAGTCTGGAAACTCTCTAGGGCTAACTGTATTGCCAGTAACTCTTTGTAGTTTGAAGAGCTGTGCTTGGTTTGTGGTGACCAGCGCCCCTGGTGGTTTTGATTGTCCAAGTGAGCCCCCCACCCCCACGGGCTGGCATCTGTTGTAATTCTTGCTATTGGATGAGGGGACCAATGGATCCCTGAAGAGAGATTGTCCGGATTTAGCCACCAGCGGAGAGATAATCTGGCTTTTGAGGATAGAACAAGGGGCCGGTCTAATGTGTCCTGGGTTCCTTTCCAGGATGTTAATATGTTCTGTTGTAGATCCCTCGATTTGGACTGAGCCCATTTTACCGCCGGTATACAGGATGTCAAAAGTCCTAAGACAGACATTGCCTCTCTTAAGGATGGTCTGAATGTCCAGAACAGCATTTGCACTCTGTTCCTGATTACCTGCTGCTTGATTTCCGGGAGAAAGGTCATCTGACGTGTTGAGTCCAGCAGGTATCCTAGAAAAACATAACTGGGAGAAGGAATCAAGTTGGACTTTTTTAGGTTGATATTCCAGCCAAGCTGCCTTATTATAGCCGAAGCCTGATGTATCTGGAGCGTCAGGGTCTGCGATGAGTCTGCCACCAGCAGGAAGTCGTCCAGATATGGAATAAGGACTATGTTTTTGGTCCTTATGAAGGCAGCCATATCCGCAACTACTTTCGTGAACACCCTTGGGGCTTGAGAGACCCCAAACGGGAGTGCTTTGTATTGGAAGTGGCACCACCGCCCCTTGATGTTTACTGCCAGCCTCAGATATTTTTGGTGTGAGGGATGGATAGGGACGTGATAGTACGCATCTTCTAAATCTATCGACGCCATCAGGCACCCTGGATAAAGAAGATGAATAGCTGATTTGAGAGTTTCCATACGAAATTTTTTGTATTTCAGGTGGGCATTGAGTCCCTTTAGATTTATAATAACTCGATAAGTACCGTTCGGTTTCTTCACCAAGAACAGTGGGGAATAAAATCCCTTCCCCTGTTGATTCACAGGGACTGGGATTATCACATTTTTGTTTATTAAAGAAAGAACTTCTGTTTCCAGTGCTGACTGTTTCTCTTGGTCTGAAATTAATCTGGTGGGAAGATATCTGTCCGGGGGAAAGTTGTTGAACTCCAACAACAGACCCCAAGCTATGGTATTTAGTACCCAGGGACTGGAGGAAATTTCCTTCCAGGCTGGGACAAAATGGGACAGACGACCTTCCACCTGATGAATATCATTGCGACTCTTTTGGCTTGTCCCTTCCTGAGAAAAGGAAACCTTTCCCTTTTCCTGGGACCCTAAATTTTCTATTGGCGTCTTGTCTAGCACGAAAGGGCCTTTTAAATGGTCTTTTCCCCTGAGTGGACTCTTGGGCTCTTTGTTGCCCTGGGAACTGTTTTTTCTTTTCCGACGCTTTCTCCAGAAGAGAGTCAAGCACCGGTCCAAACAGTGATTCACCGTCACAAGGTATAGAACATAATTTGCCTTTTGACGCTATATCCCCTTTCCATGACTTCAGCCATACTGCTCGTCTAGCGGAATTTGACAGGGCTGCTGCCCTAGCAGTCATTTTTAGCGAATCCACTGACGCATCCGCTAGAAAATCTGCAGCTTTGGATAGAGTTGGTAAATCTTCCAAAATCCTAGCTGGAGCCTTCTCCTTGATTAGTTGGTTTTTTAAATCTCCTAACCATAACCTTAAGGATCTAGCAACACATGTAGCCGCCACATTAGTCCTCAGGGCACTGGTGGAGGCCTCCCATGTTTTGCGGTTATAATGGTCCGCTTTGCGGTCCATCGGGTCCGGCAGTGACCCAAGGTCCTCAAAGGGCAGGCTGTTTTTCTTGGCTATTTTGGCCACCGGGGCGTCCACTGCCGGAGCTTTCTCCCATGCTTTACAATCCTCTTCTTCGAAAGGATATTTCCTCTTAAAGAAGCGTGGAATAAAAAACTTCCTATCAGGGTTCTCCCACTCCTTCTTTATTAGTGACTTAATATTAGCATGTAGAGAAAACGTACGGATCCTTTTAGGTCCTAGACCTTCATATAAGGCATCCTCTGCTGACTTAGGCTGTGTGACATCCTCAATGTTCATAGACTGCCTTATTGCCTTAATAAGCTGATCCGTATCTTCAGCAGGGCATAATGTATTACTAGGCAAAGAACCTTCCTCCTCTTCTGCCTGTTGTTCTACTTCCCCTTCTTCTAAATCCACCCAGGTGACCGAAGGGACAGGGGTAGCCTCCTGAGAGTCTGAGGGACCCGGTTGCTCCGGCTGGGGGGCCAAACTTAGCTGACCCAAAGAAGCTTTTATCTCATCTCTCACCATCTGTTTAATGCTATTTGCCAGTACAGAGGATTCTTGAGCCACTAGCTTATCAATACATGCAGGGCAAACGGATCTATTATAATCCTCCTTAAGCTCCTTCCTGCATTCACCACATTCTCTGCGGCGATGTCTCTTTTTACTAGAGGACTTAGCACTTGCTGGTGACTTCTACAACATAAACAGCAAGAAACACCTCATTAAAAATAAGTAAAATAAACATGACCTCTCACCACCCCAGGTCTTCACTGGTACCGGACTAGAGGTCTTCCTTTTTTCATGGCGTCCTTTGTCCCCTCCAGAAGGTTCAGACATCACTGCGGGAGGTGTACCAGGTAGATTTGTAGCTGTAGTACGGGCCGGCTGATGGGGGTCTCAAGCCACTGGACGCACGAGGCAACGGACGCCAACTCCCGCTCCCGGGTTTCAAATAGCGGAGTCCTGGGCGTTCCGCCGGAAGAGACGCGTCCCGGCCGGAAACGTCATCAAAGCGCGCTGGACGTCACTACGCCAGCGTGCTCACGCCGCATGCGTCCTGACATCACACCCAGGGAAACCGGAAGCCGACACGCACGGATGCCGGCGTTCCACCATGAGATCCCGCTACCCCTGGGGATTGCTTGTGCGGCTCTCATGGTCCGGAGCGAGGTGGTCGTCCGGCGAGCTCCCCCACCAGACTTCCAGGCTGCTCCAGCGGGAGTCTTATGCCTGCAGGTAGCCTCACTGTGCAAATGCAGATGGAGGGTCTGCGGCCTGCCAGGTGTCAAACTTTCATTTTCTTGCTCCCATAAGGGGAGCGTCTTCTCAGACCTCCCATCCGCACGGACAGGAAACCTGAACTGAGGCTGGAGAGGTGTGTCAAGGTTTTATATTCTCAGGTTTCCTGTCCTGCAGTGGGAGGTCCTCTCCAGGGGTGCTGTCATAGGGCGTTAGGGTAAAAATCTGGATAAAGTAATTTTACCTAATCAAAAAAAACTATACAAGCAAACACGCATATATAATATATATATAAAACAACAAAAACTGTGGTGTAGCTTAGAACTGCTAATAGTAATTTGCAAACAACAAAGTATGGGTTCCCAATTATGTTTCAGTCATTTCAATAAGTAATATTTGGAGTTGTAGCTGGGTCCAGAAGTGGTTTGGTTTGGCAATGGCAGTGTGTTTTTTTCCCCTTATTTGTAATTTCTTTTTACTTATTTTGTGTGCATTTTTATACAAAAGGCACTGTCTTTTCATGCAGTTTTATGAGCTGAAGCCATGAGTGGATCCAGCAGAAAGGAGAAGTTTAAAGGGAACCAAACAGCCCAATCAGGCTGATATGGTTCCCTGAACCGCTGTATACAGATCTTGCAGCAGCCGCAGCACATACCACCTGCTATGTTACATCTGCTATGTAAAAAAAAAGTAGTTGGGGGTTGACCTGGGAGGGGGGCAGCAAAAAAAAAAAAAAAAAAAAGATTACATTTATGGTTTTAAAAAAAACTTAAAATATACACATACTATACATCCTCACTTTCCTCTTGACCTTAATATAACGTTATAGCTTTTATGGCGAATGCTATAAAAAATTTATGTGAATTAAATGTAGTCTTGAAAACGCGTAGTGTGCGTCTGTGTTTGTGGCAAAGAGCTGAGGAAACCCCTTTAAAGACACTAAGAAAAGCAGCAGTAGTAAGCATGAGAACTACTGTAGCAGCAGCACTCTGACGGGGGGAGGTACTTTCCACTCTATACGCACCTTATTATTTTGTAGCATTTCTAACATTATGGATTTTGACGGGTTTTTTTTTTTCCCTGCTCACCCACAGGTCTGTTACTAAGGAAAGTGTAGCCTTCAAATGTTTCATGAGAGGCTTTTAATATCTCGTAACCAAGTTTCTCCAGGCAGGGCATCATCTTAACAATTCTTTCTATAAGAACATGTTGGATAAGTACTGCCCTGGAGGAATAAACTTAATGGGGGAATTCTTATATATTGAAAGCTATTGAAAGGACGAGCAAATAGGATTAGGGGCGAGAGGGTACAACTAGTGATGACACATTCAAATTTGGTATACCTTGTAAATTTAATAATAATAATTAAAAAAAAAGATATTAAAAAATATATATAAATAAAAAATAGAAAACTATACAGGCAATTTAATAAGTGCCTTTGATCTTGACCGAATTACCTTCAAATGCATCATATCATAATATAAATTTGTAATTCCTGGATCCAAGCACCCACCAGTTTCTTTCGGATCATGAGAATCAACAGAAGCCAGATATAATAATTTATACATTTTGACATTTTGTCTTCAAATAATGGCCATTAATAAAGTTCTAACTGTATGTGGGGCAGTGCACATATTGTACAACATGAATATATATTATATATATATATATATATATATATATATATATATATATATATATATATATACAGATAGAGAGAGAGAGAGAGAGAGAGAGAGAATAAAAAGTGTATATATATATATATATATATATATATATATATGGAGAGGATAAAAAGATCATCATTGGCAAAGGCTGTGCAAAATGTTTACCACTAATAGAAGTAACACTAGAAATTTAAAAAGGAATTCATTCTACAGGAGAAGAATAGAATGCCACCTGAATGTATAAAAGCAATAGTAAACAGTAAAAAAAGCTCACCAGCTCAAATTCATCAAAAAGCTGTATTAAAGAAGGCGGTATGAACATGTGGAACCCCTGCAAAAATCCATTGATTTGTGGCTGAATGGCTCTTGTCATGCGAAGTTCAGTAACAAGCTGGACATATTCTGCCTGTAATAGAAAAAAAAATGATTAAAAAGAGAAAAGAGAATGTAAGAGCCATCCAAATTCAATGTGGCTGCTGTGTGTTTGAGTACTAAAGTAACCCTTCATCTAACATCAAGTGCGTCTTTGTCATTTATTTATTTTAGGAGAAAGGGGAAAAAAAATAAAATAAAAAACTATCAAACTCGATTCCGAGAGACATTCTTCAGGAAAACGGCTCCTCCATCTTGCATCATTTCATCTTCTTGTAGCCAGTAACAAGGCTTCAAGGCTGCTGCATATTAGGTACCGCATTAATACGTACAACAAATTTATTTTTTTAATCATTTTTTTAAACACCATAGCAAATTACTGAACATACACATAAATGAATCCTAAATATTGTATAATAAGATTAGTTTTGTAAAATTGGCAGATATAAAAAAAAAAAGACACAAGTGCAGAATTGCAGTGACATCTAGTGGAAGGCAAAAATCCTCATTAACAGCAAACAGAAAGGATGCACAGCTAAAAATGGTGCAATATGTCCTAAACATAATGTGCGTGTGAACTACAAATACAAATACACGCACATATTCCAAAGAGATCTACTAAACTAAATGGATTATTATACTGATTCTGTGGCTCAATCATACTGCCCATTCAGACGGACAGGACTAGAAAACTGCATTATAGTTCCTGTCTGTTACAAAGATGATCGCTTTCTATGTTTTTAGACATTTCGGGGGAGATTTATCAAACATGGTGTAAAGTGAAACTGGCTTAGTTGCCCCTAGCAACCAATCAGATCCCACCTTTCATTTTCCAAAGAGTCTGTGAGGAATGAAAAGTGGAATCTGATTGGTTGCTAGGGGCAACTAAGCCAGTTTCACTTTACACCATGTTTGATAAATCTCCCCCTTCATGTTAGGATACTATAAAATAATAATTATTATATATATATATATATATATATATATATATATATATATATATATATTACATATACATATACACACATTCTGTGCTATAAAGAGGTTTCTAAAGAATTCCGAATTTTCATCAGTTTAAACAGCTGCTCACGAATATTCATGTAGTAAGGTCCATGAAAGAATACATTATGTAGCTGCATCCTCTACAAGCTGACAATTGGTCGGACTATCATGTGACCTTCCCGTCACTTCTGTGGGATAGTCAATGTGGTTGGCCCAAACCCTCTCTGAAATTCCGGCTTGTATTCTCAAATAAAAAATTTGCAAATGACTTGCAAATAAAACAAGCAAATGACTGGCCAGTGCCAGGCCGCAAGATGGAAAGAAATCAGCAGATATTTCATAGAAAGGTGAATGATAATGTGCTCTCAACTTGGCTCAGTCTGGTTCTTAGTAAAATGGGGATAGGAGGGAAATTTTATAACTCTTTACCAACAGGGTATACAACTCTATAGTCCTATAGTATACAACGCCAGGTCTGCACTGTGGAACAGGTGTCAGAAGGATTTAGACTATATATTTGCCCTCTATCTACTCTGCTGTTTAATCCTAGACACAGTATACCGACAAAAGAATTGGTCCAATATCTATAAATGCTGTCACAAAAAAAATAAATAAATAAATATTATATATATATATATATATATATATATATATATATATATATATATATATAAAATAAAGTACTTAAAGGCACTCTGTCAGTAGGATTATGTTGTCCTATCTCAGGGTAGCATGAACTAGTGACAGAGAAGCTGAACAGAATGATGTATCACATTGTTCTGTGCAGCTGATCCAGAGATATCCTCCTGAATAACATGGACAATAAATAGTCCTCTCCATTATGTGCATGAGCCCAGTAGTCCTAGATATTCATGAGAAGCAGGAAACTTCACCCACCAGCTGCTGATTGACAGTTATCTATCCATGCTATGTATGGGCAGTCAGCTGTCCATCAGCAGCTGGAGGTTGGGGAAGGCGTTTGGCAAAAATCATATTCTCCTGCATATTAGAAGAATGGCTGAACAAAATGATGGAAGTAATATACCTATCTGTTCAGCATTTATATTACTAGTTTATGCTGCCCTCATTTAAAGCTAAAAAAAACCTCTAGTGACAGATTCCCTTTAACAATGCAGTCTGCCTTTACAAAAAAAATTTGAAAGAATGGGTCATTCTAAAGAGTGTGGTACTGTATTAGGAGGTCATCACTACAACAGGCCACTCCTAGAACTTCTACAATTAGGTGTAAATAGTATTTATGGCAAGGTGAAATGTTTAGGCACCACAGTAAAGGGCCTTTCATACAGGATCAATATTGTGCAAAAAAATTGTAAAATTGTTTGAATTTAAGCGATCGTCTTCTGGTGTAAATGCAACAACAATCAAACTACGAATTAAAAATCATTTGAATATCATTGATTACGTTTTGAGCTGACCTCCAAATCATTGTTAATCGTTCTCAAGTCTTCTAGTGTAAACAGTCATCGTTCACAGTATATGGATTAAACATTTATGCAATTACGAATATTTACAGAGTATATATGAACGCATTAATAACTTTTCATAGCGATTTCTCTTCTTGTCTAAATGCCTATAGTTTTAAACAATAGAATCATCGCTTGTTCGCTTGAAGAGCAATTAAGCGATTTATCTGTACGTGTAAAAGAACCCTAGCTCAGCCACAAGTTAGCAGACAACATAAAGTTACAGAGGGCACACAGTGCATACAAGTCACCAAAAATCAGCTAACTTAATAACGGCAGAGCTCCAAACCCCATCCGCAATTAAAATCATCACAAAAACAGTGACAAGAGCTTAATGGCATGGGTTCCCATGGCGAAGCAGCTGCATGCAAGCCTTACATCACTACATCAACACAATGCCAAGTGTCTGATGGCATGGCGCAAAGAATCTGTGAGGAATGAAAAGTGGAATCTGATTGGTTGCTAGGGGCAACTATGACAATTCTACTTTACACCAGTTTGATAAATCCCGCCCATACTATCTGGAGAATTTACAGTATTTAGAGCATGGGTCTCCAAACTGCGTCCCTCCAACTGTTGCAATATCCCATCATGCCTGGACAGCCAAATCTAAAGCTTTAGCTGTCTGGACATGATGGAAATTGTGGTTTTGCAACAGTTGGAGGGCCGCAGTTTGGAGACCCATGCTCTAAATACTGTAAATTGTCCAGATATTATATGTCTACCAAAGGAACTACACACAATTATCTACCTCTGCCCTTTAAATATCAAAACAACAATTATGGAACAACTGTACACAAACAACTGTACACACTGAAGCAACTAATTTTAGTGAAGAAGTTGAGGAAGCTGCAAATTTCCCTTCTGATCCATCTAGAAAAAAAAAAAGTCACCACCGGAGCCCCCCAAATGAATAAAAGGGGGGGGAGGAGGATAATCTCTTACAACATTAACCCCTTAACGACATCGGGCGTAAATTTACGCCCTCGCGCCCTGGTAATTAACGCATCAGGGCGTAAATTTACTCCCGATGTTTCCCCGAACACACATCGATCGGGGAAGATGGCCTGCTATAAATCATAGCAGGCCATCTTAGCTTCTCGGCACGGGGGGTGGTTAACACCCCCCTGTGCTTACGATCGCCGCTATTGGCTGATCAATTCAGATCAGCCAATAGCGGCGATCGGAACCTTTCTGGGTCATCGGTGACCCGATGACCCAGAAAAAATGGCGGTCGGTGCTGTCCGAGGACGGCACCGACCGCCATTACTGTAAAAAGTTATGGTGGTCACGGTGCCACCGGCCCGATCGCCCGATACAAAAATAGTAAATACCTGCTCTGGACCCCTCAGCTAGGTAGCTGAGGGGTCCAGAGCAGGTATTTGTAAATTACTCACCTGTCCCGGGGTCCTGATCGGCGTCTTCCGAGTTCGCGGCGTCCTCAGTCTTTCTGTTGGGTCTTCGGCTTTTTTTGGCTCCAGCCTCGGCTTTTTCCGGATTTTGCGCTCTGCTGCCTTCTAGCGGCTGATATGTGTAATACACTTATCAGCAGCTACAGGGATGTTCAGAATGTAGAAAAAGTTTTTTTTTTTTTTTCCAATCAGCAACTCCTCCTTTTTGGCGTAGGGTGTTTTTTTCTATATTCTACTGCCACGGTCTGCTGATAAGTGCCGCACATAAGTGTGGCATTTATCAGCAACTCCTTTGTTGGCGTAGGTTTTTCTTTTATACTTACTGTAAAAAAACACATAAAAAACACTACATTACACCACACTACACTACATTGAATAAAGTTTGACACTACACCACTACATACCCCATATACCAATCCCTGTATAAAGCTGGCCCCCAGGGTGTTTTCGGCGTCAGAGGCATACGCTATTATTGCCTCCGACACCGAAACAGCCAGTGAGGATGAATGGGGGGATCCTTCGTTCCTCCATTCATCCTCATCATCCACATCATCCAGTGACGTGTCTGGGGGTAGCGTAGCGTACGCTGCCCCCCAGACACGTCTTTTCCGCCAGTACCATCCCAATAAGAGATGACGGTATGGCGTGAAACTCTACAAACTCTGTGAGAGTACCTCAGGGTACACTTACAGATTTAGGGTACGTGCACACTGCGGAATGGCGAAGGATAACCCTTTGTGCATTCCGCAGCTGGCACCCGCCGGCGGACTAATGCGGGCGCGTGCCTCCACCCGTGTCATAGACTCCAATCTATGCATGAGCGGATTCCATCGTCCATCCAAAGAATGAACACGTTGGACGGAGAGCGGAATCCGCCCGTGAATAGAATGGAGTCTGTGACACGGATGGAGACGTGCGCCTGCATCACTCCGCCGGTGGGTGCCAGCTGTGGAATGCACGAAGGGATATCTGTCGCGATTCCGCAGTGTGCACGTACCCTTAGAGTATATGTAGGAAGGGACACCCGAATCCAGCCCCAGATGCCCCCAGATTCCCCCTCCCCCCCATCCTCGGAACAAGTGGGAAGATCGTTCGGGAACTGATCTTCCCACTGCTGGATAAAGGTTACCACCTGTACGGGGATAACTTTTATACCAGCACCCCCTCTTCTGGTCCCTCGCTGCCCGAGCTACTGTAGCTTGCGGCACGATCCGAACATATCAGAAGTAGTAATAGCGCCCTAAAATTTAGCAGCCATGGAGCGGACCCAGCGCTTCTGGATATGAAGGACCCCGTATCGCACCAGGACAACATTTTCCAGGTGACGTCCCCCACACTGGAGAACAGGAGACCCCAGAAGAAGTGCAGAGTGTGGCGTAACAGCGATCCAGTATGCAGAGGCCGGGGGGGATCAGGACAGGTGTCACACTGGAAAATGGTGTCCTTCCTGATCCCCCCGACCTCTGCATACTGGATCGCTTCAAGGCGATGAAATCATTTCCAGTGAAATTCAACTTCCAAAAGCCAATTGGCGCTTCTTCCCTTTGGAGGCTCGTCCTGCGCCCCCTTGGGGCTTTATCACCACATGTGGGGTATTTCCGTACTCGGGAGAAACTGCGCTACACATTTTGTGTCTTTTTTTTCCTCTTATCCCTTTAAGAAAATGAAAAATTGAAGGCTAGAACAACGTTTTAGTGTAAAAAATACATTTTTCTTTTTTCACGCCATATTGTTCGGAAAATCTGTGAAGCACCTGTGGGGTTCAGATGCTTACCGCACCCCTTGTTACATTCCTTGAGGGGTGTAGTTTTCTAAATGGTGTCCCTTTAGGGGTGTTTTTTAGGTTTTGGCACCCCAGAGCCTCTGCCAACCTGAAGTGGTACGGTCAAAAATGACCAAATATAACGGGGGCGTTGAAATTCACTAGGCACTCCTTTATATCTGAGGCTTGTGGTTCCGTCAAATAGATCAATAGGGCCACATATGGGGTATTTCTATAAACTGCAGAAACGGAGCAATCAATATTGGGGTGCATTTCTCTGGTAATAGGTTTATAATTATGAAAAATATTGGATTACAATAAAATCTCTGCACAGAAAATTAACATTTTCAAATTTCTTACACACTTAGCTTTTATTTCTGTGACTCCCCTAAAGGGTTAAAAAACTTTCTGGATATGCTTTTGCAGAGTGTGGGGGGTGCAGTTTCTGAAATGGGGTGCTTTGTGGGGCTTTCTAACATACAGGCCCCTCAAATACACATTAAATCTGAACAGGTCCCTAAAAATATCAGATTTTGACATTTTACTGAAAATTTGGAAATTTGCTGCTAATGTCTAAAAAAATTAAAGATCGTTTAATAAATGCTGCCAACATAAAGTAGACATGTTGCTAATGCTATTTAATATATAATTTATGTGGTATAACCACTTTCTGTATAAGCAAAAAAGTTTCAAAGTTGGAAAAATGCATTTTTTCAAATTTTTTCACGTTATTTGGGTTTTTTTCATAAAGATTCGTTATGAGTATCGACTCCAATTTACCAGAAATGTAAAGTACAAAATGTCACGAGAAAACAAATCTCAGAATCAGCCGGATAGGTAAAAGCATCCCGAAGTTATTAATGAATAAAGTGACACTGGTCATATTCATAAAATTTGTCTCTGTCATTAAGGCCATTTCAGGCTCTGTCCTTAAGGGGTTAAAGGTTATGTTCACACAATATTTGTTTTGTGGCTGTCCTTATGAATGTCTGTTGTTGTTTTTTTTTTCGCTAAAAGGCGTCCATTTTTTGAAAATTATGGTCGCAAATAATGATCATTATTTGCAGCTGTAATTATCAAATCAGACACTTAAACGCCACAATCACTGCGTTTACGGGGTTAATCGTCGTTAAAGGGGTACTCCAGGCTGGGGGTCTTTTTGTCTATGGCCGGGGAGGAGGTGGTTAAGGGCAATGACGTCCTCTTATCTCCCCGATTTCAGCGTTGTGTTCCTGATCGCGTCGCTCCCTGTCCGCTTCCCTGGTCACTGACGTGGGCCTGAGACGTGACTTTTCAAGTCTGCTCAGCCAGTCAGTGGCAGAGGCGGGATCCCGCCTCTGCCACTGACTGGCTGAGCGGACTTGATACGTCACGTCTCAAGCCCCTGCTGAGACCAGGAAGAGGCCGGGCAGTGTGGACAGGGAGCGACGCGATCCGGGACATGGTGCTGGAACTGGGGAGGTAAGAGGACGTCATTGCCCTCATACACCTCCTTCCCGGCCATAGGCAAAAAGCTCCCCAGCCCGGAATACCCCTTTAAGTATGACGATCCAGTTGCACTCTGTATGAAGCTTGCTTCATAGAGCCCCTGTGCATTATGGTGTACTGGTACATCAAGATGCAGGAACTCATTGCTTTTCATGACATGATACGTCAAGGGTTTAAAGGGAAACTGTAAGCTGTCAGACACTGTTAAATATCTGTAAGGTCAAGGAAACACATAGTACCTTTCGTATACTGTATTGGTCTGTGCTTTGAGGATGTAGAGAAATGCTTTTATTCTCTGGTACAAGTCGTTAAAGAGGCTTTTAAAAGCTCCTGAATAGCTGCAAGCGGGATGTCTCCTCTCTCCTACCTCCCTGATTGATTGACACCTGGAGTTCCAAGCAAGGTCAGGTATGGGAAGAGGAGTAAGGAGGTGTTATAGCTTGCTGCACTTCAGGAGCTCAGGAAAGCCTGTCTGACTCTTCATACTATATATTCAAAGTATTTTTCTATGTTCTGGAAGCAAATACAGATATATGAAAGGCAACATGGGGGAGATTTATCAAACATGGTGTAAAGAGAGACTGGCTCAGTTGCCCCTAGCAACCAATCAGATTCCACCTCTCATTCCTCACAGACTCTTTGGAAAAGGAAAGGTGGAATCTAATTGGTTGCTAGGGGCAACTGAGCCAGTTTCACTTTACACCATGTTTGATAAATATCCCCCCATGTGTCTCCCTGATCTAACAGCTATCTAACAGTATCAGCAGTTTGGAACATAAACTTCAGCTGACACCATTGAGGTGGGTGAACAGAGACAGAAAATTAGATAGGTATAAGATAGAAAGATAGATACATTGGACTGGGAGTCCCAGTTGAATAGGACCAGTTTATTTTCCCTGAACGAAGGAGCGAAGCCAGAGTGGACCAGCGCTAGGATCTTGTGTGCAGTCAGTGAAGCACCTAAAATACTTCAGACATATAGGGGAGGGATTTATGAAGACCATACAAAACTTAACTTAGTCCACGCCCCCTTTTCCCGATCCAATTCACAAAGAGGTGCATGCCTCTTAGTGATTTCGGCCAGCTGGGCACCCGGACCGGTGCCCTGCTTCCAGCAAGTGTAGATTTGGCTCATAATTTACATTTGCGAGCAGGAATAAATCATGACTAATGAACTCCCATCGAGCAAGCAGGGGATACGGCAGGCGTACGCCAGGGAGAAGGGGCAAATCTGCTCCTTCTCCCTGGCATATACCTTCCACAATTTTCATAAATGTCTCCCATAGTATTTATTTAACGTTCGTGTTATTCCAGAATCTCAAGCTTTTTACAGCAATGTCACAATACTAAAAGAATACAGCAAATCCCATTCATTACAACCACCTAGGTCGCATGAGATCTTAAAACTTGTCACTAGGCATCTTGCTACACTAGCATATGTGTACCAGCATTTACAATGCCTCACCTAAAGAAAGTGCTGGTCTTTTATTTTTATTTTTTTTTGCTGTGCTTTCCTCTACACCAGTTGTGTCTTGCAGATGTGTGCATTTCACAAGGTAAGAAGAAATTGCCAGAGCTACCCTCCAGCAATTGTTAGGAGGTCAGCACTGCGCAGACTAAAGAAAAACAGGCAGCAAAGATGTTTACAGTGTGGATTCAAGCATGTACAAAATGCCCAATCTATTTCTACAGGATTTGTTTTATCAATTGCTTTATCAGAAGCGCTTTTAACTGGGAAATGAGAGCGACACGAATACAGAACGCGTTTCCACATTCAGAGTTAACTGCATGGCTGTCTGTACCCGAATCAGCATAGCAATTAAAACTGAAGACTCATCTCCAAATGATATCCTTGGAAAAAAGCATGTACTTATGTGCTGTGTGATCTAATTCCCTTCACAGACTCGCCCTTTACTGCTCTACAGTTCTAATATGTCAGGGGATGGCAAGGAATCTGGTCTATGTGGGTCCGTCTGTCTATACATCTATATACATAACATATTCCTATTCTGCAGACTGTAGTGACAGTATTTCTTCTACTTTATCCAGTACTGTTACAATTCTCATGTTTCCTGTGTCTTGGAAGATACTTTGAGCTCATGAAATGTTCTGCACTGAGATCCACATTGTGAAACAAAGAAGCCACAAAACAAAACTATGGGGGGCTTCTGGCCTACACCACAGAAAAAGCAGAAATTTGCGTCTTTTCCGTGCCGTACACAAAGGGACACACAATGATAAATGTGCCCCTTGTGTACGGCACGGAAAAGACGCAGATTTCTGCCTTTTCTGTGCTGTAGGCCAGAAGCGTTTGCAGGGCAAGGCGGGGCAGAAGCCTGGCCTCCTCCTGAGCCTAATTTATCATTGTTTATCCCAGCAAATAGGTGTAAGGGTCCTATTCCACGGTCCGATGGGAATCCGATAATAACTGTAAATGTGCGCCGATCTGCTAGATCTGCTCGTTGACTGGGCCTATTAGACGGCCCAATAATAGTTTAACAAGGGCTGCATGGACATCGTTACCGATGTCCTTGCAGCCCTTGCTTAAACTGTATACATTACCTATCCATGCTGCAGGGTTCCTCTTGCGCTCTGCTTCTCACTGGGTCCCGCACGCTGCAGCTCCAGAGCGGCCTGTCTCAGCTAACAGGCCGCTCAGCCAATCACTGGCCGAGGCGGTACCGGCCAGTGATTGGCTGAGCGGTCTGTCAGCTGAGACAGGCCGCTCTAAAGCTGGAGGGATATTTCTTAAGCCCCAAATCAAGCATTGTTTTATCCATTTATATATTTTATCTTTTCGTTTTAACTCGTTTTATTTGCTAATAAAGCCTGAAACTTTTCTATCACTACACCACTTGGAGAACTCGGTTTGCGGCAGTGCCAGGAGACATTCTAGATCCTTTTTGCCGCCTACTACCTTAGTAAATGCGGCCGGGTAAATGACGGTGGGGCTTTATTTAAGACTGGAATACAATTATGCCAGTATTGATAAATGTCCCTTAAAATGTCTGACGGCTGACTGCCTTCCCTAGGACTTGCAGGTGGAGATTGTGAGCAGTCATCTTGAAAGTATACAGCAAAAGGTCAAGGATAATAGTAAACATAGCTAAGAAACCAAGAAGCAAATGCTTCAAATAAAATTCTTAACATAAAAAACATTATAAGTTCTACAAATACAAAACAACAACAAATTAAATGAAAAAAAATAAATAAATAAACATGGAAAGTGCAAACAGAAGATTCAACCATGAAACTAGAAAAAAAAAAAAAAAAAAATTCTGTGGTTCCCCTAGAAACTGAACTAGATATTATCTATTGACACACATTACATTACATTTCCATCCATTTGTGTAGCGCTGCTGTTGTCTGGGTTAATAGTTTCCATGAAGAATATCTCAAATCATTACTCTAATGTCCTTTCTTTATAAGATGGGCCATTAAAACAGGATTATAAGGACGGATAACAGCAGCCTCCTAGCATTGTAAGTAAAAAAAAGCAAAGAAAAGTGTGGGTAAAAATAAGAGTGAAAGGAGCTTTACCCAACTCTCTTGAAAAGCCATTGTTGTTAATATAATAAAAAATAAATATATATAAATAAAAGTGTATATAATATATATATATATATATATATATATATATATATATATATATATATATATATATACACACACACACACACAGTATCTCAAGATTGCATGTGTATGGTTAAATATTCATTGCCTTTTCTTCCCAGAACGACTCCAGCCTGACCTGTAACCGGCACAATTTCTTCAGCCTGTGTCAGACAATGCAATTATCACTTTGTCTTAGAGCAAGGTGATCTAAATTTTCCTTAACACAACCAATGCTTTATATATGACACATAATTTATAGCGGCGAATTTCCCAGCATTTGTACACATGTAAGAAAAATAGCATACACACCATTACCTAGCCTTCAGCCCTAAATCACCCACGTCTTCAATCATGTATCATTGTTCGTTTTTTTTTTTTTTTTTTCTTCTTTTCCCCCCCAGACAAAAAAAAAAGTGGAGACATTTACTGAAACATAAGGCTAGGTTCTCCCTTGAAGTCAATCTGTGTATTTGTCATAGGAAAATGGATGTTCATAATTAAAATTGTGGCACAGACCAGAATCTAAACATTTTTCTGCACTGACGCTTTGTGACAAATGATGGATATAAGTAGCGTGACACAGAATGCAGATTATTTCTGCTAAACGCAGCTTAATAAATGGAGCGCTGTCATAATTTTCCGTCTGTGCTATGCTGTTGGGATAACACGCTGCTGATTAAATAGAAATATTAATAGAGTGAAATGCGGTACCCAAAATAACATCAGAGCTTCCAGTAATATCGAGTGCCACCACTCGACGTCGTGCGCGGCATTAATGTATAATTTATTGGAACGGCGGAACTCATCTTGATGGGCTGTTATCTGTCGCAACTTCTCTGCCAGTTTTCTTCTCACTTCAGCCAAACAAGCCTGCAAAACTCGCAGCTCATGTTTAGGGAATTGCATTGAAGGAAACAGTTTAGCACTGTTAATAATATGATGGATTAGTAATGTCAGTGACTAATAGCAGCAGAGAGACTCCTAAAGGTGCGGAATTTTCCATACAGATCTCATACCCCAGTGAAACAGATACAGTAATTTCAGAACGACATCAGAGCGTGAAGTGTATCTTTCCAGAGACGGTTTACAAGCGCATCTCGACTCTGATCTCATCACTCACCTTGTTCTCCTGTGTAACAACTATGCTTGCCCCTCCTGGTTTTAAGGGCACTTCTTCCATGGCTCCAAACACATCAGTCTCCACAGAGAAAGTAAGTTCCAGTCCCAGGTCACTAATATCATTATCTAAAATCCACTGCAAGTTCTTTGCGTATTCTGGGTCAATGGAGGCCACGTCCTGATAATTTACTGGGATACCTGCAGTATTAAAGCATGCAGATAGTTAGGAAGGGATTTCTTGCCGTCTAATTTGCCAGCTTGTGCATTTACAGTACAAGGCTGCCCTCTACAGCAGACCTCGGGTACTGCAGTTGGCTAAAATGAGGACTGACAGCTATTGGTTTACTAAAGGTTTAATAATTGACATGCAACTAGTGGCTGGATGTGATCAGTTGTATGTTAGCCATCTATCTATTATACTGGTACCAGACAACTTATTAGAAATAGCAATGGATACAGGAAACCTCAAGAACAGGGATTTTAATTTTCCATTTCTGGGTGTTAAACCAATTACAATCATAGTGGCATCCTGTGTGTTTTCTTCTTAAATCAGATAACTTTGTACAGTACAACAACATTAGGGGATGTGATGTTCACACATAGCAGATCTGCAGCAGAATTTGCAGATAATATCCAGTGTAATCAGAGAGTTTCTGCATAAAATCTCTACCTAACAGTGAGGATTTCATTGCTGAAGAATAAAGTAAATATTTAAACTATCAGGTTACACGCTGCAGATTTACCTACCCCAGGTACCTACGTTACATCTCTATTCTCTGCTTCCAAGAAAAGGAGTCGGAGCAGGACATGCCCACTCAGCCAGTCACTGACCGAGACAAGACACTGCTGTGTCTCTGATTCAGGGAGAACGTTCAGTGGCGATGTCAGTGGGGGAGTGGGACACCCCAGTTAAAGCCGTCTGAGCGCTCAAATTGGTTTCCCATATTTCCTTTTTTCCCCACTCTAAAACAGTGCAAAACCTAATAATACACTGATATTGCTTAAAGAGAACCGGTCACCATGGGAGAGCAGGCCAAACCCCCTCCCCCCCTGCATAGAGCCCCCCATACTTACTACCTCCTGCCGTTCCTGCTCCTCTGCGAACTCATTATTCAGATAAGCAGAGAGGAGTCTGATGCCCACAGGAAATCCTGGGAGCAGTAATTTCCTATGGGCACCGCACCCATCTCTGCTCATCTGCATGTTAAGCGCAGTGGAGCAGCAGAGATTTCCCAGCAATGGGACCTGCATCGAGAGCAGAACTGACAGGAGGGGTAAGTATGGGGGTGCTCTATATAGGGCTGGGGTGTGTTTGGCCTGCTCTCCCAGGGTGACAGGTTCCCTTTAAAGCTGAAGTCTGGTGGATTATAAAAGCTGGCAGTGGGGAAATTGATTAGAAATACTAACTTACCTCTCCCCGTGCCTGTGGTGAGTGGCCGAGCCGGTCACTACTGGGCTCCCGAATCTCCTGAGATGACACATCACGACTAGGCAGAGGGTCAAAACAGGTCCCCAAGCCAGTCCCGGATACACCAGACTTCTCCTTTAAAATGTTGAAAAGTGTGTTCTATCTCTAACTTTATATTTTTTGTAGTGATGAGCGAATACTGTTCGATCGAATAGATATTCATTCAATCGAATAGTAAGGTATTCGATCTATCAAATATTATCGAATAGTTCGCAGAATATTCGATAAATATTCGATAAGCGTTCAAATCCCCCAGCTTACGGTTTTTCCCGCCAAGTGGTCGAATAGATGTTTTTCAATAATCGAACACTTGTTCCCATTGACTTTAATGGGATGGAATATTCAATCGAATATTCAAATATTTGGGAGATATTCGTACAAATATCAAATATTCGAATATTTCACTATTCGCTCATCACTAATCTTTTGAAGATCATTGTATCCATCCATTTTGCATACATTGTACATTACATCAAGAAAAATAGACTTATCTGAATTCATACCAAGAATGTGCTTGTAAAATGACCGGGTGAAGTAAATGTTGACCAGCTGTCTGTGATACAGTGCGAGTCCCAGGATCTCACCAGCAAAGCGGAAATAGTTCAGATGGTCCGGATTGACTGATGAATTACTATTTGGCTGGAAAGTTGTTCCTATTCCAAAGTAAAAACAAGAGACAATTGAAACCTAATAAGGTTCTCTGTGTATGGTAATGTGCGCACACATCGAACTTGCAACACCTACCGTCCGCAGATTGTGTGAACAGTGCATAGTCAGGATTGATGATTTCAGACGACAGAATATCAAACCATTCCCGTACAACTCCTTGGCCCTACAATAAAAATTTATATAGGGAAATAGTTAGAAATTTTACAACTTAAACTTGATTATGGTTTATGGAAGCAGGCGGGCGCATATCATAGCGTTTTTTTATTAACGCTAGGTGATAGCGGCTGCCATTACTGCGCCCACATTTTACTTGCATGGGCTGCCAGTTGCAGTTCACAGAAAATTCCATTTGATTCAGCTGTTACTTGTCACACATTTTTGGCTCAATACATTTTATGGCTATAACCTTATCACAAATTCACTTTACAACCTGAATGTTATGATACAGCAGGTTCCATTGAATAAAGATATCAGTACAGCAGTAATCCTGATCTTTCCATAAGTCAACATGTTCTTTGGGGATCTTGAATATGTCCCACCTTTGAATATGACATAGCTTTATACAAACACAAGTCAGCCGTCACATTATAACTGATGGGTGAAGTGAATAACATTGGTTATTTTACTATAGAGGCACCTGTCAAGAGGTGTGAAATATTAGGTAGCAAATAGTCAGTTCCTAAAACTGATGGGTTAGAAATAGGACAAGAGTAAGGATCTGAGCGACTTTAAAGGGGTTGCCCAGCGAAAATCTTTTTCTTTCAAATCAACTGGTGTCAGAAAGTTATAAAGATTTTCCTGCCTCGGCCAGAGATGTCAGCAGAGAGCACTGTGTCAGACTGAAAATAAAACAACATTTCCTGCAGGACATCCAGTACTGGAACACTTTTTTTAAATTACAAATCTATATAACTTTCTGACACCAGTTGATTTGAAAGAAAAATATTTTAGCTGGACAATCCCTTTAATGAGAGACAATTTTGATGGCTAGATGACTGGGTCAGGCCTTTTCCAAAATGGCAGGTCTCATGGGGAGTTCCTGATATGCAGTGGTTATTACTATAGGTGGTCAGAGGAAAGATAACCAATGCAGTGGTCAATGGCAAGAGAGAAGCTTAGCCAATCCCACCGAAAGGTTTCTGTTAAATTCCTGGAAAAGTTAAAGTTGGCTATGACGGAAAAATGTCAAAAAGTGCAGCGCTTTACAGCTTGCTGTGTATGGGTCTGTACATTGATCAATTACAATGCTTAAGCTGACCTGGTCCAGTGCTTAAAGGGTTAGTTCACAAAATCTTTCAAATCAAATGGTGCATGAAAGTGCCAGAGATTTGTAATTTACTTCTATTAGCTTGTATACTTCTATACTAGCTTGTATAGCCAGCAAGTAACCTGGAAGATTTCAGTCTGTACACGTGAACATTTTTTAATGCCCATTAAGGCTATAATACAGGATCCTGCAACTAAGGACCAAAATAAGTACATTATGTAGAGTAGTGATAAATGACATAGGTGTAATGTTTAGCTAGTGAAGGATGTAATACCTGCCGTACTGGAATTCAATAACTATAAAGGACTCTAGCAGATATGTCAATTCTTGATGCTACCATATCAGCAGGAAACATGGAAAAGAAGGTTTTTAAGAATATATAGTTTTTCATCATTAGATTTTCACTTTTAAATACTTTCAGGCCTGGTGAGGCCGCTTTCCTTCCCCACACACATAAAGGACTATAAAAATAATCATTTTCAAATGACTGGTGGCAGAAAGTTACACAGATTTGTAAATGACCTCTGTGTCAGCCATGTAGTTATCAGCTGTGGAAGGCCCCAGAGGAAGTCATGTATTTCTCTCCAATACAACACACAGCTCCCTGCAGCCAAAGCAGGTCGTAACCCCCAGAGCAAACCTCTTCATCCTTCTGCTCTTAACAGTTCCTCACACGGCCAGTGGTGGCAGCAGGGAACACCGTGTCAGATTTGAAAGAACTACATGATTTCCTCCGGGGCATGCTGCAGCTAAGAAGCGCTGGAAAGCTTGAATTAGGCTTGAAATGGAATTAGCTTTCTCCTCGAGGAGAGCATCATAAAAATGTATGGAGAATTGCAGGTCATTCATGCTACACTGAGAATTCTGGGAAGAAAGGATATTCAAAGCAACTCTCACACCACCTGTAAATGAATGCCATGGAAGTCTGTGTATAAATGACCCAAGGCAAACCCTTACCTCCATGCAGTCAGCTCAGCTATCTTTACATTCAGTCTGTCACAGGCAGGCTGTAAGTGCAGAGCGCTGATAACACTGATCAATGCTATGCAATGGCATGGCATTGACCAGTGTATGCAATCCAATGATTGCATGTAATAGTCCCCTAGTGGGACTTAAAGGGAACCAATCAGCCCAATTGGGCTGATATGGTTCCCAGGAGCGCTGTATAAAGCTCCTGCAGCAGCCGTGGCACGTACCGGCCGCAGCAGGAGCTTTGTGCCAGGAGAAAAAAAGAGTTTTATTCTTCGGCCACGTGACAGGCAGTGGCGGAGAAGTAGTCATCTGGGTGGCTTTCCGCCCGTATCTATTCACCGCGCTACCAGTTGATCTGAGAGTAATTTTCTTTCTACAGAGTACCCCTTTAACTGATTAGCTTTTTTTTTTTTTTTACGAATTTGAACACAGGAATAGCTGTCAAAAGCACTTTGTGGATGAGGTGCAGAGGCACTCTCTACAAATTCTTCCAGCATATAAGCTGAATCAAATCACGGGAAACTATAAATCCTAGAGCTCAGCATGTCCTCTTGTATAGTAATCTATGCTATGATAGAGTATCACGAGAGATTGGGCAGATTTGCTTTAATATACTCTAAAAACCTATGACATACCATGCCTTCTTCCCCATGGAACCGCACAGCAATCCCTTGCTTGAGCTTTTCACTATTTGATTTAAAGACCACTTCACAACTACTCCTAAAAAGAGAATCTAAAGATGTAAAAGGATTAATCATAATTGCAATAAAACCAACATTTTCCATATGAAATCTGTTCATATTAATTATAATCCCATACCTCGATGAACCAGCAATATGTCATTTTCACTGACAGGTCTGTGCACCATATCAGTGTCAGGCTGCCCAGCAAGTAGGTGTTCATAGAACCATTCACAGCGCTCCTTAAAAGACTGTAAAATAAAAGAACAGAAATTAAAGTGAACCAGTCATCTCAAATCTGCACACTGTACAAGTGGCACCTTAAAGCAACTCTGTACCCACAATCTGACCACCCAAACCACTTTGGATAGCTGCTTTTAATCCAAGACCCGTCCTGGGGTCTGTTTGGCAGGTTATGCAGTTATTCTCCTAAAAACAACTTTTAATCCGGCAGCGCTGTGTCTAACGGCCGGGGCTTACATTTGTATATGCATTAGGCTGGCACCACCTCTCCGTCCTTCCTCCCCACCCTCCTCATTATTAGGAATGATCCAGGAACATTTACTGCTGTATGAGCTTTGCACAGGTGTCTTAACGATCCAGCCCATGTTCATTATGCACACAGGTGGGGAATAGGAAGCAATCTGCCTGGGTCATTCCTAAAGATGAGGAGGGCGGGGAGGAGGGACAGAGAGGTTGTGCCAGCCTAATGCATATACAAATGTAAGCCTCAGCCGTTAGACACAGCGCTGCGGGATTAAAAGTTGTTTTTAGGAGAATAACTGCATTACCTGCCGAACGGACCCCAGGACAGATCTTGGATTAAAAGCAACTATCCGAAGGTACAAGCGGTTTGGGGGGTCAGATTGTGGGTACAGAGTCGCTTTAAGGTAGCGAAAAACTGACAGCACTGACACAACACAAGACTGCAGCTCCTGTCTTTCTGTTGGCATAAGCCAAAGTACGGCGCAGGTGCAAAAATAAAGTAGGCAATAGACAGTCTCAGAGGGGAGAACATAATAAAACAGCGTTTTGCAGGCTATGTTCACACTACTTAAGTTCTGCAGAAATCACGCTGCGGTACTAACGTGGTGCTGCAGGCTGAGGGAACCCCGACCAAAGTGTATACACATAGTAGACACTCCGGCCAGGATCCCTAGCGTCGCCGCAGAAAACTGACAGGTCAGTTATCTGCAGCCGATATACATTGTGTGATGTGGGGAGCGCACAGATGTGCCCTCATCAGAACTCAGCGGCACTAAAGATCTTCTGGCAAGTTGCAGTACCGGCTGAGATGATCTTTTCTGAGACCGGCCGTTCCGTGACCTGGCCGGGTCACGGAACGGCCGGTCTCATACTACCTGAAACCATAGCCTTACCTGTATGTTTCCAATGAACATACAGCTCACTCAACAAACCGTCTGCAAGTCCTCACAGTCTTGGTCCTAGGAACAGTTTGTAAGCATAGGAACATAGAAGATTGTTGGCAGAAAAAGACCACCTGGTCCATCTAGTCTGCCCTTTAAAGGGGTTATCCAGTGCTACAAAAACATGGCCACTTTCCCCCTACTGTTGTCTTCAGTTTGGGTGGGGTTTTGAAACTCAGTTCCATTGAAGTAAATGGAGCTTAATTTCAAACCGCACCTGAAATGGAGACAACAGTAGGGGGAAAAGTGGCCATGTTTTTGTAGCGCTGGATAACCCCTTTAAGTATTTCCCTTCTTATCTTAGGATAGATATATGTTTATTCCAGGCAGGTTTACATTCAGTTATTATAGAGTTACCAACCACATCTGCTGGAAGTTTGTTCCAAGCATCTACTACTCTTTCAGAAATATATTTTCTTTTGTTGTTTTTGAGCTTTCCTCCAACTAACCTCAGATTATGTCCCCTTGTTTGTGTTTTTTTTTTTTTTTTTTTTTTTTAATTAAAACACTTCCTTCTTAAACCTTATTTAGTCCCCCCTTTCCTTTGTTTCCTCCAGAATATAAAGATTCAAATCCTTAAGTCTTTCCTGATTTTATGCTTCAGACCCTCCACCATTTTTCTAGCCCGTCTCTGCACCCCTTTCTATTTTTATCAATAGATATGTAGTATCTTTATGTAGGTGAGGTCTCCAGAACTGGGCACAGTATTCCAGATGTGATCTCACCAGAGCTCTATACAGCGGGATCACAATCTTCCTCTTCCTAGTGGTTATACCTCTAGCTATACAGCCCAGCATACAATTTGCTCTCCCTGCACTGGTGACTCATTTCAAGGCTGTCAGAAATCACTATCCCTAAATCCTTCTCTTCTGAAGTCTTTGCTAACACAGAACTGCCAATTTGACACTCTGATAGAGGATTCCTCCTCCCCTCAGAAATTTTTACATTCAGAAATTAATGCAAATAATTACATTCAGATCACTTATCTAGTAAGGCTAAGTCATTTTCCATATTACTGACACCTCCAGCAAATAGTAGTCATACTGCAGTTCCACACACAAAAAATAAAATGTATATCCATTGTTATGTATGCTTGCAAATATAATCTATATTGGTTGTGGCAAGCATGTGTCAATGGTTTCAATGGATGCTAAGATGAATAGGATCAATAGATATCGTCCAAAACCCCATAAAATTAAAGAAGAAATCCAAAGGAAATAAATTTTTTCAACCAGGTAGGGGGAGGAAATAACATAATAAGCCCTACTTACCTATCCTCGTGCCTCAATGTAAATTCTTTGAGCAAAGAGCAGAGGCGTGCAAGCCCTCCCATAGACACACCGTTTGGCGCCGATTTTGCTCAATGTGAACATACCCTAAGGGCCAGTTACACGGTGTAAAACTGTCAAGCTGCGGAGAGAGGAGGTGTGCAAGCCCTCCTATAGACAGCCTGTATGACACGGAGGCCAGTTTTACCCCGTGTGAACTGGCCCTAAGAGTTCTATGAAGGCCATTCATCTAAAACATGCTACTATGTATTTCATGCTTTCAACTCTGAAAAGTTACTGGAAATGAAATACACATTTTCTATTGACTAATATTAACTTGGTGAAAGCTAACAAAACATAAGTACGGATCTTATTTATGGCCGGTAGGAAAGAATGTTTTTGGTTTTTTTTTTAAACCATTTACTGAAAGAAAATTCTTGAAAGAACAATTTAATTACGTCATATACAAGGTTGAAAAAAAAAAAAAAAAACATAAAAAGGGACTAAGGACCCGAGGAAGCGGCTGCACAAAGTATCACTGCAGCCTTCTTTTTATACAGCACATCTTATCCGCTATTAAACTGATCAAGTTCAAATGTGATCTCTGGATATCCGCTACATGTACACGGATTTACAGCACTCTGACATTACACTTACTGGGTTATACTTCAAAGCTAGAAAGGGTTCACAACTTCACCTACATTTATTTTTACATTCTTGTAAGCTGCCAGTTCTGTCACAGAATAAAAAGTGGTGAACATTGTATAAGTCAGAGTACTGCAGATAGAATATATCAGTGGACTAGCTAACCGCCAAAACAGGGCCTAGACAGCACACAGCACACTATATAAGAATAGAGTTAGAAATCTGTAAAGTTGCTAAACGGCACTGTGTGGCTCAAGGCTCAAGTCGGGTGCTCTGCCCCAAGGTTCCAGACCCAGGTTCCAAGGTAATTCACAAACAAGGCAAGAGGCGGCACTCCAATTTAAAGTGAACAAAAAGTGGTGTTTATTCACCCAGTATGCAACGTTTCAATCTACTCGTTGAGATCTTTGTCAAGCATCACAGTGAATTATAAGGGGCTGGTATATAACACGCCATAAGACAGCCCACTAATCAAGTGACATCATCATAATTAATAATAAATACATATACATAAATACATATCCGTGTAATACATAGTGATAAAAAGTGTCCCAGTGTAATGTGAACATGATCAAACATATAGTGTAAACGTCCGATCGACATGTGAATGTCCTGATCTCTATAATATCCTCAAAACAATAACTTCACTGTTAATGGAGGGGGCCGGACTCACCGCCATGTCTAACAAGCCGCTACTCCGTCACGCTGTCTTCCATCGATGTTGTCTTGTTTGTACACAAAGCAACTGCGCATGCGTGAGGAGCGCACCAATAGAGGGAAGTTTAGGAGTGTCATAGCGTCCGGCAGACCAATCAGAAGATAAATGGGAGGATCAACATGTCCAGTGGGCAGAGTTCCATTGTCACAGTGCAAGTAGCGCATGCGGACTAACGTCATGTCTCCCCCGCCGCCATCTTAGATGTTGGCGAAGTGTCTGGACAGCACGGGAATAGCCATCCCAAAAAGGTGATATCCAGATTTTCAGCGCCTGCGCACCGTAGTGGATTTCTGTGCCATCTTTGTGTAGGGAAACCAAGCCCATATTCATATTGAAGCGGCATCGTTCTGATATTACCCGGGTACCAAGGCTGCTCCATTCTCGGGGTCCTTCTCAGTCATCCCAGGCTGGTTGATCCTCTGGCACTTATTTCAGCCATATCTCGAGGTCTCCCAATAAAATTCAGGAGGTGAGCCGCATCTTAACAAAATTAAAAAATTATGATGATCCTCAAAATAGGTCTGAATCGGTAGTCACGGCACTCCACATCTCCCATATGTAAATAATAAAAAGTAAAAACTATATATTGGTGAGTCATTGGCCCAGCTCCATCATCAGATCTAAAAAGAAACAAAGAAAAATATATGTTAAACATCCAATCATGCATGTCGATCGTATGTTGTGCAAGCAAAAAGTTTTTAAATATTATTATATACATATATACACAATGTCAAGTTCCTTTACCTAGTCAGAGGGCAGAATATAAGGGTGAAATAGGACAAGGTCTACATAAATGCCTTCAGTGAAAAGTCAATGTTCAGTCCAGTGGGTTGTAATGTATTCAACTTGGCTATCCAATATGCCTCCTTTTGTTTAAGTAATTTACGTCGATCACCACCCCGTCTAGGTGGGGAAATCCTGTCAATAACACAAAATTTCAATTGTTGAACTGTATGTCCACATTCTTTAAAATGGCGTGGTACTGGTAGTTCAAGTTTTCCCGTACGGATTGAAGATTTGTGATTATTTAGTCTGATTCTACACTCAGTTGTAGTTTCGCCTACATAGATCCGTGGGCAGGGGCACTGTAGTACGTAAACAACGTAGTCAGATTTGCAGGTCAAATGATGCTTAAGTTTGTACTGTCTCTGTGAAATCGGATCAGTAAATATGTCACCCTTCAACATCAATGGACAATTCTCAAACTCAATAGAAAATCCCTGCAGGGCATGGACCATGAAGATGTCGATAGGGCATTGTACACACTACGTAACCCTCGTTCGTGACCAATGCAGGTATAGAGACTGGTGACATCAAACGACGCCAAAATGGCGTCCGCAGGTATATCCAGAGTTTTAATTTTGTTGATAAAATCTGAGGTGTCGCGGATATATGATTTAGCACCAACCGCGTACTGTCTCAAGACCTTATCAACCACAATGGCAGATGGACTGAACAGGGAATCAGTACCGGATACTATTGGTCGACCCGGGGGGTTACTGAGGGACTTGTGAATTTTTGGGAGGATGTACATCCTCCCAAAAATTCACAAGTCCCTCAGTAACCCCCCGGGTCGACCAATAGTATCCGGTACTGATTCCCTGTTCAGTCCATCTGCCATTGTGGTTGATAAGGTCTTGAGACAGTACGCGGTTGGTGCTAAATCATATATCCGCGACACCTCAGATTTTATCAACAAAATTAAAACTCTGGATATACCTGCGGACGCCATTTTGGCGTCGTTTGATGTCACCAGTCTCTATACCTGCATTGGTCACGAACGAGGGTTACGTAGTGTGTACAATGCCCTATCGACATCTTCATGGTCCATGCCCTGCAGGGATTTTCTATTGAGTTTGAGAATTGTCCATTGATGTTGAAGGGTGACATATTTACTGATCCGATTTCACAGAGACAGTACAAACTTAAGCATCATTTGACCTGCAAATCTGACTACGTTGTTTACGTACTACAGTGCCCCTGCCCACGGATCTATGTAGGCGAAACTACAACTGAGTGTAGAATCAGACTAAATAATCACAAATCTTCAATCCGTACGGGAAAACTTGAACTACCAGTACCACGCCATTTTAAAGAATGTGGACATACAGTTCAACAATTGAAATTTTGTGTTATTGACAGGATTTCCCCACCTAGACGGGGTGGTGATCGACGTAAATTACTTAAACAAAAGGAGGCATATTGGATAGCCAAGTTGAATACATTACAACCCACTGGACTGAACATTGACTTTTCACTGAAGGCATTTATGTAGACCTTGCCCTATTTCACCCTTATATTCTGCCCTCTGACTAGGTAAAGGAACTTGACATTGTGTATATATGTATATAATAATATTTAAAAACTTTTTGCTTGCACAACATACGATCGACATGCATGATTGGATGTTTAACATATATTTTTCTTTGTTTCTTTTTAGATCTGATGATGGAGCTGGGCCAATGACTCACCAATATATAGTTTTTACTTTTTATTATTTACATATGGGAGATGTGGAGTGCCGTGACGACCGATTCAGACCTATTTTGAGGATCATCATAATTTTTTAATTTTGTTAAGATGCGGCTCACCTCCTGAATTTTATTGGGAGACCTCGAGATATGGCTGAAATAAGTGCCAGAGGATCAACCAGCCTGGGATGACTGAGAAGGACCCCGAGAATGGAGCAGCCTTGGTACCCGGGTAATATCAGAACGATGCCGCTTCAATATGAATATGGGCTTGGTTTCCCTACACAAAGATGGCACAGAAATCCACTACGGTGCGCAGGCGCTGAAAATCTGGATATCACCTTTTTGGGATGGCTATTCCCGTGCTGTCCAGACACTTCGCCAACATCTAAGATGGCGGCGGGGGAGACATGACGTTAGTCCGCATGCGCTACTTGCACTGTGACAATGGAACTCTGCCCACTGGACATGTTGATCCTCCCATTTATCTTCTGATTGGTCTGCCGGACGCTATGACACTCCTAAACTTCCCTCTATTGGTGCGCTCCTCACGCATGCGCAGTTGCTTTGTGTACAAACAAGACAACATCGATGGAAGACAGCGTGACGGAGTAGCGGCTTGTTAGACATGGCGGTGAGTCCGGCCCCCTCCATTAACAGTGAAGTTATTGTTTTGAGGATATTATAGAGATCAGGACATTCACATGTCGATCGGACGTTTACACTATATGTTTGATCATGTTCACATTACACTGGGACACTTTTTATCACTATGTATTACACGGATATGTATTTATGTATATGTATTTATTATTAATTATGATGATGTCACTTGATTAGTGGGCTGTCTTATGGCGTGTTATATACCAGCCCCTTATAATTCACTGTGATGCTTGACAAAGATCTCAACGAGTAGATTGAAACGTTGCATACTGGGTGAATAAACACCACTTTTTGTTCACTTTAAATTGGAGTGCCGCCTCTTGCCTTGTTTAAGAATAGAGTTATATGCTAATAAACAAAAAACACTAAAAGGGACACTAACAGCAGGTTCAAACAGATGAACCTGTTGTTACGTATATGTAGACTACGTGATGCAGATTCTACCCATATTCATCTCATGATGTCGTTTTAGGGTTATAGATGGGAAGAGCCAGCATGTAAATGAGCGGTTTTGGTGCATTGGGGGGGTGTTTCCCGGAACCTCAGTGCACCAGCCCACCCACTGACAAGCTCCGCTTCGACTTCTTATGCATAGGCATAAAGTTAAGACGTCTTCTTTCCTAGCCCAGATACGTTACCGTGCAAGTGTGGGATCTGGGCTAGGGAAGAAGACGTCACTACCATATGCATATGCATAACTAGGCATTACAGAAGAAAACGATGGGAAGGCGGGCCAGTGACTCATGACTGATTACAACCTTTGATATGTCTCTCTGACCTATAAAAAGGTTTTTTTATGACAATGCCCATTTAAACAAAAGATACAAAAAACACAGACGGTGGACAGCCATTTTCGGATCCAACTGGGGTGAAGCCAGGTGTCTGGCTAGGCCACTCAAGGACATTCACAGACTTGTCTCTAAGCCACTCCTGTGTTCTTTTCATAGTGTGGTTAGGGTCATTGACTTGTTGGAAGGTAGAGTGTCAAGAACACTATGGATCAAGTTTTTTTCTCAGGAACCAGGCAGAATAACAAGAAAATAAAACCACAGCTGGAATCAGGGCACCTAAGACTACAAAGTGATATAAGAAACTAGTGTGCTGCTTGGCCAATCCTTAGCAAACTAGTTACACGTGGACCCAGTCTTACTAGTCTCATGTGCAGCTTGAACCAACAGCTGCGAAATACTATGTAATGTTATGGTAAGTTTACACTGAGTGATAATTCACACAATCGAACGATTAACGATTTCGAAATGACAATGTGTTTTTTATTTTATAACGATCAGCGTTTAGACAGAACGATATATCATTTAGAAAAATCGTTATTGCGATCGTTTTAAGATCGCTTAAGCCCATCTCACACATTAGGTGAACCGGTGAAAGACTGTTTACACGAAGCGATCTGCTAATTTTCAGTGAACGACCAACGACGATTTGAGAACTTGCTGAAAGATCAAAATGAACGATTTATTGCTCGTCGCTTGTTCCTTCGCTGTGTTTACACGAGTCGATTATCGTTCAAATACGATCATTATCGTAAAAATTTGAACGATAATCGTTCTGTTTAAACGCACCATTAGAGGAGGGCATAATATTCCCAGCTGGTAATGTGCATTCTGGCAGCTGTGGAATTGTACCACAGTGGTTAGATGTTATATTAAAATTAATTGAATGTCCTAGAGCTAGGCCAGGTACTGTTTGTCAAACCTCAACATGATGTATCCATGGGGTATGTGTGTTTTCTTACCTATTCCTACCATGCTTGTACAAAGCATTTATGCACTAATCCGCAAAAAAACAGTAATGTTAATCTCACCTTAATTATGAATATCTAAACGAGAACATTAAACTGATCTCTCAATACATTAGAAAAGGACCCACATTCATTGGTGTAATTTGTGGTTAATCGCACCATGATTGGTGTAATTTCCCATGAATCAATCACAAGTCCTTCGTTGTAATCTAGCGTAATACACATGCTCATTGACGTAATTTGATTTCTGCCAATTTCCAGTTCAATTGTCATTGCTACAGATGAGTATATCAGCGAAAATTTTACAGCAAATTTCCTATAGCAATTCCCTGGTATAAAACAATAGAGGTGGAAACAGTTCTGCATTTAAATATCTCATGCTACATTTCAAGCGTTTTGCTCATCGCTCTGATGTATCCGGTATTGTACGGCTTTTACAGTTAGGTTCCTCACTATTAAAATTAAGTGCAAAATCCGTCAAATCCAACTGAATACTCTGCACATCAAAACCAATACAATTTGGACAGCCGGAAGGAGTCATAATTGATCCACTGATTTTTTAATTTTTTTTTTAAGAACTGAGCTAAAGGGATTTCATTATATGCAGCTGTAGCTTCTAAACCATAGGCCGCAATAAAAAAATACTAAACAAAAAAGCTACTAATTTATCTAGCCGTCTACAGGTCAGTAATATAGCAGGCTAGGTATTAATATCCTATAGAGACAACATAAATAGAAATGTAAGCAGCCAATCACAGAAGCAGTCAAAATAAATAGTATATGTTTCCCATTGAAGGATATGGGCAGGAATGTATGAATGTATGAAAGTAAGCTACACTAACCTGAGCTTTTATAATGTGCATAAACCTTGACATCAGTTCAGGACACTCCAACAAAAAATGAAAGTGGTCAAATATGATTTTGGGATTTCTGCAGAGTAAAAAGAAAAAAAAATATCACATTACAGTACACTGTATAGCATAGTTCATTAGGTATAATAAGAAGTGATGATCAACTGAACAACTTTAAATAGGGAATATGAGAAAGTGGCTTATAGTGTATTGCTTCCTCCACATCTCTGTTTTATAGATAGCATACCATAATATAAGGTGTCTGTCACAGACGTGGCTGCGGCTTGTACCCCGGCCTTTCCTCTTCTCCTACTGCTGCGGTGGACACGGCGTCCTTGATGTCAGGGCACAGGTCTGTCTGTAGTCCGAACATTTACTAAGACTGATGGAATTGCTTTCAAGGCAATTGCAATTTTTTGCACAGATATTAACAAGGTAACCTATTACAGCCCCCTTCAAACTTCAGGAAAATCTATCTAGATTTCTTATTAGAACATCTGGGGCACAGACACCATTCAGGATTGTTCTGGCATGGATGCCACACAGAACCCTATGGGGGCATTCGGAATTTGGGACAGGTCCAGACGGACATCCGGAAACTGTCCGGAATTCTGTATGTGCTCCTTTGTAGCCCAAGCAAACACCAGCACCCCGGCAAGTGCGGACAGGTGCTGATGCTGGCACTTTAACTGCACAGTTTCCATTTAAAAGCAGCACTAAGTGTTGACAGGGTTGGGAGTCACTGGCTCCTGGCCCTGTCAACCCTTCTTGTGGCCAAAGGCAGCAATATGCCTCCAGCCAAAAGAATGAATTGTGAATCAGTCCTCAGACATTGCCTCTTAAACATAAGTGATATAGAGTCATATAGAAAACCTTACTATGTGTTTCTACCTTGAAAAACCTTAAGCAGACATAAGTCACTGGATGTAAATGACACAAAACTGTCATGTGATTCAAGCCTCTACCTGAAATGAGCAAATCTGAGACCATTACCTAGTTGTGGTCTTATAGTTTACATCATGCATGTTATGTATACAATAGATAAAGAACAAAACACATAGAAAATTTGACTAGACTAAACAGCTCAAAAAAAATCATGGATATATATATTTTTTAACCAGGCAGTATAATGACCTACCTTGTGACAAAACATTTCAGAACATCGTCATGCTTGCAGACAAATTCTATAAATCTTGGAGAGGTCATCCTACAGAAAAAAAAACATACACATATGACAATTCTGTTTGAACATGATATGTGGAAGTCCTTGTATTTTAAATACAAAATACTGATAAAATGCTTAAGTGGGTTATAACCTTCTATCATCATGTCATTGTTAAGCAGATTAATATTTTATTAATGATTAAATTAATGGTGCGTTTACACAGGCAGATTTATCTGACAGATCTTTGAAGCCAAAACCAGGAACAGACTATAAACAGGGATCAGGTCATAAAGGAAAGACTGGGATCTATCCTCTTTTCAAATCAGATAAATCTTTCTGTGTAAACGCACCATTTTAGTTAGATTTGCCAAACCCATTATCTAATGAATTGTCCGCTGATACATTTGGGCTGGGTTCACACTAAGTTTTTGCAATCCATTTTATGTAAAAAAAAAAAAAAAAAGAGCTGATTAAAAACGGACATGAAAACATTGTGTGCATCCATTCTGATACATTTTTCCATTGACTTCCATTATAAAAAAAAAAAAGGATCAAAATGCATCAGTTTTTTCAGGTTGTTCACAGGTGTCCACAAAAATGTGGTTGACCCCGTTTTTGTAAACGCTAAAAAAAACAGATGCGTTTTGATCCTTTCTTTAATAAAGGAGGTCAATGGAAAATGGATCAGAACAGATGCACACAAATGCATTAGTTTTATCATTCGTTTTTAATGGTTTATCTTTTTTTTGGGAAGGCTTAAAATGGATTGAATATTGGTATATTGGTGATATTGAGGAGCAAACAAACGCTGTCAACACTCGTTTGCTCCTCGTCCCCCGCTCGCTGCAGCCGCTACCACCGCGAGCATGTGAGTACAGGGGGGGGCGCGGGGAGCTGCCTGGGTGAGTGCCCAACATCAGCGTGAATGATGGAAGCCGATAGCACCTGGCACCTGCTGTCTGTAAAGGGAGCTCAGCTTGCTTCATATTATACATCTGCTATACATACACATTGGATGAAGGGGTTATATACTCCTCTATACCACTAGTCAGACCACACATGGAATATTGTGTACAATTTTAGGGACCTGTATATAAGGACATAGCTGAACTGAAGCCTTAATGGATTATCCAGCCTTGTGTGTGGTTTTCCAGCTCAGATCCATTGAAGTGAATAGAACTGCATTGTAATACTACACAAAACCAAAGGTCAGGGTTTTTGGTTGTTTTGCAGGAAAGTAAGAGTGTTTTTTCTAAACCTGGATAACACTTTCAGGAGCCAGCGACTTGCAGCTGCAAGACACATTATCGACTTTGGGTTACTGATTTTTTGTTTTTTGTTTTTTTATGGGGGGGGGGAGGGAAGGAGCCTACAATGAAATCATGAAATAAACAAAAAAATATTAAGTCTAAAAAAACAAAAATAGTCCAAAAGTCTAAATCCTTATTCACATGTACTGTAAATTTATTTGCAATTCTGGATTCCAGACACTTTTAGAACCCACTGATTTCTATTGGGCTATTCACACGATCCATAGTTTTATGGATCTGCAATCCGTGCCACAAAAAAGTAGGACGTGTCCAAGTACAGGCCATAGTTTAACCTTGGTTTAACCATCACCTTCCCGCCAAAATACAAATTATGGATACACTACAGACAAATTTGCGGATGACAATTGCGAACATAATATCTGGTCCTGAAAAACTACTGAACATGTGAATGAGGCCTAAAAGTCTAAGCATACCACGTGTTGTTATTCCAAATTGTATCCTAGGTTTATAAACCACATGACTTTCATCACTCAATTAAGAAAGAAAAGACACAAACCCTTGAGGCATCTGGCAAGAGCAGCACATATAGAAAGCTTGGATGACAGCACTCAGCCTGTTGGCCGTCATTGAGATCACATCCTGGCCGTCTGCGACAGCTTCCTGCTTCCCAGCATTCGCACAGTCTTTAAAGTCTGCACTGCTTGGCGATAGCGAGAGATGTTCTGTCCTTCCATTCTCTCCAATAGCCGATTGATGATCGAAAGAAATATCTTGTGGATCCAATGGATTTTGCTTGAGTATAATGCAGGTGATGTTGGTAGAGTCTCTCTTGTTTTTTGTCAGCTCAGTGGCAATGAGCACAAGCCATTCATCTAAGGAATGCCAAAGTAATTCTAAAGGCTGTAATAAAGACAGGAACCGTAAAGCAAAGCTAATACTTACAATCATGTGATTTAGAAAGGAACCAACATAAAAAACTAACAGTAAGATGGAATTACACAATGCAGACAAGTCTCTGTTTCACTGCAGAGGATGGGCTTCAGAGACTTTCTCTGTCTTTGTGACATGTCAAAGTTTTTCCAAATGAAAAGGACACTTTAAAGAGGTTTTTTGAGAAAAACAGACTACTCGGTGGATGGGGTGGAAGCAGTTGGTTCCGCTCACTTTGCAGTGGCCAGACCCGGTTGAGGCACTCGGCTCCAGTTCACAATAGATGAGCCACAGTTATGTTTCGCCCCTACTACACAGCGAGCAGAGCCAACTGCTTCCAGCCCCATTCACCGTGTACTCAGGGTGTTAAACAGCTGATTGTCGGGGGTGTCCACAACCCCACCAATGACTGATCGATCACCTCTCCTGTGGATAGGTCATCAAACTGTTTATCCAAGCAAGCCACATTAAAAGGAGCTTTTATATGGCTCAATTATAGTAAATAAATGGCTGCACAAAAAAAAAAAAAAAAAAAAAAAAGATTACTGGATGGTTCATGCGGTTGCTTACTTCACACATGGCTTTATTGCGTTTTTGATGCGTCTTTGGGCTATGTTCCCACGCAGTATTTTTGCTCACTATTTTGGTCAGTATTTTGCAAACCAAAAGCAGTAGTGGATTAAAAACACAGAAAGGCTATGTTCACACATTGTTGAAATTGAGTAGAAGGCCGCCCTTTAGAGGCAAATAATGGTCGTTATTTTGAAACCATGGGGAAGATTTATCAAACATGATGTAAAGTGAAACTGTCTCAGTTGCCCCTAGCAACCAATCAGATTGCACCTTTCATTTTCCAAAGGATCTGTGAGAAATGAAAGGTGGAATCTGATTGGTTGCTAGGGGCAACTGAGCCAGTTTCACTTTACACCATGTTTGATAAATCTCCCCCAATGCCCGTAGTTTTGAAATAACAGCAGTTATTTGCCATTAAATGACGGCCATCCACTCAATTTCAACAGTGTGTGAACAGAGCCTTTCTGTGTTTTCAATCCACTCCTGGTTTTGGTTTGCACAATACTGAGCAAAAATACTGTGTGGGAACATAGCCTTGCCGTGATTCTCACAGAATTTTTGCTCAGTGTTTTGCAAACAAAACCAAATCCTAAGATAGCACAATTACATGCAGTGCTTTGGGCAAAAGGTGTGGCAATATTTTACTATATATGCGTAATTCGCTGGAGTGTAATTTGCTCCAAAAATGCCATGTATGAACACTGCCCAAACAATTTCTACTACACAAATCGCTTGCTTAATAAGTGGAAGTAAATTAGGAAAGAATGGGACAAGCGGATACAAGAAAATTAAAGGGGTAGAAAGGAGACTGATTTTTTTTTTTTTTTTGCTAATACATTGCTTTTATTAAGTTATCTTACTTTGTAATATAACTTTATTAAAATACATGTATAGTTTTTTCTTAAACTACATAGATATATATACTTCTGTTAAGTGGCAGCAGTAAGGGCCAACATAAGCTGCCACTTGTGTCTGCAGGAACTGTAGGGCTGTCTAAGTTTACATATATATGTTGCATCCGTTTCCGTCTTTTTGTAAAAAATTGCCATCAGGTTTTCTATCCGTTTTTTTTAAAAAACACTATCAGTTTCTATCAGTTGTCATCCTTTTTTTTCCTATACGGCATTACAGGGGGCCATCGATGTAGGGGGGCAGCAGCACACCAGAGCCCTCTACCTTGGGCAGCAGGACTTGGGGATAACCCCTGAAGCAGGGGTAGAGAACCTTGGCTCTCCAGCTGTTGCAAAACTACAACTCCCATCATGCCTGGATATCCCAGACATGATGAGAGTTATAGCTTTGCAACAGCTAGAGAGCCAAGGTTCCCTACCCCTGTCCTTTAGTGCTACACCTGTACAGAGGAGTTGGGGGGCTGCCTCCCTGCAAGGGGACACTCTGTTGCACAGCCAGGATCACAGGGGGGACAGGGACAGGGACATCTCTATGGAGCTCCATAGACTTTAGTGGATGTGGTGCCGGATAGCTGATCGGGCCATACGTCAGAACGCTGCATGTAGCGTTCAGACGTACGGTCCGTCCATCGGTTCGGCGGCATCACTTGCAGAACGGATAATTTGAACTGTCCCATTGAAAACAATGGGATCAGTTCAGAGATGCGTCTCCCTCCTGTGCTTCTCTACTGCGCCGGAGGGAAATGCTGACCGATCGCCGTAAGTATGTAAACTAGGCCTAAGTTTTTTCTGAGTAAACTAAGTAAGAACTATTATTGTCATATTCTAAGTTTGAGGAATTTAATGAATACTTTATAAATATGCATTTGGACGGTCTCTGTACAATTTGCATGCAAAACAGAAAAACACTTAATAAAACTGTAGTTTTTACAACACTGTAAAACCTGTCTCTTAATGTTTTCTAGTAAAATCATATTTTAAGAGACCAAATGACATGATATAAAATCAATCAAATCAGAAAAATATGAAAGTGGAAAACAGGAATAAAAATGTGCAAACCCACTTGGTAACAAAAGTAACAAAATTTTTGGTTTAGGTATAGGAAATTCAGGCTTTTCATGATTTACGTGTGAATATATTGATCCTTCCAGATTAATGTAATATTGAATATTTTCTTGAGCAAGACATCAATTCCAAATTTTGTTCACGGCTAATGGTGCGTTTACACAGACAGATTATCTGACAGATTATTGAAGCCAAAGCCAGGAACAGACAATAAACAGAGAACAGGTTATAAAGGAAAGACTGAGATTTCTCCTCTTTTTATATCCATTCCTGGCTTCAAAAATCTGTCCGATAATCTGTCTGTGTAAACATGCCCTAAAACTATTGTGAAAGCTACTGTATTAGTAGATGCAATAAAAAAAGGAATATCTTTCATGTCAATAAATAAAGGCCATATTACATGAAGCGACTATCGGCCGTATTTGGCCGATTATCGGCCATTACAGCTGATAAATCTCTTTGTGTGATAAAAGGCAACAATCAGCCAACATGAACGATGTCGGCTGATCGCTGTCTTCCATTGTCTTTCAACATGTTGAAAGACAAACGACGTGGAGAGCAATGATCTGCTGCTGTTGCTCTCTTTGAGAGGAGAGCTGCAGAGAGCAGAGGTGCCCTATACATAACATTGAGACAGTGAGACAGACAGGATTCTGAGCGGCGAGGATTCTGCTTGGAATCTCCGCCTGTTTTCCGCAGTGTGAACGCATCCTACTACAAATGCTATAAATATTGAATATTTTAAGTATAATATTTTAAATATAATATGGCTATTAAAAGCGGTTGTCTTAGCAGGGGACTGTCTAGTTATATGCCCATGAAGGGGTCACTGAAAATAAGAACCTACCTCCCTGGCTCCCATGCTGCTGCTAGTCTTATACTGCTCTGTCCACACCATGCGGCCACCTACGGCTTCTCGCTGCAGTCGCCCCTCAACCAATCAACAGCTGTGGCAAAACATCGCTGCAGCCGTTTACTGGCTGGGCAAGTTTGCAACCTCACAACCAAAAAATGTAAAAAAAAAAAAAAAAAGGGGCCTCCCCGGCCATATAACTAAAAAGACCACTTTTTAAACACTCTGTGGTTCGGGCGTTCTGCACCTAAGCGAAAACGCAGCTCGGTTCTAAAACTGCTTAGGTGTGGAACAGCCTTCCAGAAGGGATTGCGTTCGAGAACAGGGATATGAGGATATATACTTATATATTCTGGTTTAAAACCAAGTGGGTTGCAAATCTAAAGCAAAGCTTCATCTTGGGACAATTAATTCATTTATTTTGGTCTATGTTATTCTCCTAAATATTTTGGAAAGCCAAAATGAAGCTTAACTTTAAATAAGAGAAGAAAAAATGAAGGAAAAAAAAAAAAAAAAACAGATTTATAGGAATGAAGTAAAAGAAAGTAAAGTATAAAATGGCAGGTTGATTGACAGATAAAAGGGGAGTCATTGGACTAAACTGAAAATGGGCATGCATGATATTAACCAAACTTACGTCCTGTTCAGTAGGGGGGTGATAAATGAATGCATGCTTTGTCACATTCATCTCTTTTACGTCTATCTTCCTAAAAACTTCATATACTTTTCTGACCTTGAACACCTGGTTTCTTGGTGTTTTGTTTCCGTTGTAGCCCATGTCATTTCCATTACTTGGGGAAGCAGGTCCAAGGCGAAAAACGTAGCAGAATATCCGAACTATCCGCAGCAGACTCTTCATTTGAGCTTCATAACTACTGGAGAGACTATTGATGGAGAGAGCGTTATGTGAATTTCTACTTCTATTATAACTGGATTCATTTGTAGAGCAAAAAAACAAGTGGCCGCGGCGGTCCCGGACAGTGATTGGCTGAGCGGCCTGTTAGCTGAGACAGGCCACTCTGAAGTTGGAGCGCGCGGGACTCGGGGAGAAGCACAGAGGAAGAGGAGCTCTGCAGCCGGGACAGGTAATGTATTCTTCTTTGCATATCGTCAGCGCCGGCCACGCACCACTATTACACGTAGCGATGCGTAGCGAATCGGCCGATTATCAATCCATGTAATAGTACCCTAAGGGGGTAACTGTGTTACTTTTTAGACATTTTAGAGTTTTTGACAAAGAAAGGGTTTATGTATTGACCAAAATTTACTATTAACATGAAATACATTTTGTCATTTTTGTTACACACAAAGAGAACAGTCACATTTGAAAAATACAGCTTGGAGTTGTGGCTGTGGAGTTGTTCACCATAAAGGGGTTGTTCACCCAAAGATATTTTCTTTCATATGAACTGGTCCCAGCAAATCTCAAGTCTTCCAGTATTTAAAAGCTGCTGTATGTCCTGCAGGAAGTGGTGTATTCTTTCTAGTCTAACACAGTGCTCTCTGCTGCCACCTCTGTCTGTGACAGGAACTGTGCAGATCAGTAGCAAATCCCCATAGAAAACCTCTCCTAATCTCGAGACTGAAAAGAATACCCCTTTCAGCAGGATATACAGCATCTGATAAGTACTGGAAGACTTGAGATTTTTAATAGAAGTAATTTACAAATCTATATAACTTTATGGCACCAGTTGATTTGAAAGAAAAAAAATGTGAACTTTAAGGGGTTAAGTGAAGTTGTTTTTTTAAAGAGATACTACTCCTTTAACCTATTTCCAGTAAAGTTTGGACTAGATCAATGTGTAAAGTATACTTTTGGGAAGTGCACACTGAATTAGTGACACAATGTTGGAGATTTATCAAACTGGTGAAAAGTAGAATTGTTTTAGTTGCCCCTAGCAACCAATCAGATTTCCCCTTTCATTCCTCACAGACGCTTTGGAAAGGTGAAAGGTAGAATCTGATTGGTTGCTAGGGACAACTAAGACAATTCTACTTTGCACCAGTTTGATAAATTTACCCCAATGACTTTAACCACTCACAGAGGTACATAAGTTACTGGTTTACCTTGCAAGTGGCATATAGGCAAGTAAGGTTGAGACAGGAAGTAGCTCCCCAGGGATCAAATGGAGTACAGCGAGATGGGTGAGAGACAACTTGAAACAACCTGACTTTGGTTAGGCCCTAGTTGTATATCTAGGCCCCTAGTCCTGATGTTTGCAGGACACTTTAAAAAAAAAAGCTGTGGTAAAGAAATGAAAGTTACCTGAATAATTAAAGAGAGGGCCCCCTTATATTTGGAGAATGGAATTAAAGGTGTGCCCCGAACATATACAAAATACCTATACATTTTTAACAATTGTTTGGGAGAAAATACATGCACACATAAAAAATAATAATAATAATAATAATAATAATAATAACAACAACAACAAGGCTTCCTCAACAACCAAACAATTAACCCTTTAAGGACATGGCCCATTTTCGTTTTTACGTTTTCGGTTTTTCCTCCTTGTGTTTAAAAGGTCATAGCACTTGCATTTTTCCACCTAGAAACCCACATGACCCCTTATTTTTTGCGTCACTAATTGTACTTTGCAATTACAGGCTGAATTTTTGCATAAAGTACACTGCGAAACCAGAAAAAAATTCGAAGTGTGGTGAAATTGAAAAAAAAAAAACGCATTTCTTTTATTTGGGGGAAATGTGTTTTTACGCCATTCACCCTGGGGTAAAACTGACTTGTTATGCATGTTCCTCAAGTCGTTACGATTAAAACGATATATAACATGTATAACTTATATTGTATCTGATGGCCTGTAAAAAATTCAAACCGTTGTTAACCAATATACGTTCCTTAAAATCGCTCCATTCCCAGGCTTATAGCGCTTTTATCCTTTGGTCTATGGGGCTGTGCGAGGTGTCATTTTTTGCGCCATGATTTGATATTTCTATCGGTACCTTGATTGCCCATATACGTCTTTTTGATCGCTTTTTATTACATTTTTTCTGGATTTGATGCGACCAAAAATGCGCAATTTTGCACTTTGGGATTTTTTTGCGCTGACGCCGTTTACCGTACGAGATCAGGAATGTGATTAATTAATAGTTCGGGCGATTACGCACGCGGCAATAGCAAACATGTTTATTTATTTATTTATTTGTTTACTTTTATTTAAAACCTGGGAAAAGGGGGGTGATTCAGACTTTTATTAGGGGAGGGGGCTTTTTACTATTAACAACACTTTTTTTTTTTTTTTACACATATACTAGAAGCCCCCCTGGGGGACTTCTAGTATATACACTGTGATCTCTCATTGAGATCTCTGCAGCATAGATATGCTGCAGAGATCCATGAGATCGGCACTCGTTTGCTTTCGGCTGCTGCAGCCGAAAACGAACGAGTGCCGAGCCGAGGACGGCGCCATCTTGGACGCGTCCCCGGCCGGCATCAGTAACGGAGATCGCTCCTCCGGGACAAGGTCCCGGAGGAGCGATCTCCCCCACTAGACCCCAGGGAAACGTTGCCTCCGGTAATCAGAGGCAGCTGTCAACTTTGACAGCTGCCTCCGATTAGCTAATTAGCGGGCACGGCGATCAGG